>NC_064615.1:675434382-675749938 GCF_023898315.1 Schistocerca nitens
ACAACATGAGATGTGTACCTCCTTCCTGGTAGAATGATGGAACTGGCCAGCTGTCGGACCCCATCCATCTAATAGGTGCTGCTCATGCATGGTTGTTTACATCTTTTGTTGGGTTTAGTGACATCTCTGAACAGTAAAAAGGACTGTGCCTGTGATACAATATCCACAGTCAATGTCTATGTTTAGGAGTTCTGGGAACCACAGTGATGCAAAACTTGTTTTGATGTGTGTAGTACGTCTGACAACATCAAGTCAGAGAAACAAGTTCACAAATTAATAAGAAATGAGTACTGAGCATAATCAGAAAACATGCTACACCACTGAGGACTGATTATTTTCAACACAAGTAAAATAGCACATTTGTCAACTTTATAGGACTTTTTTATTTTTTATAGTACTGTTTCATGTAAGAATATTGGCCATAACAAAAAACAACCTGTATATCTAGTTCCTTGGATGTTTTATGTTCTACAAAAAATGGTAAAATGAGTGGCAGATGGTACACTCTATTATAGGATATACTAGATGTTTCTTCTTGGTCCAGTCAAATACAGTGAAGGACTACATAATTTTCTAGTTTAATATTTTCATGTAACATATAGCAGTGTTACATAAAGAGTTGTTGGGTATGTTTAAAGTCCTGAGTGAAAATAGCTTGTTCAAATATTATAAATGAATTTTTATTATACAGGGTGATTATTGTAAACTTTCACTACTTGCACCAGTGTAGACAGAAAACTATTTACTGTGTGGATATTCAGCTTTATAGGAAGGATGTTCAAACTGTGCACTGTAGGATTTTTGTTTCCAGTAGTGTTAGTGTCATGACTTGCCATTATGGGCCAGAACTGGTATAGCTACACAGGATGGAAAAACAAGCATCAGTGTGCATGACAGTTGCAGACAGTCAATGTGATCTGGACAAGGTGAGCAGGGCTTTACTTGTAAAGCTGTTTTACCAAAACAACAGCAATAGTGGTGCTGCTCTTTGTGAATACTGACACGTTGAAGGTATACAGAGAGGTTCTTTTTCCACACTGAGGTTGAGGAATATGATTCAGACATTTGAATTAAATGGCTATTTGGGAATTGCTCCTGGGAGAGGCCAATGTCCAATCACATCACAAATTGTGACCAATTACATCATAAATTGTTGAAAAAGCTATTGCTGCCATATCTGAGAATGCTGGACACAATGTGTGATCTTGAAGCAGTGCACAAGATCTTTCACAATGCCTAAACATTCCATAGTCCACTGTTCAAAAAGTGCTGGAACAATCATGAAATGGTAACCGTACAAACTTCCAGGCTGTCTTGAATGCAGATGGTCATCACACTAAGCAAAGTTTGTAACCTGGAATATAAATCTGGTATGCAATTATCAACTGTTACCCTCTGATGTGGAAATTATTCATTATTTCTCTTCTGCATGTCCTTATAAATGTTTCCATGAAGTTTCATTGTCCTATAGTAGCTGTTTTTCATGGGGGCTCTCTCAAGTAGTGAATGTTTAATAATAAGCACCTTGTACAATGCATAAATTTCCTGAGATATCTGCCACTTCATATTTTCAGTACTTGTTGGCACATACACACTAATAAAAGAAACTGTGAACACATTTTTTCATACATGACATGGGCCGGAAACACCACTGGCCAACTAAAACGACAGCTGTGGTCAAAAACTGATTCTTTCTCATAACAACATGTCTCGCTATAAGAGAGACACCCCTTTGCAGTTCATGGTGACATCTCACAGTTTTTATTGCACATATTGTAATTCTAAAGCTCGCACATGTTCCGAGCTCAAAGATAATGAGGTACCTTGAATAGAATGACCTCATCGATGGCAACCAGCTGCAATTCCAAAAGCATCTGTCATGACTAACACAACTCGCACATTTGTGACATGGAACCCTGAAAGCTATAAATCAAAGCAATCAGATGGGTGCAGTATTCTGTGACTTCCAAAAAGCATTTGATTCAGTACCACACCAACTTTTGTTAACAGAAGTGGGTTCATATGAGGTATCATACAATATTTGTAACTAAATCAATGATTTTTTGGTAGGGAGGACACAGTATGCTGTCTTGCATGGAGAGTCATTCTTCATGCATGATCCAAATAAGCACATGAAGAAACGTGCTGTACATGTTGTATATGAATGACCTCACAGGCAATGTTCATGGTAACATCAGATTTTAGCAATTCGTTGTTTTCTGCTTTTCTTTTTGTGTTTCCATCTAGACCTGAGATCCACTGAAAATAAATTTTCCATAACAATTTTCTACGAATCATTATATATTATTATTTGATTTTATATTCTAACCTCATAATTAATTTTTTGGTTCATTTAATTGAGGTAATGAGTGGCTCTTCTTATAATCCTGACTGTTCGTCACTGTGTTAGTTTCAGATCTTTATTAATTGTTACAAATACTGATCATAGACCACCAAGCTAGCTTCCAATAAAGGCAATAAAATTAACATTCTTTGACTGCTGCTGTTCAAAATTAAGGAATTGTAAATAAATTCTCTTCTCAAATAGCATATGAACACTGGATTGATTTATTCTTTGTTGAATTCATTTGAGTAACAAACTCCGGTAAAAATAAATGCACAACTTTCAAACTATTATTTAAGATGATCTGAATAGCAACCATATCAGTTTTTTTTAAACACAAGGGCTGTTCAAAAAGTATGGTGACTTTTGAAATTGTGTGGGCAACGTACATTCGATTATCAATCTTTTTTTATCTTTGTTATGTTGATATACATGTCCCAAACATATGTTCACAGTTTCAAGTGTACAGCATACTTAATTTGTTTTTGACAGATGGAAAGGTTTTAGTGTGCTCGGCAATTTTCGATTATTATCGAAAATGGAGCCAAAAATTTGCATCAAATTTTGTGTATAAAATGGAATCAAGTGCTCTAAAACACTTGAAATCTTGACAGTGTGTCTGCTCTAAGTAAGAAAAAAAGTTTACCAGTGGTACAAGCTCATCCAAGAGGGCCAAGAAGATGCCAATGACAAACCTCACTCTGGATGCCCCAGCACATCAACAACAGATGATAACGCCAAAACTTTTAAGAAAATTGTTTTGAAAAATCATTAAATTACCATGAGAGAAGTTGATGAGGATGTTGCCATATTGGTCGGCTCATGTTGTGCAATTTTTTCATACTTTTTGGGCATGAGACGTTCGTTCCAAAACTTCAGAAGAACCATCACATGAGCTTCACTCAGAAGCTCTTGAATGACATCAAAAATGATCCTGATTTGCTCAAAAGAGTCATAACTGATGACAAAACATGGGTTTATGGTTATAATGTCAAAAACAAAGCCCCGTCATCCCAATGGAAGCATCTGGGAGAGCCATAACCGGAAAAAGCATGCCAAGTTTGATCAAATGTCAAAGTTTTGTTTTTTACAATTACTGTGGCATAGTGTACCATGAATTTCTGCCTCAAGGTCATACAGTCAATAAGGAGTATTACCTTGATGTTATGTGCTGTTTGTGAGAAGCTATATGCAAAAAATGTCCACAATTGTGGAAAAACAATTCATGGCTTTTGCATCATGACAATGCACCTGCTCATTCATCATTGCTTGTGAGAGATTTTTTGGCCAAAAACAACATGACAATCATGCCTCAGCCACCACTTTCACCAGATTTGGCCCCCTGCGACTTTTCCCTGTTCCCAAAACTGAAGGGACCTTTGAAAGGATGAAGATTTTCGATGATTAAGGAAATAAAAATTTCATTGCTATAAGTACTCAAGACGGTACCAAAAAGTGCTTATGAGAAGTGTGTCGAAGATTGTAAGAAGCATTGGCACAAGTGTATCGTATCTGAGGGGTATTACTTTGAAGGGGACAGCATGAATATTGATGAATAAATAAATATTTTTTCATAAAAATATGAAGTCACTTTACTGTTTGAACACACCTTGTATGACCTGTTCATGTCTCATTTTATTATTCAAAATATCTTGCTACATGATATCCATATGGTAAAGAATCATGAATTAAAAGAAAGTATTGAGTATCTCTGTTCAGCTTTTCTGTAGTCTTCATTTTTTTTAATCATAGCAAATAATTTCTCTTGTAGGTGAACCACTTCAGACAACAGGCTATACAAAATGGGGCAAAGGTCAGCCAGATAATGCTGGTGGTAGTAAGACTAATGAAGGTGAAGACTGTGGAAGTATTGCTCATGATAGTACATTAAACGATCTTCCATGTGGTTTCAAGGTTCCATTTATATGTGAATATGATTTGTAATTAACACTAACAAAATGAAGCACAGATTATAAAGAAAACAAAGATGAAGATGATACCTACATGCTATGAGAGTTGTTTGAAAAAGCTTTTATACTGATATACATACATCTCTATTATCCAAATAAAAAATTGTACAGGAGGAACTTTTTGTAAAACTAAATATATGTTTCTGAATGTTCTTTGAAAATATTGTGGTGAATAACTTTAAAAAAATATGTATATACATATTTATGCTTACGTGGAGTTTCATTCACTCATTCCTGCTTTCCTCATATTCCACAGATCCAATCACGATTAAGAAACTTCATGTATTTATAATGAATCAGCACTACACTGATAAAAATTATGTTGTTAGAAACTTATTATCTGCACTCCATTAACACTAAACTATCAGTACATTGCTATACACTGTCTGTTGTTACACAGGGTAAATTTAATGCAATATCTGTAACTTTAGTAGAACGGTCTTTAGCCTGGAAAAAGCTGATGATTCCTGAATATGTTAAATAGCTTCTGGTTCCTCCATCATTTATGTTAGACATCTATTTGTTACACTTGACTAATGGTACTTACATTACTTATTACAAGGGAGACAGGACAACCAAGAGTACAGGATGATGGCATTACCATCAAAGCGAATGGAAACTTGATAAACAACAAGCCAGAAGTCGAAAACATTTTGAATAATCATTTTTTAAATGTTGTAGAGAAAATAGGATCTAAATGTTCATTAGAAGAAGCAAGGCAGTTAATGGAAGAGGCCTTACCCACACCATTTGATGCAATTGAAATTCCACCCACCTCTCCATCTGAAATTAGGAAGATAATAAACTCTCTCAAGAATAAAAGCTCACATGGGATTAATGGTATTTCCTGCAGGATAATAAAAGCTTGTTCCCAAGAAGTAAGTGGGATTCTTAGCCACATATGTAATAGCTCTCTGAAGCAGGGTATTTTCCCAGATAGACTGAAGTATGCCATTGTTAAACCACTGCATAAAAAAGGGGATACATCTGATGTTAACAACTACCGCTCAATCTCTCTTCTGACTGCCTTATCCAAAGTTCTTGAAAAAGTAATGTATTGTAGAGTAGCTTCACACCTTGTAAAAATAAAGTTTTAACAAAATGGCAGTTTGGTTTCCAGAAGGGTTTTTCAACGGAAAATGCTATATATACTTTCACTAATGAAATATTAAATGCTCTGAGTAACCAGAAGTCACCCATTGGGATTTTTTGTGATCTATCAAAGGCTTTTGATTGTGTAAATCATGGAATACTTCTAGATAACCTCAAGTACTGTGGTATGAATGGGACAGTGCTCAAATGATTTAAATCATACCTAACTGGAAGAGTGCAGAAAGTTGAAATAAACAGTTCACATAATATGTAAAAAACTGGTGATTTCTCAAACTGGGGAACAATCAAGAATGGGGTGCTGCAAGGTTCGGCCTTGGGTCCTCTGCTGTTCTTAATATATATTAATGACTTGCCATTCTATATTCACGAAGATGCAAAGCTGGTACTTTCTGCAATGATACTAGTATAGCTATCACACCCGACAGACAAGAATTAACTGGTGAAATTGTAAACTATGTTTTTCAGAAAATCATTAGTGGTTCTCTGCAAATGGGCTCTCATTAAACTTTGACAAAACACAGTATATACAGTTCCACACAGTAAATGGAATGACCCAATTAATAAATATAGACTTCAATCAGAAATCGGTAGCTGAGGTAGAATATTCAAAATTTCTAGGTGTATGCATTGATGAGGGAAAAAAAAAAAAAAACACTGAGGATCTGCTGAAATTTTTGAGTTCAATTACTTATGCTATTAGGGTCATTGCAAATTTTGGCGATATACATCTGAGTAAATTAGCTTACCACGCCTATTTTCATCCTCTGCTTTCGTATGGCATCATATTCTGTGGTAACTCATCACTGAGTAAAAGAGTGTTCATTGCACAAAAGCGTGTAATCAGAATAATTGCTGGAGCTCATCCAAGATCATCCTGCAGACACTCACTTCAAGAGCTAGAGATCTTCACTGTAGCCTCACAGTATATATATTCACTTATGAAATTTGTTATTAACACTCCAAACGAATTCAGAAGTAATAGCAGTGTACATGGCTACAGCACTAGGAGAAAGGATGATCTTCACTACTCAAGGTTGACTCAGAAGGGGGTAAAATACGCTGCCACAAAAGTCTTTGGTCACGTACCTAATAGCATCAAAAGTCTGACAGATAGCCATATAGCATTTAAAAGGAAATTAAAAGAATTTCTTAATGGCAACTCCTTCTACTCATTAGATGAATTTTTGGATATAGTAAGTGGGTAATTTCCCAACCTTTGTGTAATGTAATATCTCGTATAGGCACCTTTTATTAACCTGACACGTTCCACATCATTACGAAGTGTCGTATTCATGATCTATGGAACAAGTACTAATCTAATCTAATCTAATCATAGCATTGATATTTGTCAGATTATGTATTTATGTAATGTCTGCATAAAGGTCTGTTTACAATGTATATTTTTATGTCATGCGGCTAACTGGTGTAGATGTAGAAAACAAAATAATTTATAGAAAAAGTAGATAATAAGAAATGTTCTCCACCTTTAATGAGTAGGAGTCCCCTTCTTCTTACTTTGTGTCCAACTGGTATTAGCTGAAGATTTTTCCAAAAGGATACAAAACCTCACTTTGAACTTTGAACTGAGCCAATATCTACATTGAAATTGCTTTTGTATCTTGCACTGTGGTTATGCAAATCACAGTTCACCTGATGCTGACGTTTCTTATAAGCAATAAACACATCTGTAAGGGATGCATACAAGTTCCAAGATCTTAGGAGAGGCCTCTCCAAGATGTACACCTACCTGCCTTACACAGTATATTTACTGCTAGATTTTGTTGTATAAATACCCTAGTTCACTATGTTTCTCTAGAAGACTTTTATTAAGACTATAAAGAGTACTGTGCAAAATAGACTTCTAAGTGCTGAACAACAGAGCAGGCTTTTTATACTTGGTTAGTTTAACTGTCTGATTTATAAAAGTAGCACAATCTTATTTTGTCCATACACAAATATATGAGACAGCCAACAACAAAACAACTGATAAACATAAAACTAATGGTTATGAAGTGTAACTATTAAATAAAATATTTTAAAAAAAGAGTACAGTACCAGTAAGTTAATTACACACACATTTTTGGGTATCACATAAGACAGGCTATACAAAACCTCAGTTTAACATGATATAAGAAAGTCATATAATACCTATAAATTAACACATATTACTTAAAGCTAGCACTTGAAAGTCCTGTACCAAGCATAAATAGTTCCCTGCACCAGTCTTATTTTATGGTGGTCTTTAAACGTTTTGGACAACTTAAGTACTCTCCTACCTAATATTGGCATGTTATCTGTGTAGGTTCTGGTCTGTTATATGAATGCCATTTGAGTGAAGCAGAAGGGAATTGAAAAGATTTTTAATAGAAATCCTACATTGCTGACCTAAGACACTACAGTGATTTCAGAGGACGATAAGCTATTCGAAGTGATGGATTAAAGAAATTTAAGTGAACAATGAGACATATACAGACCTGATAAAAATGAATTTAAACTTTAAAATATTTAAGCACAGAATCATTGATTGCATGTAGTGGCCCCAGACATGATGGAGTAGGTTGAAAAACTCATCAGCCTTAGACTTTCTGTGTCTATAATGGCAGATGAAATAACAGATGTTTCTGAGAAGACACAGTTAGTTTGTGTTGTGCTATGAAAAGAATAGCGTGTCATACAGAAGGTTCTGGGGGGTGGTTCAGTTCTGAAGGGTGTAATGCAGATGCACTGACAATAAGTATTTTTAATGTTATAGATATTTTGTTCAAGAAACACCACACAATAAGCAATGGTGAAGCTGTAATGAGTGGTTCGAAAGGTGGCATGCAAGCAGAAATTAAAACTGTGTATCCTAATGCTCATTATGTGCATTGTTATGTGCATCAGTTACATTTAACAATGGAACACACTGATTCACAAAATCAGTTGCTCAGGTTGTTCTCTTTAAATTTGTTAGATTTTTCAGCCTTCTTTCCATCATGGCAGCAGGATGGATTCCTAGTAAGTGAGCTACCAGATGGAATTTTAAGTGATGGACCATAAATGTGGTGTACAAAAATAAATACTTGCTGCTGGAATGTTTATTGGAACTGGAAAAATCTCCATGCAGCTAAAGTTTTTGTGTGGAAGTTTGATTCTGCCACAATCTACAAGATGGAGAATTCCTCTTTTAGGTAGCATGGCTACAAAAAGTAATACATATACTGGATATCATGTACAGTCACCCACAGGCAAGATTAGTCAATGCTATAAAAGAAAAAATTCAGAATGATGTCTCATTTCATAAAGATTATTGTTGTTGTTGTTGTTGTTGTTGTGGTCTTCAGTCCTGAGACTGGTTTGATGCAGCTCTCCATGCTACTCTATCCTGTGCAAGCTTCTTCATCTCCCAGTATCTACTGCAACCTAAATCCTTCTGAATCTGCTTAGTGTATTCATCTCTTGGTCTGCCTCTACGATTTTTACCCTCCACGCTGCCCTCCAATACTAAATTGGTGAACACTTGATGCCTCAGAACATGTCCTACCAAGCGATCCCTTCTTCCAGTCAAGTTGTGCCACAAACTCCTCTTCTCCCCAATTCTATTCAGTACCTCCTCATTAGTTATGTGATCTACCCATCTAAGCTTCAGCATTCTTCTGTAGCACCATATTTCGAAAGCTTCTATTCTCTTCTTGACCAAACTATTTATTGTCCATGGTTCACTTCCATACATGGCTACACTCCATACAAATACTTTCAGAAACAACTTCCTGACTCTTAAATCTATACTCGATGTTCAAAAATTTTTATTCTTCACAAACGCTTTCCTTGCCATTGCCAGTCTACATTTTATATCGTCTCTACTTCACCCATAATCAGTTAATTTGCTTCCCAAATAGCAAAATTCCTTTACTACTTTATGTTTCTCATTTCCTAATCTAATTCCCTCAGCATCACCCAACGTAATTCGACTACATTCCATTATCCTCATTTTGGTTTTGCTGATGTTCATCTTATATCCTCCTTTCAAGATACTGCTCTTCCAAGTCCTTTGCTGTCTCTGACAGAATTACAATGTCATCGGCGAACCTCAACGTTTTTTTTTTTTTTTTTCTTCTCCATGGATTTTAATACCTGCTCTGAACTTTTTCTTTTGTTTCCTTTACTGCTTGCTCAATATACAGATTTAGTAACATTGGGGAGAGGCTACAACCCTGTCTCACTCCCTTCCCAACCACTGCTTCCCTTTCATACCCCTCGACTCTTGTAACTGCCATCTGGTTTCTGTACAAATTGTAAATAGCCTTTCGCTCCCTTTATTTTACCCCTGCCACCTTCAGAATTTGAAAGAGAGTATTCCAGTCAACATTGTCAAAAGCTTTCTCTAAGTCTACAAATGCTAGAAATGTAGATTTGCCTTTCCCTAATCCTTCTTCTAAGATAAGTCGTAGGGTCAGTATTGTCTCACGCGTTTCAATATTTCTACGGAATCCAAACTGATTATCCCCAAGGTCGGCTTCTACTAGTTTTTCCATTCCTCTGTAAAGAATTCATGTTAGTATTTTGCACCTGGGACTTATTAAACTGATAGTTCAGTAATTTTCACATCTGTCAACACCTACTTTCTTTGTGATTGGAATTATTACATTCTTCTTGAAGTCTGAAGGTATTTCGCCTGTCTCATACATCCTGCTCACCAGATGGTATAATTTTGTCAGGACTGGCTCTCCCAAGGCTGTCAGTAGTTCTAATGGAATTTTGTCTACTCCCGGGGCCTACTTTTTGACTCAGGTGTTCCAGTGCTCTGTCAAACTCTTCACGCAGTATCATATCTCCCATTTCATCTTCATCTACATCCTCTTCCATTTCCATAATATTGTCCTGAAGTACATCACCCTTGTATAGACCCTCTATACATTCCTTCCACCTTTCTGTTTTCTGCTGTCCCTTCTTTGCTTAGAACTGGATTATTAATAATATAAAATCCTCAGTGAATGACAGTGATACCACAGTCACCACAACAGTCACCTCACAGAACAAGGACTGGTAGATAAGTCTTCGCTGCTGTTTTGATGCAAAATGGGTCTGTGATAGGATTAATGGAGAATCCCTTGATCAGTTTCGAGCCACAGATCATCTGGATGCAGCAATGCTGTTGGATTCTTCAAAGTTTGAAGAATACTCAAGACATTTTCCAAAGGGAGAACTTAATGTTGCTTTCCAGTACACCACATTAAAGAAATGGAGGTTAAAGACAGATCTATGTATTGTACCAATGACCAGACTTCAAGACAGAGCTCTTTGTATTTGTACCAATGACCATACTTCAGGAATATTACTGGAGCTGTATCTCTATGGCACTCCAATTAATTTTGAACAACAGTATGCAGGAAATCTCCTCTCAGATATTCTGAAAATAGTAGTGACAAGACTGATGAAACCTGTTAATCTGAAAAATGTTTTCATCTTTGAAGAGAACAAAGACCTTCATCCAGAATAGCATGTCAGAGCCATGATTTAATGTTTTGCAGGAAATCTGCTCTCAGATATTCTGAAAATAGTAGTTACAAGACTGATGAAACCTGTTAATCTGAAAAATGTTTTCATCTTTGAAGAGAACAAAGACCTTCATCCAGAATAGCATGTCAGAGCCATTATTTAATGTTTTGCACTGAGAAGGATATAGTAACCAACACTGAGGGTTTCAGTTCAAAAGTCATAGTCATACATAGTTTCTGCAGCAGAAAACAGTGATGGGTGAACTTAATTTCTTTTGTGAGTTTTTCTTCTGTTTATTGTTGTAATATTGTAGTGCATTGGTAAAATTTTGCGTGAGCCACCACTGCTTGTTTTTCTGAACTAGCATACTGCTCTGACAAACTGATGTACCAGTTCAGCCAGTATCAGTATGAAGAAAGCCAGAATATGTAAGGATACTGACTAGTGGTAAGCACAGCTGGAGTCATGAATTTCAAGAATATTTGCCACTAAACTAATATGAAGTGTCCTTTGATGAAAACAGCCAATCAAATCAACATTATCAGAAAATAAAGAAGTCAGTCTATATGCCAGGATTTTTGTAGCAACTTCATTGTCATCTGATGTTTTCTCTAAAGACTGATCTTTGTACATAGCCTTTGACAAATTATGTAATTCAACGAAAAGGACATTCACAATTTTCTACAATGAGTATTGAGCATGGCACCTACTGTGACATCTGAAGTTTGGTGTGGGGCCCATATTTACAGAGGGCCCAGTGTTATGTGTCATTTGCCTTGCAGCTCTATATCACATAGGTTACAGCACAGTACATTCATTATGAACTGACAAAAGAGATTTTTAATGGAAAACTTGTATTTTTATTATGAAATACTGAAGAAATGTGGCCTACAACAAAGGGTGTGAAACTAATACAATGTATTTGGAAAGGCAGATTCGTGAAGAATTTCACTATCTGTGAAAAGAATTGAAGTGTGAACCCTCACTATTCAAGGAGAATGCCCAAGTGTTACCTACAGCTTCTCATTGTAATGCAGACACAAAACATGTTCTGAAATTGAATTCCCATAATCTACAGTGACCTGTTTCTGTTGAAAGACATGCATGTCTGAAGGACTTTGCAAAACACATACGACAACACAGGCACCATAATTTAGCATTTCATTCCTACTAACTCAGCTTTGAGTTTAATCATTTGTCACTTCCTTTGTGGAATTTGCAGTATCTGTGCAAGTATAGGATGTAGACAAAAGTGGTAGCATATGAAAGTCTGAGTCAGTCTGGGGAGCATTATTGGGTGGCCAAGGTACCTTTTTGCATCCATAGGAAGATCCAACTTTGAGTCCTGGATCGGCACAAATTTTCACCATCACCAATGCATAGTGCACTCAGAGTTTGCCATGTTCACAAATGCAAATACAATTCTTGCATTTCATACATCTGTCAATTACTGCAATCCTTGTCCCTTCATACATACATCTTTTGGGAACTGTATAAATATTTTACATGACGTACCCTCATTAAACATTACACTTGACATGATTTGTGTGGGACACCATTTGAGCAAGTGCAGTTCTCATAAATATAGCCCTTTACACTTGGCATGCCTGGTGGGGAAAATGCTGTTAAACAGTGGTTAATTTTAATAGTATGTATTAACCCTCATAAATATATTACATTTGGTATTCCTGATGCGGAAATGGCCAGTAAATATGGTGGAATCATTTTGGCAGGAAAAGTTCTGGGGCAATGAAAATGAGGAGTGGAAAAAATACTTTGAAAAAGTGACCAGACAATGGTAAACAGTAGTGGGAGTACTTTTGAACAGTGCATATTTGAAAATGATTGTGAATTTTAATCTAGCTGTGGATGGAAATATGAGAGCATGCTGAAAACAGGCCTCCCAAGTTTTTATGTGAAAACTCATAAGCTTTTTAACTGAAACAAACATTTGTTAACATTTTACATCTTTATTTTTCATGTCCACATACTTATTTTTCAGCATAGTCACCCTAGTGACCAAACATTTCTCTCAACAAGATATAATTTTGCTGCTACTGTCATTGTGGAATATATGACTTTGTTGACAGAACCACATCCTCATCTCAGCTTGCATTGCTTCGTGAAAGTGGAGTCCCTGAAAGTGTTCTTTAAGCTTTAGGAACAGATGAAAACTGAATAGACCAAGGCAGCACAGTATGGAGGATGACTGTTCACAGTGAACCCAAGGCATCAGATTGTTGCAGATGTCACAGCACTTGTGTGTTGTCTGGCATTGTCATATTGAAGTAGGCAGTGCTACATGTGTGGACAGACTCTTTGAATTTGAATGTCAATTACAGTATGTTGTTTCTCACACATTGATGTAGTTATGTTATGCACTGCCATGGTGTATACTACAATTCGGAGCCTTCTTGTGGCAATGGGCTGCAACATGTAGACATGAAGAATAAAGATGTAAAATGTCAATAATATTTATTTTATTTAAAACAATTTAAGAGTTTCCCCACAAAAGTTCAGAGGCATTGATTTTCAGCATGCCCTCATACATTACAAACAGTGAATTTAATAATTCTGGTGTGACTGTTATTTAGGTATGATATTATTTGTTATGAACAATAGATGTTAGAAGAAAATATTACTTTTTAACTGTGGTTACAGAAAGGATTTTATGGACAATGATAATAGGAAATAATTTTTAAACAGCAGATAGACATAATTTTTGGTAAATAGTGGGATGACTAGTTAAGGAACTTTTCAAAGAACTGAAGTGACTGTAGTGAGTATTCTATGAAACATCATGTCAGGACTGTTGAGGGGGAACATTTCAGGTATAAGGTATTCTGAATGGATGTCTATTATATTAATTTGATGATGTTGTCTAAACTGCAAGTGGAGCTGAGCAAGTGAAGACAGCTTGATCATAAGATGACGTGTATGTTAGTATGATGATGGCAGAGAAGCAGTACCACTGACTGGAGGCAATCTGTGTACTACCCCTTACATTTAACATAAAAATTAAGTGTTGATTGAGTTTATGTATGGCACTGAAATATTAATGTCTTTTGCAAATTCTATCATGGAATGTCAGATCCCTTAATCGGGCAGGTAGGTTAGAAAATTTAAAAAGGGAAATGGATAGGTTGAAGTCAGATATAGTGGGAGTTTGTGAAGTTTGGTGGCAGGAAGAACAAGACTTTTGGTCAGGTGAATACAGGGTTATAAATACAAAATCAAATAGGGGTAATGCAGAAGTAGGTTTAATAATGAATTAAAAAATAGGAGTGTGGGTAATATACTAACAACAGCATAGTGAACGCATTATTGTGGCCAAGATATACACGAAGCCCATGCCTACTACAGTAGTACAAGTTTATATGCCAACTAGCTCTGCAGATGATGAAGAAATTGAATAAATGTATGATGAGATAAAAGAAGTTATTCAGGTAGTGAAGGGAGACGAAAATTTAATAGCCATGGGTGACTGGAATTCGAGAGTAGGAAAAGGGAGAGAAAGAAACATAGTGGGTGAATATGGATTGGGGGAGAGGAATGAAAGAGGAAGCCATCTGGTAGAATTTTGCACAGAGCATAACTTAATCATAGCTAACACTTGGTTCAAGAATCATGAAAGAAGGTTGTATACAAGGAACAATCCTGGAGATACTAGAAGGTATCAGATAGATTATATAATGGTAAGACAGAGATTTAGGAACCAGGTTTTAAATTGTAAGACATTTCCAGGGGCAGATGTGGACTCTGACCACAATCTATTGGTTATGAACTGTAGATTAAAACTGAAGAAACTGCAAAAAGGTGGGAATTAAAGGAGATGGGACCTGGATAAACTGAAAGAACCAGAGGTTGTAGAGAGTTTCAGGGAGAGCATAAGGGAACAACTGACAGGAATGGGGGAAAGAAATACAGTAGATGAAGAATGGGAAGCTCTGAGGGATGAAGTAGTGAAGGCAGCAGACGATCAAGTTAGTAAAAAGACGAGGGCTAGTAGAAATCCTTGGGTAACACAAGGAATATTGAATTTAATTGATGAAAGGAGAAAATATAAAAACGCAGTAAATGAAGCAGGCAAAAGGGAATACAAACGTCTCAAAAATGAGATCGACAGGAAATGCAAAATGGCTAAGCAGGGATGGCTAGAGGACAAATGTAAGGATGTAGAGGCTTATCTCACAAGGGGTAAGATAGATACTGCCTACAGGAAAATTAAAGAGACCTTTGGAGAAAAGAGAGCCAGTTGTATGAATATCAAGAGCTCAGATGGAAACCCAGTTCTAAACAAAGAAGGGAAAGCAGAAAGGTGGAAGGAGTATATAGAGGGTCTATACGAGGACAATATTATGGAAATGGAAGAGGATGTAGATGAAGATGAAATGGGAGATACGACACTGCGTGAAGAGTTTGACAGACCACTGAAAGACCTGAATCGAAACAAGGCCCCGGGAGTAGACAACATTCCATTGGAACTGTTGACGGCCTTGGGAGAGCCAGTCCTGACAAAACTCTACCATCTGGTGAGCAAGATGTATGAGACAGGCGAAATACCTTCAGACTTCAAGAAGAATATAATAATTCCAATCCCAAAGAAAGCTGGTGTTGACAGATGTGAAAATTACCAAACTATCAGTATAATAAGTCACTGCTGCAAAATACTAACGTGAATTATTTACAGACGAATGGAAAAACTGGTAGAAGCCAGCCTCGACGAAGATCAGTTTCGATTCCACAGAAATGTTGGAACACGTGAGGCAATACTGACCCTACAACTTATCTTAGAAAATAGATTAAGGAAAGGCAAACCTACATTTCTAGCATTTGTAGACTTAGAGACAGCTTTTGACAATGTTGACTGGAATACTCTCTTTCAAATTATAAAAGTGGCAGGGGTAAAATACAGGGAGCGTCAGGCTATTTTCAATTTGTACAGAAACCAGATGGCAGTTATAAGAGTCGAGGGGCATGAAAGGGAAGCAGCGGTTGGGAAGGGAGTGAGACAGGGTTGTAGCCTGTCCCAATGTTATTCAATCTGTATATTGAGCAAGCAGTAAAGGAAACAAAAGAAAAATTCAGAGTAGGTGTTAAAGTCCATGGAGAAGAAATAAAAACGTTGAGGTTCGCCGATGACATTGTAATTCTGTCAGAGACAGCAAAGGACTTGGAAGAGCAGTTGAACGGAATGGACAGTGTCTTGAGAGGAGGATATAAGATGAACATCAACAAAAGCAAAACGAGGATAATGGAATGTAGTCAAATTAAGTCGGGTGATGCTGAGGGAATTAGATTAGGAAATGAGACACTTAAAGTAGTATGGGAGTTTTGCTATTTTGGAAGCAAAATAACTGATGATGGTCGAAGTAGAGAGGATGTAAAATGTAGACTGGCAGTGGCAAGGAAAACGTTTCTGAAGAAGAGAAATTTGTAACATCGAGTATAGATTTAAGTGTCAGGAAGTCGTTTCTGAAAGTATTTGTATGGAGTGTAGCCATGTATGGAAGTGAAACATGAGCGATAAATAGTTTGGACAAGAAGAGAATAGAAGCTTTCGAAATGTGGTGCTACAGAAGAATGCTGAAGATTAGATGGATAGATCACATAACTAATGAGGAGGTATTGAATAGAATTGGGGAGAAGAGGAGTTTGTGGCACAACTTGACAAGAAGAAGGGGCCAGTTGGTAGGACATGTTCTGAGGCATCAAGGGATCACAAATTTAGCATTGGAGGGCAGCATGGAGGGTAAAAATCGTAGAGGGATACCAAGAGATGAATACAACAAGCAGATTCAGAAGGATGTAGGTTGCAGTAAGTACTGGGAGATGAAGAAGCTGGCACAGGATAGAGTAGCATGGAGAGCTGCATCAAACCAGTCTCAGCACTGAAGGCAACAACAAAAAGATGTATACCTCAACAGTCTTAAGGATGTAGTGCTAATTTTGTTAAGATCAAGTGGAAAGTGATTTGGAATGGATTGGATGGCTTTGCAGTTAATGTGCACATGGGATACTTAGCTGGAATGCTGGAATGCTCTGTTTTGATAGAAGAAATAATGTTTTCAACCATGTGCAGGATTGTACAATCAGCTCTATCTACTTCCACTCCCAAGCCATGTACTCCTGAAACTGGTATAGATGTTGTTAAAACAAAAAGAGGTAAGTATTAGATTCAGCCTCAGCCTGCATTTTCAGATGAGTCTTGAATTTCTTTCCTTCACATTATTCAATTATGTGCATAATATATATTTTACAACAGTAATAATGGTGGTGTTGTATTCCATACACTTTCTAATTCTAGCAGTTCAAATGTAAATTAACAAAACAGATTAACATAATAACTACTTCTTTATCATTAAACTGCAAACAAAACAATGTAGCAAGACAAATGACACAACAGACTGTCTAATACAGTTAATGTCAAATCATCACTCTCTTTGGCCAGTAGTTTGACACTTCACAAACACAGGGAGTTGAATGACAGTTTTTCAGACCCACAGAAATGTTGATATTACATTGGCCAGAAAAAGGTAATCTGTAGTAGTTACTTCAACACGACAGTGCGTGGTGGGTCGAAACCAAGACTTCACATGCAGAGGTCAGTGGAAGACAACCAGTGACTGATGGGGGTCTGCCTGGCTTGGCATCTTGACATGCATGGCTTCAATCCTATGACAGGATGGGACCAGTGCCTGACTTTTCAGTGATTAACGTAAGTTGTGCTTACATCATTGCTTAACAAAAGGAGCTTTTGTTGTAGTTTTAGGTAATATCATGCTGCTAATATAGGACTCACAATTTTGTGCTTTGTGAATTAATGTCAAGGCAAATAAGGCAATATGAGTTCTATTAGTGGTTATGTGGCCCAACTGGTTAGCTCTGTGGTCTAATGCATGGCTTTCCAGATTGGGAAGGAGTGCCTGGTCCCCGGCACGAATCTGCCTGGCCGACTTGTGTCAAGGTCCGGTGAGCTGCCTAGTCTGTGGGTGGTTTTTAGGTGGTTTTGCATGTGCAATGGTGAATGCAAGCTGGTTCACCTTATTCCACCTCAGCTACACTACGTCGGTGATTGCCGCGCAAACAAGTTCTCCACGTATGTGTAGACCACCATTACTCTACCACACAAACATATGGGTTACACTCATCTGGTGTGAGACGTTTCCTCGTGGGGTTGTGGCCCACTGCGGCTCCGGTGGGGATGGACCTCTCCATCATTTCTAGGCCCCCAGTTAACATACAATGGTGATGTGGGTGGTGAGATCAACATTCAAGCAGATGTTGTTAGTAATGAGGACAATATTAATGAGTTAACAATAATGGCAGTAATAATTTACTACCATTGAATGAATCTTATAAAATACCATATGAAAAAACTGTTGAGGTAAATGGGGAACAAGTTGTTGATGACAGTGTAATTCATGTTGATAACATAGTAAACAAAGATAATATTGCGGTAAATGGAGAAAAAGAGATTAACGCTGGTGTAAGATTAGAATTTTTCATGCTCTTGAGAAGCTAGATTCTTTGTCTGGCATACAACATGGAGAATAATGGAGAGGTAATGGATGGAGACAATGTAACAGGGATGAAAGATGAAGAGACAATCATAGGAATAATTTTAGGGGACCACCTACTAGATGAAAAGGTGGATGCAGTCTTGGAGGTTTTCCTAATAACTATGGACATAATCAAAGAGGTGAGAAATGAGGAGGTAAGAATGAGGCCAAATGAAATAAATGATATGTGGGAAGTGGACAGACCATGGCAGAAAAATTAATTAGGAGTTCCAAGAGGTCTGGTCAAGAACTGAATCTGAGCAAGGGCCAGTCAATGTTAACTATTTAGGACATGATGAGAGGAATGCTATTAAGGAAGACTTGATGTCTGAGAGGGAAAAGGAAATCAATGAAAGCTATCAGCCTGCATGGAAGCTATAATTAGATGTGCAAAAGTATTTCCAGTTATAGATTCATAAAGTGAAATATATATAGTTAATGAGGAACTTTATTTAAAGATAAAAGTGGAAATGATATTCAGAATGGCCAGTGCAAGAATTAAGAATTATCAAAGCCTTGGTGCAAAGTCTAAGTTAATAAGGAACCAAGTAATGTTGGAAACTGAGATTCAAGGTAGGAAACTTAATGTGAATTCTGTGTTCATTCCAGGATTGTATATGGAATTATTTCTGCAGATGAAATGGTTAATAGGAACTTGGGGTGTTTCAAATTTTGTAGAATAGAATATCACTGAGAGATCACGAAGTCAGTATTGCAGTCCACTTGTTCTGACCTTTAAAAAGGATGAATCAGTGAGAATAAAGCTGAATGTGAGGGCAATAAACAAAATAACTGTTCCACAACTGGAAAGATCAGATATGTTAGAGGAATTGATTCAAAATTTTAAGATCGTTCAAATTATGGGTAGTACTGGTCTGCCAGCATGTTTATGGTAGATTCCAGGAGGAAAAATATCTAAAAAGTACAGATCATTTGTTTGGATGGATTAATGTTATGATTTTAATGTGATGCTATCCAGAAGTACCGTCCCTTTTGAAATATTGAGGACAATACATGTGAAATGACTAAAAGAGGAATGTGTGAAAATTATTAAATGGACAGGAACGTCAAATTAATTACGAAAATTTATTAAATTAATTTCAATGAAATATTATATCGATTGTAATGTAAAAAAACGACATTATATGTCATGGTTGAGATCGTAGTGTATAACATACAGACGCAATCATTATGATCTTTGATCTTATATATAAAATGAAAAAAGACAATGAATTTTTCTTCTGCTGTTAGTCTGCTGTCTGTAAGGTACGATCGGTATTGCATTGGAGCGATTACATATATCAATAGCATTTGTTCTGTTTGTTCTCTTGCTTAACGATTAATCAGAGTGTATCCTGTGCATGGTGAAAATATATATAAAAGTGAGTGCATTGTATCATTTAAAACCCCATACAAGCACCTCTTCATAAAGTGTCAATTAAAAAAAGTTATTTAGCATTTTTCTATTGCTGCGAAGCAAGCAGTGGTGATCTTTGACTGGTAACGATTGGCCGCCATTAGGGCCTACACGCCATATTCAAAATTGCTATTTTGTGCAGATTACTTCAATAGCCAGCATAGTAAAAATCATTCCAAGTCATTAAGTTATTTAAAGTGGAAAAGTTCAGTAATGTTATTTTGGCAAAAATTAAATATTTTCAGAGATGCAATTATTTCTAGGTCAGTGGACTTGGCTGGAATTTTACAACGCTAAGAGCATTTGAAATAATTTGTAGGGAGCCAGGCGATCAAGTAAATCATTACTTAACATTTATTTTGGCAACTTACAAATCAATTTTCTTATTACGGCCTCTATTGTTTTTTTACACAACAGTCAGTACTAATAAATCAATATGACAAATAATAAATTACATTAGAGAGATGAAATAAATGCTGCCCAGTAATGTTGGGGCCAGATAAAGTGATTGTAGCCTAATTATATATATATATATATATATATATATATATATATATATATATATATATATATATATATATATATGTGTGTGTGTGTGTGTGTGTGTGTGTGTGTGTGTGTGTGTGTGTGTGTGTGTGTGTGTGTGTGTGTGTGTGTATTAATTAATATTGTATGTATTCTAATACCAAACAAATTTTATTTCATGTATAACCTTGACGAACGAGAGTACCACAGAAGGACTTTCGAGAGGACGGTGATACAAACAAGAAAAGAAAAGTACAAAGGTAAGGACCACTAAGCATCAATTCTTGCTCCATAGGCTCGTATCATCATAGTGCAGTGTGGTAGATGGTACATGGTGAATAGTGAAGTAGATACCAGTCTGTATTTGTGAAAACAACTGTAATCAAATGATGGTTTTGTGATGCTGAAAGTAGTAACCATTCTTGTTCGAGAACTTAGTGTGCTTTAGTACTCTAGAACAAGTTTTGCAGTGAGTAAAGTGAATTTATTGTCATAATGAGTAAAGTTGGACGAGTTTTGGAGATACAACAGGATAATGAGACAAATATTCCGAATAATGTTCAGTTATTGGATGAAATGAATGGGGATACTGAGATACTAGATATTAACAGTGATCGAAGGGGTGATAATGTAGATACAATAGTTTCCAGTGAAACGCCAGGAAGTAGCCAGCATACGGAACTAATAGAACTGGTAACTGCTACTACCAGGACAAGTGTCAGTATCCAAATGAGTAGAGTAACGACATGGGTATATTCACCGATACCCGAGCCATTTCCGGAATTTCTCAGGAAATTAAAAGAAAGAGATAGATTAAGGGAAGAAGAAAGGAAGGGAAGGGGTAGATTACGGGAAGAACAAGCTAAAGAAAGAGATAAAGCCTTAAAGAAAGTATAAATATTCAGTTTGAAAAGGTACAATTGGAAATAAACGAAATAAAGAAAGCCTATGCCGAACACAATCAGGAACATAGCACAAGATGTGCAAATGCTGCAAACGGCACATACAGTTATGAGAGACGAAGTCCAACAACTTATGAACCGCATGGAAAATCTAGAAATCGTACAGAAAAAAAACCACAGAA
Organism: Schistocerca nitens; assembly: GCF_023898315.1. NCBI lineage: Eukaryota > Metazoa > Arthropoda > Insecta > Orthoptera > Acrididae > Schistocerca > Schistocerca nitens. The sequence continues at coordinate 675,455,876 of NC_064615.1, forward strand.
CAGCATTTAGCCAAACAAGCCCAGGAGGTAGAACAGGAATTCCAAGGTCGGCTAACTAAAAAAGAAAGTCAGATCTCGGAACAAATAGAGAGTAAAGTAGAGTCTGCGATGCAGCATGTAACTGGCGGAGCAACTGTCTGTAAGCAAACCACAGTCGAAATGCGACAACTCGTAGATGAAAAAATTGAAGCGAGATATAAATTGCCAATGCCGCTGTGGCAATATGAAATCACGCATTGTATATCCGAACCTTGAGCGTGCGTATTTGCAAAAGTATAAACCCAACAATGGCGATACGACCAGCAGGAATACGTACGGAAATATAAAGAGTATATCCGAACTTGAGCGTGCGCATTTGCAAAAGTACAAACCCAACAATGGCGATACGACCAGCAGGAATACATACGGAAATATAAAGAGTATGTACGATTCCTGTCAACAAGCAGTTAATTCAGAAAGAGCTGATATGCATGTAGACGGAAGTATGCCTACATCGTATATCCGAACTTGAGCGTGCGCATTTGCAAAAGCACAAACCCAACAATGGCGATACGACCAGCAGGAATACGTACGGAAATATAAAGAGTATGTACGATTCCTGTCAACAAGCAGTTAATTCAGAAAGAGTATATATGCATGTTCACGGAAGTATGCCTATTCCGAATCAGGTGGGGGCAGCTTCCTCTTCAACAAGTAGTACCATTGACGAAAGCCTAATCAAACATTGGCAATTTCAAGTGTACAATGCGGAAAAGAAAACGGTACACCCGGTTATATTTATAAAAGGATTCAGAAATGTTGTACCCAGTGCATGGAATGACTGTCAAAAGATCCAATTCATAATAGCCCATATACAGGGTGACGCTGCCTTATGGGCAAACGAAATAATAGACAATTGTCATAATGGGGCACAGTTAGAAAAGTCGTTCCTAGACAGATACTGGTCTAAAGCTGTCCAAGAACGCCTTAGGACAGAAGTTTACAGCTCACAGGTGTACAACCCAAAGCAAGGTACCATGAGGAAATACTTCGAGAAATATGTCAATAAAACAAGACATTGGGATGAGCCCATATCGGCACGTGATAAGGATATTAAAATTGCGACTGCCAGGTCATATTCGTGACAAACTAATCAATGTGACAGAAAATGACTTGGAAAGATATTTATCTGTGTTAGACGAAATTGATCTATCGCAAGAAGAAAGCAGGACGAATCGTCACCGGGAAAACGGGAACTTTTCGCTGCGCAAATATGGGAATCGAAATAATAATAATAATCCCAACTTTGGGAACAATAGCAACGGTAAAGAAGATCAACATGCAGATCAGAATAGGAGAAACGGAAATGGTCAAACGACATATAATAAAAAACGTTGATGGGAAGAAAGATGCCATCCCAGATACAATAACAATAACAGTAATCAGAACAACAAACGAAGGGCAATGGCCCAAACAAAATAATAACGCGAACAATCATAACCATCCGGTACAGTGGATGCAAGCTTCAATGCCACCACCACCGATAGTCAGCAGTAATCAATATCAAGATGACAACCGAAATTCCATGCCAAATGCAAGTGCCATACCATAGCCATGGACAGACAAAAACAGTGTACAAGAATCGTTGAAATCACAGGTGACGGAAGCAATAACATTGAGCGAACGTCAAACGAGAAACGACCCCAATAAGCTCCCAATTGTTGGTCGACGGACAGGTTGGGGGTACATTTGGAAGTAATGCACAAGACAGTGTACGACTGTTGAGATACCAGGACGAAAAACAGTATGCAACAGGATTTCTTAACCGAACCAAACAATTGTAATAACACAGAAGTAGACGTAGTGCAAACCATTGTAAAAGCAAGAATAAATGAATTTCCTATAGAAATATATATAACAGTGCGACCGCAAATGTCATGAGCTACCATCTTTTTAAAACCCTGTAAGAACCGCAAATTGCCTACATACCCAGTGCAGAACTGTCGTGTTACTGGAGCCATTAGTGCACAGGCACAAAACATTCAATACCAGGTGTGGAAAAAATTATGCCTCGGGAAGGAAAACATAAAATGTGCCTTTCTTGTGGTCAAAGGATTACGAGTGGTCTGCATCCTGGGGTGCGACTTTCTTAGCGAGAGAAAGGCGCAAATTGACCTCCCAAGCGGAAAGATTTGCCTATTGATTTAAAACAGACGGATTGTACTGCAATCGGTGCGAACAAAAAGTATACCAGGTAAAGATTACCGAAGTATGCAACTTAAAAACGGGGGACTGCCAATGCTACAAATAAGCAGCGACTTAAAGGGAGAAGAGGAGTATCACTCAGACGTAGTTCCTGATGAAACACTTAGCTGGACTGATTCATTGACAGCAAAGTACAAGAATCAGATTACTTAACCGAATCCCAGCGGTAACATCTTATTCAGTTTTTAAATCATTACAGTGAAGTATTTTCCGAAAAACCTGGAATTATTAAAGGGTACGTGTACAATATAGATGTGTTTCCCCACGAAATATACTGCCAAGCTTCATACTCTGTTCCGTGGACTAAGAAAGAAGCAGTAAGCAAATAAATTCAAAAGACGGTGCAATGGGGAATTATAGAACCATCCCTATCACCATACAGCAGTCCTCTAGTAGCAGTAACCAAGCAAGGTGGGAAAATTAGACTTGTCCTGGATGCGAGGAACATAAATAAAACTATCATACCCGTGAGGAAAGGCCGGCGAGCCTAGAGGAACAATTACAGAAGTTTTATGGTGTAAAATACCTGACCTCGATCGATTTGAGAAGCAGTTACTGGCAAATTCCGTTAACTAAAGAAACCAGGAAATATACCACATTCATCTTCAACGGAAGGAGTTACCAATTTAAAGTATTACCCTTTGGAGTCAATGTAAGCGCTGGGCCAAGTGCTAGGCGCAGATTTGTTAGAGAAAGTGACTCTTTACGTGGACGATCTGTTAGTGGTCACACCCACATGGGAAGAGCACATAGCAATTTTAGAGAGAGTGTTGAGTAAATTAGCAGAGGAAGGTATAACTGCAAATCTCGAAAAATCGAAGTTTGGAAGAGAACAGTTTAAGTTTCTTGGGCATATTATCTCACCATTAGGAATAATGCCCGATGCCAAAAAGCTTCAAACTGTAAAGGAATTCCCACAACCTACAAACAAATAACAATTAAAATCATTTATCTGATCGGTTTCCTTTTTCCGACATTTTGTACCAAATCAACTGCTCAACAGTGAAGCTCTGCTCGCCTTATTACACAAGAACATTACCTGGAACTGGTCCGAAAAATGTCAGCAAGCCTACGAAGATATCAAAGTAGCCTTAGTAAATGCCCAATTGCTATATCATCCCAATATGAACAAATATTTCTGTATAGCCGCAGATTCTTCATCATATGGTTTAGGAGCATATTAGTTTCAATTAGAAGAAACCGATGGGAACTGTGAAATGCGGGTTATAGCTTTCGCTTGGAGAGTGCTCACCAAGTGTGAAAGGGCATATTCAGTCACGGAATTGGAAGCACTAAGTGTCGTTTGGGCACTATAAAAACTTCACTACTATGTTTATGGCAAATTTTGTATACAGGCCCTTACAAAATTGTGCAGATACCGCACAATTGCAGCTACCTTGTAGCAGATTTGACTAATGGAAAGATAAAAGGATTATATCCGTACAGAGACTTAAATAGATTTATTAAACATGGAAATGTAGCATAAATAATTTACTGTAACCCATGTCTAGTATGTAAGTTTTGAAAAGATTTCAGTATATATTTTGTGTAGTTATAAGAATAGTGTATCATGTTTGTATTTAGTACATAATATGTTTTTTTTTCATATGTAAACACTTCAATGTATATAGAGAAAGAAAAGGACCTTAAGTCAAATGGTGAAAGTTATTTAAAATATGATCTTTAATTACGTTATGTCTTTCAACTATTAATAGATTTACCAGGTACAGATTTTGATATGTTACCTGATGAATATTTAATTAATGAGTGCACTGAATACCGCAATTTGTCATGGGAAAAGGGACAGCTAAAATAGGTGTATGCATTAGCCTATACTGTTCCACACAAACACCATGCGACACCTATGATGCTGTACTTTGAGACTAAAAAAGGAAAGTATAGTCATCAAACCACAACATTTGAGAGTATGACATAGTTCAATTTTAGAGCTTTTCACATACAATTTAAACGTCATTGTAGGATACACATTTGCGATAAATGTTTATGAAGCAAGAGCATGCATAGCGGTCCTAATCATAAACTGAATGTGTAACATAACTAATTCGTTAACCATAAACACGAAAATATTGCAAAGTCAGGCCAGAGTCCATTGCATGTATAACGTAACAATTAGATGCACGAAAAAACAATAGCCTGAAGTGCAAACTGCTCTGTAAATTTATTGTAACATGTTTCTATATAATTAAACAGACATTTGTGTTACTACATAAACTCACAAAACAGGAATCATGTAATGCAATTTTATCAAAGTCATGCTGCGGGAAATACTAATAAGAACTGCAACAGTACGTTCGTATTCGCGAATGAAGTGTGAACTTTGAAAAATGTATTGATAATGAACTTGGACAGTGAACAATTACATGCTGTGCAACGTTAGCTATACGATGCATAGACATTGGCCAAACATTTATATATGCAGTGGAATAAAACACAAAACGGTGGTCGGAGTGTGTTTGAACCTGTACAGACAATATTTTTAGTTTGGACGCTATCTTCAGTGCGCCGACAATAAGATGCAATGAACAGCATAGTGGGACGTTAGTGTAACGACGACTACGGTGGGACAGAATCAAACAGAAAAAATATATGAGACATTAACATTCAACAAGAATTAATTGTATCACAGATGTGAAGGGCTTAATCAGGCATAATATCTTATGCAACATTTAGCAACACGTTCATGCAAATAAACCGTAAAGGACAAGTGACAGAGCCTGCGCCTCGACGACGCAGTATTGTCTACTAACCCATTCATACCCACAGCTGTGACATCTCATGAAACCAGTTACTATAAAATATGTATGTCTGTTGCATGCTTTGAACGAGACAACATCCTTTCCCGTGCTGAGAACGCGAGCGAGCGGTGCGTAACCAGGCAACAATGCTGACGCACAAGGCGAACAGAGCAATGTCGGTCCATACTTCGAATCCTGACCACGGGTTCCAGCCGAGAATTCAAGCAAGAAGACATCAGTTTCCAGCTGACGCTCCATAGCAACGGGCACGAGACATCGAGACGGCACGATACGACGCCACCGACACTAATACATGATGAGAAATTCGCCGATTACAACAGCCTTTAACATCCTGACAAACTCATAAAATAAAAGAACACAATAAAAACAATGAGCACTATTATATGATACCTATGTATTAGTTCTTTTTCAGAAAGAATGTTCGTATTTGATGTATATACTTGTAATGACAGAGAATGTAAGATCAGAGAGTACTTTATTGCATTGGCTCCTTACTTAGCTTGCATTTATCGCGAATCGCTTGCCCAACGTAAAGTCCCGAGCGACTGGAAAAAAGCGCAGGTGACGCCTGTAAATAAGAACTGTAGAAGGACTGCCTCAAAATTACAGACCAATATCCTTAACATCGGTTTGTTGCAGGATTCTCGAACATATTCTCGGTTCGAATATAATGAATTTCCTTGAGACAGAGAAGTTGCTGTCCATGCGTCAGCACGGCTTTATAAAAAATCGCTCCTGCGAAATGCAACTCGCCCTTTTTTCACATGATATCTTGCGAACCATGGATGAAGGATATCAGACGGATGCCATATTCCTTGACTTCCGGAAAGCGTTTGACTCAGTGTCCCACTGCAGACTCCTAACTAAGATACGAGCATATGGGATTGGTTCCCAAATATGTGAGTGGCTCTAAGACTTCTTAAGTAACAGAACCCAGTACGTTGTCCTCGATGGTGAGTGTTCATCGGAGGTGAGGGTATCATCTGGAGTGCCCCAGGGAAGTGTGGTAGGTCCGCTGTTGCTTTCTATCTACGTAAATGATCTTTTGGATAGGGTGGATAGCAATGTGCGGCTGTTTGCTGATGATGCTGTGGTGTATGGGAAGGTGTCGTCGTTGAGTGACTGTAGGAGGATACAAGATGACTTGGACAGGGTTTGTGACTGGTGTAAAGAATGGCAGCTAACTCTAAATATAGATAAATGTAAATTAATGCAGATGAATAGGAAAAAGAATCCCGTAATGTTTGAATACTCCATTATTAGTGTAGCGCTTGACACAGTCACGTCGATTAAATATTTGGGCGTAACTTTGCAGAGCGATATGAAGTGGGACAAGCATGTAATGGCAGTTGGGTGGAAGGTGGATAGTCGTCTTCAGTTCATTGGTAGAATTTTGGGAAGATGTGGTTCATCTGTAAAGGAGACCGCTTATAAAACACTAATACGACATATTCTTGAATACTGCTCGAGCGTTTGGGATCCCTATCAGGTCGGATTGAGGGAGGACATAGAAGCAATTCAGAGGCGGGCTGCTAGATTTGTTACTGGTAGGTTTGATCATCACGCGAGTGTTACGGAAATGCTTCAGGAACTCGGGTGGGAGTCTCTAGAGGAAAGGAGGCGTTGTTTTCGTGAATCGCTAGTGAGGAAATTTAGAGAACCAGCATTTGAGGCTGACTGCAGTACAATTTTACTGCCGCCGCCAACTTACATTTCGCGGAAAGATCACAAACGTAAGATAAGAGAGATTAGGGCTCGTACAGAGGCATGTAGGCAGTCATTTTTCCCTCGTTCTCTTTGGGAGTGGAACAGGGAGAGAATATGCTAGTCGTGGTACGAGGTACCCTCCGTCAAGCACCGTATGGTGGATTGCGGAGTATATATGTAGATGTAGATGTGGATGAATTTGTATGATTAATGTAATTGGTAAACTCTATTAGCTCTGCCAAGGTTTTTCTGGAGTTTCCCTACGGCCTGTGTCCAAATGGAAGAGCTTACCGTACTTTATTTATCCCCAGCTATTATGAGTGAAAGCCACAAAACAAATTGAACTAAATACCCAAGACTGTGAGTGAAGTGAGTGGAAGTTTATAAACAAATGATCTAAAAGTGACACTTGTGGTCTACAAGGACCAAACGTTTAGAAAGTGGGTTCCTTGTAGCCTAGGGGGCCATGTAGTGTTCCTTTGAAATATTAAGGACAATACATAGGAAATGACTAAAAAAAAGATACTGTGAATAATATTCAATGGACAGGAACGTCATATTTATTATGAAAATTTCAAGGAAATAGTATATCGATAGCAACGTAAAAATTTTGCATATAATGGATGAGATTGTAGTGCATAACGTACAGATGCAATCATTATCGTTCTTATATGTAAACTGATAGAAGACAATGAATTTTTCTTCTGCTGTTAGTCTGCTTGAAGAGATTACGTATAGCAATAGCATTTGTTCTGTTTGTTCTCTTGCTTAGAGATTAATTAGAGTGTATCCTGTGCATGGTATATATATATATATATATATATATATATATATATATATATATATATATATATATATATATATAAGTGAGTGCATTGTGTTATTTAAAGACCCATACAAGCATCTCTTCATAAAGTGTCAATTAAAAAAAGTAATTTATCGTTTTTCAGTTGCTGCGAAGTGAGCAGCGATGATCTTTGGCTGGTAAAAATTGGCGACCATTACGTGGCATATTTAAAATTGCTATTTTGTGCAGATTGCTTCAATAGCCAGTGTAATAAAAATTATTCCCAGTCATTAAGTTATTTAAAGTGGAAAAGTTCAATAATGTTATTTTGGCAAAAACTAAATATTTTCTGAGATGCAATTATTTCTAGGTCAGTGGACTTGGCCGGAATTCCACCACCCTGAGAGCATTTGAAATAATTTGTAGGGAAGTAAATCATAACTTAACATTTATTTTGGACACCTACAAATCAATTTTCTTATTACAGCCCTATTGTTTTTTACGTAACAGTCAATACTAATAAATCAAAATATCAAATAATGAATTACAGTAGAGGGACATAATACAGACTAAATATTTCTGCATCAGCGTTTGTTTGAATGGTGGATGATGAATGAGGAGAGGCAGTGCTATTGAAGTGACATATTTTCTAAATGATGTATTAATTCCAGCCAATAGTTGAAAAGACAATAACAAAGCCTTAGAAAAAGTTTAGAGTGCTTTGTCCAATAATGGTATCAAAGTTAATATTAGGAAATATGAATTTGGACAAAAAGAGATTAAATTTCTGGGATACATTATTTCAGCAGATGGCATTATGCAAATCCCAGAAAAGCCTGAGCAACAATTCTTCAGCTTAAGCAAATTTTATAGAAAATTTGTGAATAATCAGGCCACAAATGCACAGGAAATGTTGGCATTAACTATCATGGTTTCAGACTGAACAATGTAAACCTGAATTTCTGAGAATAAAGGAGTCATTTCTTGATATAATAGAGTTAGCTCAACTTGATTTCTCTAAAAATATGTGTATTGCCACAGACAGTTTGGAGCATGGAAATGAAGCAGAAATGTTCCAAATAATAGAAACCCCAGCTGGAAGTGAATGGAAGACAGTCAGTTTTGTGAGTCAAATACTGAACAACGGGAGTATTAAGTAATGGAAAGAATGGCTCTGGCCATTGTATAGGCTTTTGGAATGTTTAGAGACTATTTCATTGGTGGAAAGGTTATAGCATACACAAACCATAAACCCTTTTCGTTCTTACAAAGCTGTAGGATGACTGATGGTAGGCTAACTAGATGTGCACTGCTGATACCGGAGTATGAATTTTAAATAAAGTACCAGCCTAGAAAATAAAATGTTCTGACAGATGCTTTATCTTGATTACCAATTCGTAGGGATAGTTCTGACTTCAAAGATAACAGTGGTAAAAATGTATAAATATTATTAGTGAAAATATGACATTTGAAAGTTATGTGAAAAGAACTTTAAAATATATGAATTGAGAACAGGTGAACAATGACATTTTAGAAATGACTGAAGCTAAATGAGGAAAGAAAATGAAATTAAGTCACATAAATATTACATGATAAAATATGGGATTTTGTTCTGCTTACAGTCAATCTAAAACAAGTGATTCGAAGATATGTTGGACAGAACATGTAACTAAAAATTTTATACAGTATAGCCACCTTGCATATGGCCGCTACTTCCAAGAAGAATATAAACAAGCTTAAGAAAACATGCATCTTTATTAACATCGAAAAGAAGGTGACAAAAGTGTTAAAAAGTGTGAACAGCGCTAGCAAACTAAAGCATCAAATCAAGAGATGAAAGAGCTTGTGTAAATTATCATTTTGAGCTCTGCAATAGAAATAGTTGCTGCTCGCTTCTGTTGGTGTCTTCTGACAAATATTGAAGGATGTACTTATGTGTTGGTAGCTTTGAATGTGGTGTTGAAGTACGGAAAATTGTAGCCCTTAAAAGAAGTACAGGAAAGGCTATATAGCAAGTTTAGATTAGATTAGATTAGATTTACTTTCATTCCAATTGATCCGTAGTGAGGAGGTCCTCCAGGTTGTGGAACATGTCAGAAAAACAACAATACACGACAAATATTTACAACTAAAACAAATAAGCTAATGTACCATTCCACAGGTCCCAAGTGGAATGATCGTCATTTTTTAATGAACACTAAGAGTCATTTTACAAATACTAATGCACTGAATTTAAAATAAAAAAGTTTTTTATTTATTTATAAGGTAATACAACTACTGTAATACTTATTTACAATGAACACATTACTGCACTGAAATTGTGCAGAAGTTATGTTGTACTTATATACAAATCAGTTGGTTTTACTAAGAAATTCATCAATGGAGTAGAAGGAGTTGGCCACCAATAAATCCTTTAGGCTTCTCTTAAACTGAATTTCATTGGTTGTTAAGCTTTTTATGGCTGCTGGCAAGTTATTGAAAATGTGTGTTCCTGAATAATGCTCACCTTTTTGTACAAGACTAAGTGACTTTAAATCCTTGTGAAGATAATTCTTATTTCTAGTATTGATTCCATGAATTGAGCTGTTGGCTTGAAAAAGTGATATATTTTTAATGACAAATTTCATTAAGGAATAAATATATTGGGAAGCAGTAGTTAGTATCCCTAGTTCCCTAAATAGGCTCCTGCAGGATGTTCTTGAGTTCACACCACATATAACTCTCACTGCACGTTTTTGTGCCCGGAAAACTTTAGCTTGGCTTGATGAATTACCCCAAAAAATAATCCCATATGACATTACGGAATGAAAGTAAGCATAGTATGCCAGCTTTTTCATTTTTATATCCCCTATGTCTGACAAAATTCGCATTGCAAACAGAGATTTGTTAAGACGCTTCAGAAGTTCTGTGGTGTGCTCCTCCCAGGTGAATTTATTATCAAGCTGTAATCCCAAGAATTTAACACTGTCCACTTCTTCTATCTTCCTGTCATCGTATGTTAGACATATACTCTTGGGACACCCCTGACAAGTTCTGAACTGCATGTAGTGTGTTTTTTCAAAGTTTAGTGACAAAGAATTGGCTAGGAACCAGTGATTAATGTCCACAAATATTTTATTGGCTGATCTTTCTAAGACTACATTTGACTTGCTATTTATTGCAATGTTTGTATCATCGGCAAACAAAACAAACTTGGCATCTGGTAATGTTACTGATGAAAGGTCATTGATATACACAAGAAAAAGTAAGGGCCCCAAAATGGAACCTTGTGGGACCCCACATGTAATTAGTTCCCAGTTGGATGAGGCCTGATAGCTTGATACATGTCTCTTTCCTAATAACACCCTTTGTTTCCTGCCAGAGATATAAGATTTGAACCATTTTGCAGCATTTCCTGTTATACTATAATATTCTAGTTTACTTAAAAGGATATTGTGATTTACACAGTCAAATGCCTTTGACAGATCACAAAATATACCAGTTGCCTGCAATTTTTTGTCTAATGAATTAAGCACATTTTCACTGTAAGTGTAGATAGCCTTCTCAATATCAGAACCTTTTAGAAATCCAAACTGTGACTTTGACAGTATGTTATTTGAGATAAGATGGTTATAAAGACGACTGTACATTACTTTTTCGAAAATTTTTGAGAATGCTGGCAACAGTGAAATTGGACGGAAATTTGATGCTATTTCTTTATCTCCCTTCTTAAACAGTGGCTTAACTTCAGCATATTTCAGCCATTCAGGAAATATTCCACTAATAAACGACTGGTTACACAGATAGCTTAATATGTTACTTAGCTCAGAATTACATTCTTTAATTAACTTTCTTGATATTTCATCATACCCACTAGATGTTTTTGATTTTAAAGATTTTATGATGGACATTATTTCTGTTGGGGTAGTGAGGGTCAAATTCATATTAAGGAAGTTACTTGAAATGTCTGGTCTAAGGTAATCCATAGCAGCATCTACCGAACCTGACAACCCCATCTTTTCAGTAACAGTTATAAAATGTTTGTTAAAAAGTTCTGCAACATTATACACATCTGTCACCAATTTATCATTTACTCTTAATGCTATTTGTTCCTCTTCATGTCTGGTTCTACCGGTCTCCTCCTTCACTATATCCCATATTGTCTTTATTTTGTTATCTGATATGACTATCTTTTCCTTGTAATATATTTGCTTTGACATCCGTATTACAGTCTTTAATATTTTGCAGTATTTCTTATAATGTGCTATAGCATCAACATTGGAAATGTTTCGGAGTGACAGATACAGTTTTCTTTTTGTTTTACAAGATACCCCTATTCCTCGAGTAATCCATGGCTTCTTTGTAGACTTTGCTCTAACCTTGGTAAGTTTTGGGGGAAAGCAGTGTTCGAATAAGGTAAGCACTTTATTAGCAAAAATGTTATATTTTTCATTCATGCCATGAACGCTGTAAACATCAGTCCAGTGAATGTCTCTGAGGAGTGTCCTAAAACAATCAATTTTTGGCTTACTGATTACCCTTTTGAGCTCAGATTTAACAGATTTTATATCCCGTTCAGTATTAACATTTAACAGAAGGAACTGCATGTCATGGTCTGAGAGGCCATTGACTATTGGTTTTGTAATATAATTTTGTTCATTGGACTTTTCTATAAAGATATTATCAATGGCTGTTTGTGAGCTAGTGGCTATCCTAGTGGGGAACTTTACTGTGGGAATTAGGTTGAATGATAGTGTTACTAACTCAAACAAGTTCTTATTGGGAGAGTCTTTAAGGAAATCTACATTGAAATCACCAGCAACCACTATTTCTTTGTTTTTGGTTGTGTCACAAAGAATAACTACTTTATAAATGTTGAAAAGCCACATACGATCCTTAGTAATAATGGACTGTAGTTAATATCAAAAGTATGGCAGGATATGTTAAGGGAAGAACAAATAATGCCTATCTATGTATTTCAAAGTACCATCAGTCATCAAACATTGCTGAGAGAATGGGGAGGGAGATAGGCTGGTTATTTAGACCTTATTGTGCTAAGAAACATTCAACATGGGAAAGGTATGTAGAAGATTTTAAGCAAATAATTACTGCATTACCGTACTCAGCCATTAAACTGTCACCTCATAAGCTAATGTTCATAAAGAGACCATCAAAAATATTCGAACAAATTGCCACATTTCCGTCTGTTGCACAGATATTGTAAGATGAGTACAAGAGACTACCATTGGATAGATTAAAGAAAAAGCAGAGAAAAAATAAGAAAGATATAACTGAAGAAAAATGGCAACAATATTTAAGCTAGGGGACATTGAATTGTTTCTATGAAATATATAAGGGCCCATTAATATAGTTGCTAGTGAAACGAAAATGAATATTGTGTGATTAACACTCAAGTTATTGTATTAAGATTATTAACCGTTTATGTAATTAATACTTTTGTAGTTTTGTTTTTTCAGGAAGATTGTGATACTGTGTGTGTCTAATGTTTGTATTGTTTAATGTACGTCACATGTATCAAAAAGTTCAAGAGGAATGGAGAAAGACTGCAAACATCTGGATGACACAAGCTATCTGTGAGCAACATAAGAGTTTGGAAGTATCCACAGCAAAAATAAATGAACATAAACGGCTGTGTTGTGAGTGTTGGCAAAGAAATATTACACTAATGTATTTAAAAAATCAAAAGAAGTCTTATTTGATTTGTAACAACGTATTAGAAGAGATCGATTCTTCACATGAACATTTATGAGTATACATCACTGTATTTTGACAGTAGGGACGAACACACTAGAAGATAAAGAAATTTTGAAAGCGAAGAGGATGTAACTCTGCAAATAAGACCTCAGTAGGTCTATAGTTTTTCATATTTTTTAAATTTTCTAACTTTTAACAAAATCACAAATCTTAAAAAAAAAACATATTTGCTGGGGGATTCGTGGTATTTATGCCATATACATGCCTATATTTTATTACATTTGATTGTTATGTTTTAATGTACAGTATATAAAGATTTTTGTCTCTGGAAGCTAGCAAAGAAGGTAGAATTATTAGGCGTACCCATCCCATTATGTACGATATGGTCTTAGAGGACAATAGGGTGGGTGGAACTTGAATCATGTTCAAACATAGACAGTGGGGATTCACGTATGTGTCTAAGTGCCAAGGGTGTTTAAATGTTAATACGCATCTGCTACCATGCTTTTGAGGTTGCTTGCATTGAGAACTTGTTAAAAATAATTTCTATAACTTTCAGTTTGCATTCAGAGACAAATTACAAATTTCAGTTACTACTGATAGTCAATGGTGGGTGTTCCAGTGTAACATCACACACTGGCATGTCAGTCAAAAACATAAGTGCAGACCCGGCTGTGAAGAAGATGTCAGCCAATAGTATACTGATCAACCCCTCTAGGATGACAATGAGACAGAAGCGGCACCTACACAAAGAGGACATAAGTGCCACACCACCTGGCTGTGGCCCAGTTGAAGATTATCCTTTCTACGAGCTCTACAGCAGTTACGTAGTAACTGTATAATTTCACTTGTAATAGACATTGTCTATACTGATGAAATTTCTTACTTTGTCTGTTGCTCATTGCTTGTTACACCTCAATTTCGTGTTTCTCTGAACCAAACATAATTCAATGGTTCAAATGGCTCTGAGCACTATGGGACTTAACATCTATGGTCATAATTCAATGGAATCACCATGTTTTGTCATTTCATTTTGCAGTATCACTGATATTTTCCATTTGCAACTTAATTATGCACTATGTATTGCAAGCACATTAGAGCCTACAGCCAGCAGAGAAGAAACTGAATGGGCGACAGCTACAATACAAGAAGTAAGCAAGTTGCCTCCCGTTTTGCTAGGAAAAGTGGGATTAGATTAGATTAGATTAATACTTGTTGCATAGATCATGAACACGACACTTCGTAATGATGTGGAACATGTCAGGTTAATAAAAGATGTCTGTACAAGATATTACATTACACAAAATATTGCCTGACACTAATGTTTAAGTTCCCCCCCCCCCCCCCCCCTTAATTTATATCTAAAAATTCAGCCAATGAGTAGAAGGAGTTGTCATCTAGAAATTCTTTTAACTTATTTTTAAATGTTAGTTGGCTATCTGTCAGGCTTTTGATGCTGTTTGGTAGGTGACCAAAGACTTTTGTGGCAGCATAATTTACCCCTTTCTGTGCCAAAGTCAGATTTAACCCTGCATAGTGATCATCCTTTCTCCTGGTGTTATAGCTATGCACACTGCTATTACTTTTGAACTGGGCTGGATTATTAACAACAAATTTCATAAGTGAATATATATACTGTGAGGTTACTGTGAGGATCCCTAGATCCTTAAATAGATGTCTGCAGGAGGACCGTGGGTGGGCTCCAGCAATTATTCTGATTACACGTTTTTGAGCAATGAATACTTTTCTACTCAACGATGAATTACTCCAGAATATGATGCCATACGAAAGTAGTGAATGAAAGTAGGCATAGTAAGCTAATTTACTGAGATTCTTATCGCCAAAATTTGCAATAACCCTAATAGCATACATAGCTGAACTCAGACGTTTCAATGTGTTACTTCCAGTTTAACCTCTCATCAATGGACACACCCAAAAATTTTGAAAATTCTACCTTAGCTACAGATTTCTGTTCAAAGTCTATATTTATTACTGGAGTTTTGCCATTTACTGTACGGAACTGTATATACTGTGTTTTATCAAAATTTAAAGAGAGTCCGTTTGCTGAGAACCACTTAATAATTTAGTGAAAAACATCATTTACAATTACATCACCTAGTTCTTGGTTTTTGGATGTTATTACTATACTTGTATCATCAGCAAAAAGAACTAACTTTGCATCCTCATCAATGTGGAATGGTAAGTCATTAATGTATATCAAGAACAGTAAAAGACCTAAGACCGAACCCTGTGGGACCCTGTACTTGGTAGCCCCCTAGTTTGAGGAATCAGCTGTTGTTTTAACATTACATGAACCACTTATTTCAACTTTCTACATTCTTACAGTTAAGTATGAATTAAACCATTTGTGCACTGCTCCACTCAAACCATAATGATTTAGCTTATCTAAAAGAATTCCATGATTTACACAATCACAGGCCTTTGAGAGATCACAAAAAATACCAATGGGTGATGTCCGGTTATTCAGAGTATTTAATATTTGATCAGTGAAAACGTATATAGCATTTTGTGTTGAAAAGCCTTTCTGAAAACCAAACTGACATTTTGTTAATACTTTATTTTTACAAATATGGGAGGCTACTCTTGAATACATTACTTTCTGAAAAATTTTTGATAGAGCTGTCAGAAGAGAGATTGAGCGGTAGTAGTTGACATCTGATGTATCCCCCTTTTTATACAAGGGTTTTACAATGGCATATTTCAGTCTATTGGGGAAAACACCCTGCTCCAAAGACCTATTACATATGTGGCTGAGAATCCTACTTATCTGTGGGGAACAAGCTTTAAGTACCTTGCTGGAAATGCCATCAATTCCGTAAGAGCTTTTACTTTTCAGTGAGTTTATTATTTTACTGATTTCAGAGGGAGAGGTTGGTGGAATTACAGTTGTTTCAAACTGCACAGGTATGGCCTCTTCTATCAGTAGCCTTGCCTCTTCTAGTGAAGATCTAGATCCTATTTTCTCCACAACATTTAAAAAATGATTATTGAAAATATTTTCAATTTCTGATTGTTTGTTAGTACACTTGTCATTCAGTTTTATGGCACTAAAGTCTTCCTGTGCTCTTGGTTGCCCTGTTCCCCTTTCAATAATATTCCAAATTGCTTTAATTTTATTATCAGAGTTACTCATCTCAGACATGATACACATGCTTCTGGACTTTTTAATAACTTTTCTTAGTACTGCACAATAGTTTTTATAATATTGAACAATTTCAGTGTCAGTACTCCCTCTTGCTCTTAGATACAGTTCTCTTTTACGGTTGCAAGATATTCTTATTCCTTTAGTTAGCCAAGGTTTTTTATATGTTTTCTTGGAATTATGTTTAACTATTTTCTTGGGAAAACAATTTTCAAATACCCCTAAAAAATGTATCATGAAATAAGTCATATTTCAAGTTTGCATCGGGTTCCTTATACACTTCATCCCAGTCTAGCTGCTGTAGGCTTTCCCTAAAGTTTGCAATATTTATATTGTTAATTGAACGCACTGCTTTGAAAGTCTGATTTGATATACTGCATGGAGCTATGTCATGTACTGTAACTAGCTTTGCACCATGATCTGAAAGACCAGTCTCAACAGCATAAGCATTTATGTCAAACTTATCTTGGTCTATAAAAAAATGGCTCTGAGCACTATGGGACTCAACTGCTGTGGTCATCAGTCCCCTAGAACATAGAACTACTTAAACCTAACTAACCTAAGGACATCACACACATCCATGCCCGAGGCAGGATTCGAACCTGCAACCGTAGCAGTCACACGGTTCCGGACTGCGCGCCTAGAACCGCGAGACCACTGTGGCCGGCTCTTGGTCTATAAAAAAGTTATCTATCAATGTACTGCTGTTCTTTGTTCTCTGTGTAGGGAAATCAATGATGGAGCTCAAATTGAAAGAACTGAGTAATACTAAAAGGTCAGTCTTCCTATTACATTGTTTCAGGGAATCAACATTGAAATCCCCACAAATGATAATTTGCTTCCCCCTGTCTGACAGATAGCACAACAAAGCGTCCAAGTTTTCTAGAAATAGCTGGAAATTCCCTGATGGGGACCTATACACTGTTACAATTATGGAAGTGCCATCATTTAGTTTAAGTTCAGTGGCACATGCTTCCATATGTTGGTCTACACAAAATTTTTTAGTTTCTAAATTTTTTACACTGTGGAAGCTTTTGACACATATGGAAACTCCTCCTCTCATCATATTATCTCTACTTACATGTGCAGCTAATTTGTACCCATTGATGCTAACCTTTTGCATATCAGTGACAATGTGATGCTCAGACAGGCATTGTACATCTACTACATTCTCAGTTTCTATATCTTCTAAACAAAGCAGAAGCTCATCAGTTATATTCTTCAATCCTCCAATATTTTGATGAAATATACTAACATTATTTTTCACTTTGCTTTGGTGAGTATCTCGAACTTTTTTTAACATCTTTAATACTTGCCTGGCTGAGTTTCCCACTGGACACTCGTCTTACACTAAAAAAGAGTTTCCACCATGAGATGTAGTTCCTCCCCCCTTTACATTTCCTGCTATCAGCCCAGCCAGTTTACCCTTCCCTTTCTTGTTGAGGTGTAGGCCATGTCTAGTATAGTCCCACCTACAGAGTTAATCAACAGGAACCACACCAATGTGTGACCCTGCACCAGATCCAAGTAGCCGTTCCAAGTCCAAATTAACTATCCTGACGGAAGAGCTCAAATGAGGTCGGTCATGGTGCTCCAGAACCGACACAAACCCAACACTGGTATGACTCGATGTTGATGCAATCTTTGTGTCAGATGTTACATTCAGAAATCCACAGCATTTGTTGCACCTTACATATCTTTTTGGCGGAAAGTGTTACATTCAGGAGTCTACCATGTAGTATATGTGGTTTACAATTTGCATCTTCTGAGAATTATAAAAGTATGATGCTCGGCATACTTTCATTAAATGTTACTCTAGACATCCCTTGTGTGGGAAAACAGTTCGAACAAGAACAACCCTCACAAATAAATTACAGAACTGTAGCAACTGGAAACTTTTCCAGTTGTTACACCATTTAATCCTTACTCTGTGATGCACATGCTGATCGTAGTGTAACAAAACCGTGTCTGCAAGAATCCTAGAGAATGCACTCTCTTCCAGCAATGTGTCACTCCTCCGGCACAACCGTATTGGTGTGGGATGACATATGTAATACATGTACATGCCTTTTGAGTGGTTTCAGATGTCTATTAAAGATGTACCACAACATTTAAAACATTTATACAAATATATTTTACTGAATTTATATTCTTTTTATCCCTCATAAATGGTTCGAAATTTAGACCCAACCAAGCTAAATAGCATGGCATTTTCTTCTGGAAAAGTAGAGTGTCAAGGATTTTCTTCTAAAATCGAGAGTTTTGTCACGTGTTTTAAAATTTCCATTTATCCACACTGAGAGCACTGGTGTTAGACACTATAATATAACATTGTTCTATTGAACTCTCCGCTCTTCTTGTAAATCAAAGATTGAGTGTTGGCATCAATTCATACTAATTTATTGCTTGAGTACAGAGCCTTTTGTTCGTTAAATGTAAATTTTTGCCTAAAAAAGTTCATTCTAACGTAGCAACAGACACAATCAGCTACTACAAGAAATTACACAGACCAACAAAAATTTTTTGAAAAACTTTTTTACTTTGATAGTTGATCTTTATAGACTTTTATGAGCAGGATCCAAATCTTGCCTTAGCTTTTTGTATCATCCATAGTTTTTGAGCAATATGCTTTTTAGTATCTAGTACAAATATCCTATGCATTACGATAAATGGGGAAAGTAATGAAATGTTTTGTTATAACATAAGCATGGTTTGTATTTACAGTAAGCTACTTAAAACAATGAAATGTGTTAACAGGGGTTTCACTTGTCAGCTGGAATCGGTTTGTATTTTCTTTCTCTTTCTTCTGTGAAGCTTCTTGTGTAATTTTTTCTAGGGTGAGTCGCATCCGAGGTGAAGTGACCAACAGTAGTCCCCCATCAAGTTGGTGTTCAAGCGGCCTTGGTAGCGTTTTTCCATCACTTTAATGTGCTGGTGAAAACGCTCTCCTTTTTCCTCAGTAACATCTCCCATATTGGCTGGAGAGTAATCAAGGTGACTGTTCAAAAAGTGAATTTCCAGGCTCATTAAACAACCAAAAGTTTTAAACTTCTTTAACATTCTATCTATAATAGAAACATATTCTGGGTCTTTTTCATGTCCTAAGAACTTTGTAACGACTTGCTTAAATGATACCCATGCTTCTTTCTCATTTAAGATTTTTTTGGATTCAAAGTTAACATCAAACTTCAATATTCTAATGTCAGGTCCAACAGAGACGCCTGTTTTTTAGTTTAACTTCAGAAAGGTGTGGAAACTTTATGCAGAGATACTTAAAACATGTTGTTTCTTTAGGCAAAGCCTTCACACACTGTTTCACTAGGCTTAACTTTATACGTAGAGGTGATAGGAGTACGTTTTGTTGGATCTACAAGATTTTTGCGTAGAATGTTCTTCTCACCAGGCTTTAAAGACTCTCTCACACACCAGTTATTTCTACACCAGTGTTGATCCCTACCCCTACTGTTCCATTTACACAAGAAACATGGAAATTTGGTAAAGTCACCTTGCTGACCAAGGAGCATGCTGTTACTTTTAGATAGTCACATATCACCCAACCATGAGCAGAATAGCCTATTTTATTTAGCACTATTTCTAGGTTTTCATAGCTTTCTTTCATATGCACAGAATATCCAACAGATATAGATTCACACATGTTACCATTGTTTAATAAAACGGCCTTTAAACTAGTTTTGGATAAATCAATAAACATCCTGCAGTCTCCCTTTTTGTGTTCAATACCAAACTCATTGATCAAACCAGGAATGTCTGAGCAGTACACTAAATCACCTTCTTGTTGAAAAAACTTGGAAAATTGCTGCTCTCCATTTCTATACATGTATATGCTGGTTCCAACTGCCAATAAGTTCTTTTCTTTTAATCTAGAGCCAAACAATTCAGCTTTTTCTTTAGTTAAACCCAGATCCATAACAAACTCGTGAAGCTCAGTTTGAGTAAACAACTTGGGCTCTAGACTTTCTGTAGTACAATGGAATTCACCATCATCTAGTTCATCTAAATCACATTGTACAATGATCTGGTGGTTCAGGAAATCTACACGATGCCCTACTGGTCAGATGGCGGACAGAAGGTTGGATACGTTATTACATTCTTGTTTTTCGAATTATGACCAATAATATAAGCATTGCAAAAGTAGCAATCATCAGAATGATTTCTTAGCTCCCTCCATATCATAGGAACAGCAAATCTAAAGGCTTTTTTCTCCTTTTTGGACCATTTTCTCAGATCTTCAACACACACGTAACATATCTTGTGTGGCGCCCAAGATTTATCTTGATTACCAAGTTTAGATCCAAGGTATGATAGACAGGCCTAAACCTTTTTCACAAACTCCATAATGTTTCTTTGGTGTTTTTTAAACACAAATTCATCACAAATATAACAAAAACTGTCAGCAGAGTTTTTACAACAACGATTAGACATTGTACTAAGCACATGTACAGGAAACAGGAAAGTCAGGTTAGGTTGACAGTAAACAAAACACCATCTGCTAACACAAAAATAAAATCGACCTTTTTTTGCCATCAAATGTTTTTCAGCAGTGCTACCAATGTCATCTACATTCATAACACCTCCTTTTTAAATTATTTTAACTATATAAAAGTTGTTAAATTCTTTAAACAATCGCTCAGTTTAATAAATTTAACTGTAAAATGTGAAGATATGGTGCGTGATACAGTTTTTTAAGTATCATATTTGGATTTCCCAGCCTAAAAAACATAAGAATGAGGTATTTTCAGCAAAAAAAGTTTTTCCATCGTTGGCCTGTGTTATCTGTCTCTTTTCATATCAGTCTTTTTAATTTTATTTTCTTTATTAGCTTTCTTTGTGTGTTTCAAGTTTCATGTTTGGTTTCTCTTTTAGAAATTATCCACAACTTGGGTAACATTTATTGTGTGGTATCACCGAAAGGTCATGGTGCCACACCAGAGTTAGCAACACGCATCGATACCTCAGACATTAGCAAAGTCTCACTGCAATCCACAACAATGAATGGAAGGCACTCAAGAAGGCATGCCCACTCTCTCAGCACTACAGTGCCATCACAAGGAGGTCGACATAGAGTCAAGTGTGGACTGGCTCTATACCGTTTTTTTTTTTAACTCCAATGAAGCAGTCGACCTCATATAGTAAGGACACTGGTGGTACTAAAGTCTCAGATGGAACTGTATTTTTGTACATGTTGAACTTGTACTTCAAGGACGTGTTTCTAGCTGTGGCATGCAGAGGTGCTTTGTTCCAAGACAGTTGTAAACATTCAGTACTTCCCTGTGTCAACAGATTGCGTTAAGTTAAGCAAATCTTTTTATCACTCATTTAATAAAGTGAACTAATGTTTTACATGTAATTCCAATCAGCCATATCCCAGAGCAATCAAAGAACCCACAATTACAATTAAAAAATTGTAGTTTTGTCAGGTCGTAACATATTGAATGTCAGAACAATCTCTTACTCACCATGACGTAATACATTTCGTGGGGAATACTTTTCACAAAGTAATGGCACCAAGTCTGATGTAAATTGAGAACGCTGCCCAACCTGCCTTTTGACACTTTCTGAAGTAACTAAAGTATCACAGATGATGTACAAGTTCGAAATGGCTTGATACAGGTACACTGTTACGTCCAAAAGACGATTTTTTACTTAATAATGAGTAACTGAAACTGATACAAATTCATCGAAGACTTATGAGATCGTTTACCCTGGAAAAATCCAAGTCTAGATCTGCAATCTGTAATTAATATGAAATCTTTCGATGGCATGGGGATAACAGCCTCTGGCATGTAGCGGACCACTGGGTAGTTTACACCAAAAATGACTGTGAATTGATGGCTCCCTCACCATGAAGTCTGGGATTGGACCATATTTCATGGATGAGAGTACTCTGGAGTATCAAACAATGGAAAATCGAGGATGGAATGTAACAATATTATGAAAAGGAAGGTTGCTACTCACCATACAGCAGAGATGCTGAGTCGCTGATAGTGTGGTTTCAGTTGCCTGAGACTGCAGTCATGTGTGGGAGTTGCCTTTGTGTGTGTGTGTGTGTGTGTGTGTGTGTGTGTGTGATCTGTTTTTGATGGAGGCTTTACTGGCCAAAAGCTTTATGTGTGACAGTCTTTTTGTTGTGCCTATATGCAACTCAGCATGGTACGTACTCTTGAGTAGGTAGCTCGACATCATACATGTGTACATTCATGTCAATATGATAAACTGAGACAAACTGAAACACACATCACAGTAAACGGAGCTGAAACAGTCACATCAACATGTGTACCCCATCTACCAGCAACAGAAGCCTGTATTCTTGCATGCAAATGATTGTAAAGGTGCTGAATAACATCCTGAGATAGATTATCCCAAGTTTCATGCACCTTTTGTTGCAACACTTTCCTGTTGAAGAAATGACAGCATCACAGGGATAACAGCCACTGCAATGTAGTGGGCAGTACTTAACTAGCAGAAACACCAATAGTGACCAGAGTTGTAACTGATGGCCACCCACACAATGAAGCCTGGGGTGGGACCTATGTGTCATTGGTGAAAGCACTCTGGAATAGGCAGATTTATGCAAAACACATGCATGTCTGTCACCCAAGTACATGTAGAACCTATTCTCATCACTGAAGACAACAGAGCACCATTTTACCCTCCAATCATCTCTTTCACAACACCAGGTAGTCATGCTTGGTAGTGTTGTGCTGTCAGAGGTAGGCTGGCCAGAGGCACATGCAATCTTAACCCTGTTGCAAACTGATGGTTCCCTGTGGTCCCTGATGACACAACAGGTGCAACGTATGCTCGGATTTCGTCCCTTGATTATATACAGTCGGCCACTGATGCTTGCACAGTGCACTGATCTTGACATGCGTATGCACTAACTGGATGTACAGAACTTGGTCTACAGGTGTAGACATATTCCTTAGATCATTGTTGAAAGCAGCGACACACCTCTGCTACATTTTACCAAACATGTGCAACATTCCATCGATAAATCCATACACCTTCTCCCATTCAAATGACTTGAAGCTTTCAACAGGAGTATATACTCATCTGTAGAGCATGATTGTATCCTAGAATGAATGTTACACTGCTCACCTCTAAACCCAGCATTGTTACAGTCTGCAGAGTCAAAAAACCAGGTTGCACAGGAAGGCCTCCTGAGAGCCTACTGATCACCAATAATCGTGACAAATGAATCTTGAAGTAGTCAGGATGGCACCGATAGAAGAGTGCTGTGACACATCTCAGTCCTCAAAAAATGTTAAATTAAATACTTCATCGTGTATGAAAAGTTCTAAACGCGTCATTAAACGCATCCTTTGTGTGAAATGTAACTATTGGCTTCACGAAAAATGTGCGAAAGTGAATTTAACTCATAAAAGATGATTTTCCATAGTCGTGTCCACATTGTTTACATATTGAGACGGCTGAACTCATAAGTGAATTCAAACGAAGAAATTATTAAATTGCTTCAAAGTGACATTGAAGCACTCAAGGAGGAAATTTTAGCACTGAAACAAGAAAATTCTGAACTAGTTACTGAAAGAAAATCCTGCGTATTGTAGAAATCAAATGGTTCAAATGGCTCTGAGCACTATGGGACTCAACTGCTGTGGTTATAAGTCCCCTAGAACTTAGAACTACTTAAACCTAACAGGACAACACACACATCCATGCCCGAGGCAGGATTCGAACCTGCGACCGTAGTGGTCGCGCGGTTCCAGACTGTAGCGCCAGAACCGCTCGGCCACCAACGGCCGGCCGTTGTAGAAATCAACCCGTTTCTGAACAAAGTGGCAAATATCCGCTTATGTGTAGTACGGCGAATAATACCACAGAGAACTCTGTCAGTGAAACAAGTGATAAGTATAAATGGAAAACGGTTTCCTGTAATAAGAAGGTCAAACTTAAATGTGCAACGAACAAAGCAGATGACAAAAACGATTTTCTGTCAATAGGTGATCCTATATTACAAAATGTTATTGTGCCGTTCTGTTAGATTGATGTTCGACCTAGAATTCGATCGCATCAACTCAACAAAAGTTTTAAGAATGTATTGTGCATGAAAAGAAACTCGGGCGAAACCGCTAACAAAACTTTAAGTACCGATGATTACAGAGGTGTCTTAATCCACGTGGGGACAAATTCCATCCGCAGTAGCAGTGAGGAAGAAATCGTGAATAAAAACGGAATCTGATTAGATCGGCGAAAAGTGTATACCCAAATCCAGGCTGGTAATTAGTGGAATTATTCACAGAAGATCGGTAAGTGATACTTACATCAACAGGATAAATACCGGCATTAGGGAACAGTGCAACAGACTTGGTGCAGTATTCATTGACCCAAACAAGTTCTTAAACGATATGTGTCTGGGAAAAGACGGCCTGAACTTGAATAGATTAGGCTCTGTGAACCTTAGTAAAATGTTCATAGACGTGTGTAAAATCCTAAGAAGCAAGGGAAAATAATTCATTCTGATAGTGGTGACAAAGGAAAGACTCAAACTGAAAATAAAAGGTTTAGGCACCCAACAAAGAATGCATGTGAAATGGCCCAAAAAAAAGATCTATTGATGCACTGGAATATAAATGGCTCAGGGGCAGAACTACCAAATCGTTCAAAAAAAAAAAAAAAAAAGAAATTCAAAATTCGACGAACTAAAAATTCTGCTTTCAGAATCTATAAATATTAAAATAATCTGCCTAAACGAACACTGGTTAACAGAAGATTGTATAGAAGTATTAAATAGTATTAGTAATTTTAAGGTAGCTGCTGGCTTTTGTAGAATAAGCAAATCACGTGGAGCTCCTGCATTCTTGTCAATTCTTCTGTAAGTTAGAAAGTGAGAGACAGTTTTAATTATTTAAATGAAGAGAGCGTGTCTGAAAGTTGCTCTGTAGAACTAAGTGATCTGAACACACTGGTTATAGCAATCTACAGAAATGCTGGATGTGCGGTAACAAAAGTGTTCTTAGCCAAATTCGAATGCCTCCTAGAAAAACTCCAGAAAGAAAGTAAGAAAAAAGTTGTTATAGCAGCAGACTTAAACTTAAATGTCTTAACTGAAAGCAATGATTCCACAAAATTTCGTGACTTAATTCAGAAATCTGGTTTCAAGCTAAACTTTTCTGAAGGCAGTAGGGAAAACAACAGATCAGTGACTGGCATTGATAATATTATTACCAACTACAAATTTGACAATGGAAATAAGAACAAATACTGCCTAGACTTGGGTATTTCACATCACTCAGCTCTGTTTTTTGAGCTCCCAAAAGTAAATAACCTAAAGTCTAAGGAAGTGTATATAAAAAGGGATCTCAGTAAAAGTAAAATGGATTTATTCCGCAGTAAATTAGTTAGTTAGTTGGTTGTGTGTTCCATTGATCAATCCCATGGTACAGTAGCCATTATGATGTGGAATGTATAATAAGCTGGCCTGTAGACCACAATAGTTCAAGCTCAATATACTACGAGAAATTCTTAAATTGTTTCTTAGAAGTGTTTAATGAATCATTTCCTTGTAGATCTCAGCAAAAGAAAGTAAATGGTAAACTCAAACAGAAATCCGGATTTTGTTACTTATGTCAAACAGTATAAATCTGCATTTAGGAAAGTTGTACTGGTAGCTAAAAAAATGGCAAATAATAAATTCAAACGAGAACACTGAAATAAGACAAAAGCAGTGTGGTCAGTTGTTCAGTCTGAATTAGGAGCCAAAGTAAAAATTCATGAGATTTTGGAAATTAGAAGTGAAAATGAAATTATAGTAAACCCTGTTCAGATGTCAAGTTCCTTCAATGAATTCTTCCTAAATGTAGTAAGATCAGATGTGGATGTGACATTCTATCAAGGCATCACAAATTTGGAAAATGGCCATATTTTAAACAGTTTGAAAAAAATCACCCAAAGGTATGTGGAAAAGGAAATACTGTCTCTAAAAATCAAAACCTCACATTGGTGGGTTGAAATAACCACATCTCTAATTTCATGTGTGTACAATATTATTTCTCAACCACTGTCAATTATTATAAATAAATCTTTTGAACAGGGATGCTTTCCAAATGTACTGAAATGTGCTGAGAACAAACCTCTATTCAAAAAAGGATCAACAGAAGATATGACGAATTACCACCCTATCTCTCTTTTGCCGGTCTTCTCTGAAGTGTTTGAAAAGATTGCAGCAAAACAAATTAATAAATTTCTTACTGTAAATGACATAATTTTTAAAAACCAATTTGGGTTCCAACAGGGTAAAAGCACTGTGAATGCTATAAATGAGTTTATTAAAAAAATATGCTCCCCATTATTTAAGGGTAGATAGGTCACAGGAATATTCTGTGATACAACTAAAGCTTTAGATTGAGTAAACCATGCATTACGCCTCCACAAATCACAGATGTATGGAATTCGGGACACTTCTTTAAAATGGTTTAGCTCTTACCTGTGAGTTAGGAAACGAAGAGTAATTTTAATTTCAAATGGAACCAATTATTCCTCAGACTGGAAAACAGTTCCACTAGCAGTCCCATAAGGTTCAATAATAGGTCCATATCTGCTTCTTTTTTATGTAAATGACCTACCACTTGCTGCTGATGTTCATTCAGTATTATTTGCTGATGATACATCAGTTCTAATAGAAAATGGGGTATCTGAAAGTATTCCAGAAAAAGCCAAAAATACTTTAGAAAAACTCGAATCTTGGTTCCATCAAAATGGACTAAAACTAAATGTAACTAAAACCAAAATGATGCAATTTGAAGCTAAATCAGTAGAAAGGACTGAACTAAAGATAAGTTTCAATGATCAGGATACACGGAAGCAAACTACGTGATGTTCTTAGGCCAAAATCTTGATAAAAATCTAAATTGGAAGGTACACATAGATTACTTAGCAAATAAACTGAACAGCTTGGCATTTGCAATGTGTATTTTGTCAGGTGCCACAAACATGGATACCAGAAAGATAGTTTATCTCTGCTACTTTGAGTCAGTTATTCACTATGGCATAATCTTCTGGGGAAATTCAGCAAATGTCACTAGGCTCCTAGTATTACAAAAGAAAGTAATTAGAAAAGTGTGTAGCAAAAATACGGGAATCCTGTCGACCATTGTTAAACAAATTAAAAATACTATCTATGTCCTCACTTTACTTACATGAGGTGATGGTGTTCTTATATAAAAATCAACATACACTAGACACTTTCCGTTTTGACCACAACTACAGCACTTGCCACAGAGACAATTACAAACTTTCAACAGATTGTTTAAAACTTTAGACCCAAACGCCAGAGTATATGGGGTTAAAAATTTTCAATAAAATAAAAGGCAGTAATATATTTAAGACGGAACTTGGTTCACTGAGAAGATTGCTCTTTATTCTTCTGGTGGAAAAGTGTTATTATTCTGTCGAAGAATTCACTGAGGACAGCTTCACAGTCTGAACACAGGGATTGTATTACTTGTGTTATTTTATGTACTTGTGTAGCTGTAACTTAGAAATGTAAAATATAACATAAGCTTTTGTATTTCTCTTATAAAAGAGAAAAAATTTCTTTTTGTAAACCTTGACATGTCTCCTGTAGATCAAATCAAATGATTTGAAAATTGTACGAACTGAATAAATCACATTCACATACCTCCTGAGAGGTACCAATGACTATGAGAAATGAATCACAAACTCTTCAAAACAACTCAGTATGCACAAGTTGTGCCCTGGTGCCATGGAACACACTCCTTGACGGTGTTGCATTGTTTCCTGCAGTTTTTTCACATGCCATTACATTTCAATTTGGACATTTTTAGTTACTTTTATTTTTGGATGTTTTTCCCCCATCTGTCCCCTTGTCAACCAAATTCAACCTGTGTATTATAAACATGTCTTGCGTGTAAAGAGACCAGCAATCAGTGGGTGCCCCAAAATTATATTTTGTTCCCCTAAATCATACTGAAAATTAGCATTTAGTGTGATTCATCATGGAAATAATCATTTGATTTATAAGATATTTCATTATCCGACATAAATCTTGATGGCAGCATAGGAATGATGTGACAAGCCACCACAATACATCAAGCAGTCACAGTTGAATAGTTTTCACTGAGTTACTGCAGTTACTAGAAACGTGACGGGAGAGCAATAGTTTCAGTTGATTCGATTCTAACACACAACGTGATAGCAACACTTAGGATGCCATTTTGAAGTGGAGTAATGCGTATTTGTTTTGCACAGAGTAACAGAAAATGAATGCCACAGAAACTTTTTGTTTACTTTTCAATGATTGCAAATCACCTGTCATGGGCCTGTAAACATGGACAAAACAAATCAAGATAAGTATAAATACAGGGTTTCCCAGGAGGAATGGTCAGTATTCTGGGATATGACAGGAATGTTCATCTGAAGCAAGAAACTTCATGTGAACATATGCCCCATTCCAAACATTTTCCGAGACAGAACCTGTTTAATGTATGCTTGTTTTTGGGCTACTGATGCACAGATATGTATATTACTCACTCAGCGTCTTTCACGTTTCATTCTAGTCCAACCTACCCCATTCCTTTCATCCTCATCGGGAAGATCTTTCTGCCATAGGAATAGGAGTGGCCCCAAAATTGAAGCCTGTGGGACTCATTTTGTGTTTTCTGCACAGTGCCCAGAATTTTGTAGCTTTTTTGCATTGTTTGAAATATTCAGTGCATCTTTTTGCGTTCTGTTATTAAATTTCATTCAAAGCAATTTTTGATTTGTTCTATCTGGGAAACCATTCGTAATACAGCATAAGTCTATATAATTTTATTTTATTTATTTATTTTTTTTTTTCTTCAACTGAGCGTTCCTGAATACTGATCACTCCTAGTGGGACAGCTTGTATATCCACATGAGTCGTGGGTTTGAGAATCTGCAAAAGGGGGCACGCTTTTTGTAACAAGTCAATGAAGTATAGGCAGACGTGGAGGCTTAGAAAGCTGTTGCAGACAACATACCTCATCGGTGGAGGCGGCGGCGACCTGCGTGAGCCCTGCCACCTGCACAGCACCTCTGGTGTCCACTCGCAGCTCAAGGCAGCCAGAACCGGGCGACAGCAGGTCACGGATGTTCTCGTTGTAGATCTCCAGGTACGACAGCGACACCTGCACACAATTGCCACTCGCTGTCTTTCCCAACTTATACACTGCACCTTCATGATGTACAAATAAAATACACACACTGGACAAAATTTTAATCACGCCCTCAAGCAGTTGCACTGGTTACTTCAGAGCGTTGTAGGTGACTATACTTTATTCATCATAATAATAGAACTGAAGTAAACAAACACAAACTTGACAAATGTTCTGCAGCCATAATACACAATCACTGGCGTTGTTACGCTCCTGGAAGTAGGTCCTACTTATGTACAGGATGGCGCAGATAAAAGTAAGGGAAATGCAGTGAAGTTACAGAAACGAAAAGCTGAAATGGACTTACTGTTTATTTACAAATAAAAATAAAGTGAAAAATATATTTATAGAACATGCTGAAAGTTACCCCCTGCAATGCCAATACACAGCTATGAACATCGAAACATATTCAGATAAAGTCGGTGTAAAGTTTGAATATCGATGGGGGTAACTTCACAGCTGATGTTGTCTTTCATTTACTGTATTGTGCGAGGATTTGTTTCATACAACTTGTTCTTCAAGTGGCCCCACAGGAA
This sequence comes from Schistocerca nitens, assembly GCF_023898315.1. Taxonomy (NCBI): domain Eukaryota; kingdom Metazoa; phylum Arthropoda; class Insecta; order Orthoptera; family Acrididae; genus Schistocerca; species Schistocerca nitens. Next base: position 675,485,959 of record NC_064615.1, read on the forward strand.
AAAATCATATGTTGTTAGACCCGGTGAATTGGCAGCCACAAATGTTTGCTGATAGTTCGTTCCTCAGTGAAGACATCATGGACTCGTTCCAGGGACACCTTAGACATGTCTCATGTTGCTCCATCTTACTGGAAGAAACAGTATATTTTTCATATTCAGTGTGTTGAGCACAAAATGTATCAAAACTTGCCATACATGCAACTGTGTTGAGAGTAGTATCAAAAAATTTTGGTCCAATGATGCATTTTCCTGTTACACCGCACGAAACACCGAATCGTTGCTGACACAAAATTTCACGGTTCTGCGTTGCCCAGTACCTTGTGTTCTGGGAATTCACATCACCAGAAAGATGAAGCCATGCTTTATTACTCATGATGCAGTAATCTAAACGTTTCTGACTGTCATACTCCCACAATTGCTGTGCAACCGTCACCGCGATATGGCCTCAGGTTAAAACTGTTCAATATCCACTAGCAACTCCTCCTACTTACATGCACCTGTTGGATCAATTTATGTGTAGACTTATTTGGGCTCTACAAATCGAATGGTTCAAATGGCTCTGAGCACTATGGGACTCAACTTCTGAGGTCATTAGTCCCCTCGAACTTAGAACTAGTTAAACCTAACTAACCTAAGGACATCACACACATCCATGCCCGAGGCAGGATTCGAACCTGCGACCCTAGCAGTCTCGCGGTTCCAGACTGCAGCGCCTAGAACCGCACGGCCACTTCGGCTGGCTGGGTTCTACAGAGCGGTCGAGTGGAGACACCTTTGCATGAAGACAGGGTAGCAGTTGGGTACCTGTGAAGAGTCTATGACGCTAGTAAAACATTGTCAAAGTTCAATTATTTGTTAACCATGTTTACAGTTGTCTTCTACTACACTGGCCATGTAGCTGATGCCTCATTCAGCTGTGTGTTGGATTCCCGTTGATGGCTGCCGAGTCAGGAAGAGTGTATGACCTCGCGCCGTGCTGCTGCTGGTGCAGTTGTGGTCCACCATGAATCGTCTTGTAATAGTTAATCGAGTGTGTTCTAACACACTCCAAATTCTGTGTTGACCCTTGATGACCCATCTGCGATATGGTGTTGCCAGAAGTCGTGTGGTTGGTAGATCTCCTTCCTAACGGCCAGATAGGTTTCAGCACCTGGAACACGGACCACACAAGGCCCTTCTGCTGGTTTTCACGCTGAAGTTCGGTGCTGTCCGCACTCCACGATGTGGTGTTGTCAGAAGATAGTCAGCTTCTCCATGAACAATGGTAGGCAGCGAACAGTATGAAGTTCATAGGATGAAGACCGTCGTGTCAGGTTCTTCTTTGGCTGGTTCATAGATAGTCCTGGAATATCTAGGACATAGATCCGCCATAGATTCCCATGATCTACTCCTTGAGAGCTGGAGAGCTTGAGTATTTAAAGGGAGCTAGCGTGAGGCTATGACATCGCAGGTGTCCTTCTCATTCTGCTATATTCTCCTAACAGGCTCTTAAATGCTGTGTACGTTCTCTGACTGGTTCTTATCAAATAGGTACAAGTTCTTTTGACATCTCTTACTAGCTAACGAATATGCATGTCACATTTCCGCTGGTTTTCTGTCCCATGCCATTTTCTACTGAGCTCATCCACTCTCTCTTGGTCTAGTGTTGTAAGGTGCGTAGGCTTGACCCACTTGCGACATACCACTTATTTCCTGTCTATGCCTCTAATATGACAGCACTTTGCTTGTAGCAAGGTAAATGAGTTTTAAAAAAATTTTCTAGTTTTCAACCCCTTACCATTCTGTACCGTAACAACTCTGAATTCATTGGCGAATGTCTGCAATAACTTCTAGTGTGTGAACTGAAGAAATTTTTTTATCGTTTTACATTTTTCACAGATCCGTAGGAGCGCTAATTTTTATACAGATTCAGTTCTGCTCTCTTTACTGGTAGTCTCAGTCCAGACACTTGACCACGAATATTTCACGAGTTCCCTTAATCGAGCCTTTTTTCACATATGCTTTCGCAGTTTCAATTCTTTCTTGTATCAATAAATTCATTTTGCAGACAGCAAAGAGAAACGTCTAATTTCACAGATGAAATAAACTGAAATGCTAACAGAAGAATGGTAACAATCTATTACTGCATAAAACTGTCCATTGCTGCAGCTGCTTATTTGCTTATTTCAGAAGTCGAAAGACTGCATTCGCCTTCAAAGGGGAGGTGGGCTGGTTTCAACTGTGCCACCGTGTATTAGATATATTTCTATCGTATTAACAGCCTTCAAAATTATTCTTAATCAAACTTCAGCTATGAATTTTTTGTTTAAAAAAAGTTTACAGTCGCAATCTGTAAACGCATTTTGCTTCGATTGTCGTACAGTTAATAGATACCGGAAAAATGGCTGACGCTGCTTCCCGCTCCGTAGTAAAAACAAACGCGTGGAACACCGTTAAAATGGCGAGAAACAGATTATTCTTAAAGTTTTTGACAAGTTTACAGATAAAATCGGCTTGTAAGTTACCGAGAAACTGTGTTTACTGAAGTATTTGGATGCCCTGTTGATCGCGGTTACTGACATCCTTTAAATATAAAATTCATCAAATTCATGCTGATTAGCACATATCTGACCATCATTCTTTATGAAAAACGCATATCTTGCTTCTAATTACACTACTGGCCATTAAAATTGCTACACCAAGAAGAAATGCAGATGATAAACGGGTATTCATTGGACAAATATATTATACTAGAACTGACATGTGATTACATTTTCACGCAGTTTGGGTGCATAGATCCTGAGAAATCAGTACCCGGAACAACCACCTCTGGCCGTAATTACGGCTTTGATACGCCTGGCCATTGAGTCAAACAGAGCTTGGATGGCGTGTACAGGTACAGCCGCCCATGCAGCTTCAACACGATACCATAGTTCATCAAGAGTAGTGACTGGCGTATTGTGACGAGCCAGTAGCTCGACCACCATTGAGACGTTTTCAATTGGTGAGAGATCTGGAGAATGTGCTGGCCAGGGCAGCAGTCGACAATTTCTGTATCCAGAAAGGCCCGTACAGGACCTGCAACATGCGGTCGTTTATTATCCTGCTGAAATGTAGGGTTTAGCAGGGATCGAATGAAGGGTAGAGCCACGGGCTGTAACACATCTGAAATGTAACGTCCACTGTTCAAAGTACCGTCAATGCGAACAAGAGGTGACTGACAAGGGAACCTCCCCATCGCACCCCCTTCAGATTTAGTTATAAGTTGGCACAGTGGATAGGCCTTGAAAAACTGAACACAGATCAATTGAGAAAACAGGAAGAAGTTGTGTGGAACTATGAAAAAATAAGCAAAATATACTAACTGAGTAGTTCATGGCAAGACAGGCAACATCAAGGACACTATAAATGCAGGAACGCCGTGGTCTCGTGGTAACGTGAGCAGCTGCGGAACGAAGGGTCCTTGGTTCGAATCTTCCATCGAGTGAAACGTTTAATTTTTTATTTTCAGTTTATGTGACAAACTCTTATGTTTTCATCACTTTTTTGGGAGTGATTATCTCATCCACAAGAAAACCTAAATCGGGCAAGGTAGAAGAATCTTTTTACCCATTCGCCAAGTGTACAAGTTAGGTGGGTCGACAACATATTCCTGTCATGTGACGCACATGCCGTTACCAGTGTCGTATAGAATATATCAGATGTGTTTTCCTGTGGAGGAATCGGTTAACCTATGACCGTGCGTTAAAATGTTTTCGGTTCCGATTGGAGAGGCACGTCCTTTCGCCTACTAATCGCACGGTTTTGCGATGCTGTCGCAAAACACAGACACTAAACTTATTACAGTGAACAGAGACGTCAATGAACGAACAGACAGATAATAACCATGCAAAAATAAAGAAAGTAAAATTTTCACTCGAGGGAAGACTTGAACCAAGGACCTTTCCGTCTGCAGCTGCTCACGCTACCACGGGACCACGGCGCTCCTGAGTTCACATTCTCCTTGATGTTGCATATGTGGCCCATGGACTACTCAGTTTGTATATTTTGCTTATTTTTTCACAGGTCCACAGAACTTCTTCCTGTTTTCTCAATTGATTTGTGTTCAGTTTATCAAGGCCTATCCACTGTGCCAAGTTATTACTAAATCTGAGGGGGGTGCGATGGGGACGTTCCCTTGTGAGACGTGTAACGAGTGGCACCCCATGCCATCACGCAGGTGATACGCCAGTATGGCGATGAAGAACACACGCTTCCAATGTGCGTTCACCGCGATGTCGCCAAACACGGATGCAACCATCATGATGCTGTAAACAGAACCTGGATTCATCCGAAAAAATGAAGTTTTGCCATTCGTGCACCCAGGTTCGTCGTTGAGTATACCATCGCAGGCGCTCTTGTCAGTCAGCGTCAAGGGTAACCGTAGCCATGGTCTCCGAGATGATAGTCCGTGCTGCTGCGAACGTCGTCGAACTGTTCGTGCAAATGGTTGTTCTCTTGCAAACGTCCCCATCTGCTGATTCAGGGATCGAGACGTGGCTGCACGATCCGTTACAGCCGTGTTGATAAGATGCCTGTCATCTCGACTGCTAGTGATAAGAGACCGTTGGGATCCAGCACGGCGTTCCGTATTACCCTCCTGAACCCACCGATTCCATATTCTGCTAACAGTCATTGGATCTCGACCAATGCGAGCAGCAATGTCGCGATACGATAAACTGCAATCGCGATAGGCTACAATCCGACCTTTATCAAAGTCGGAAACGTGATGGTACGCATTTCTCCTCCTTACACGAGGCATCACAACAACGTTTCACCAGGCAACGCCGGTCAACTGCTGTTTGTGTGTGAGAAATTGGGTGGAAACTTTCGTCATGTCATCACGTTGTAGGTGTCGCCACCGGCGCCAACCTTGTGTGAATGGCCTGAAAAGCTAATCATTTGCATATCACAGCATCCTCTTCCTGTCGGTTAAATTTCGCGACTGTAGCACGTCATCTTTGTGGTGTAGCAATTTTAATGGCCAGTAGTGTACATATCGCACACAGAATTACAGTTTTCATTACAAATATAAATTATTAATTATAGATATTGCGTAAAATATTATTAATAAAGATTATTTAAATTAATAAATCATTACAAATTACTATTTTACGACAAAAATGAAAAACGAAATAATCATTCTTTGGACTATGTCCACTGTTTTGTACCACACATGTGGTCTCTCACGGACCAGAGTGATAAGCGTTGTAGAAACACGGAAAGCAAGAATTTTCACGGCATCGAGCACACAGTGCATATACTGCATTTTCACAGTTGCTACTCTATCACTGCAATCTTAACACAATAGAATAAATCTGGAATTTTTTGCGAGAAACAGCAAAACATTTAAGCTGCCAGACGTACTGGAACCAACGCACGAAGCTCTCTCACGCCTCACTGCCTAACGCTTGCCTGATGCAGAACAGCATGTCATAAAAGAAGAGGAGAAAATGTGGCGTTTGGTACACTTCGTGGATTCAGTTGTTGATCGCCTCGTTATCAACGTAGCAGGTGACAGCCGCAGTACTGAAATGTATTCCTCGGATTCGGATACGGAAGGGGCTCAGAGATTAGCAGCGACGGGCTTATTTTCATTGACTTCAATATTCAACTGTAGGGTGAAATCCCTGCAATAGATAGATAGATAGCTGAAGCAGAAAAATTATCCGGTGTTTAATTTATGCATTTTCATCGCTCTTATTTTTAAGGACAATACTATGTTAGCTAAGAATTAGAGCATGTCATATTTTCCGACTGGTTTCCTAAGAAGCGTACTGCCGAAGCTTTGTCGTATGTTATTTCAGACTGTTTAAAAATTAAATGACATTCAGAGCTGTACTGTTTCATTGCAATTGTTCACGTCACTGCAAGTTAGTTGGACCAACTCGCTGGCCAGCGCTGTCCAAGTTACAAGCGCCGGTAAAGTTATCCCGTATTATCGCTCAGTCGGTGTGGGCGTTAACACACAGCATAAAACGTGTCCTTATTATCATACTTGACTGTGCTCAAGACTGCTTTGCTTCAACTCCTCGTGGAACGAAATCCAACGAGATTCCAGCAAACGAGGAATAATAAAAAGAATAAAAAAAGGTTCAAATGGCTCTGATCATCTATGGTCATCAGTCCCCTAGAACTTAGAACTATTTAAACCTAACTAACCTAAGGACATCACACAACACCCAGTCATCACGAGGCAGAGAAAATCCCTGACCCTGCCGGGAATCGAACCCGGGAACCCGGGAGCGGGAAGCGAGAACGCTACCGCACGACCACGAGCTGTGGACGAGGAATAATACGTTGTGTAATGTTTACGTCAGGTTTTTTTATATATTTTTTTCTTGTGATGAACGCAGTAAGTTTCAGGTTGTCGGGTGATCCTCCACTGCTGGTTTAAGTCATTGGTTGTCAGCGAAACTTCTGCAGCGTGCACGTGGACCCTCCCACGTGTTTCCAAGGTTGTTTGGACTACGCTGCAGATGTTTCGCCGGGAAGCCCTTACGCATCCGCCACACAGTCCGAGTTTTTCCACATGCGATTTCCATGATTCTGGAGTCCTGAAGAAAAACATCCATGGAGGCCATCAGTTTGCTTCGGACGAAAAGATGCACTCCTGGGTACAATCATGGCTCTGTAAGCAACCGCAAACAGTTTTTCATGAAGGCACTGATCATATTGTTTCTCAGTCGGATAAATATAGCAAGAGTTATGGCGATTATTTTGAAATAGTAACAGTTTATCACTTTTTACATCTGTCTCGTTTTCTTTTGACTGCCCCTCATGTTTCCTCCCAGATACATCGTCTGAAATGGCCATGATGGGAAAATTAGAGGAGTCTAAGGTCCTACAGAGGGTTACCGACAGTTTCGTTATTCTCAAACGTTAACAAGAAATGGGATAGCGTACATTAGATTAGATTAGTTTAGAAGTTGTTCCATAGATCATGAATACGACACTTCGTAATGATGTGGAACGTGTCAGGATAATAAAAGGTGTCTATAAAAGATATTACAGTACATAAAATGTTACATCACAATTTTTTTTTTTTTTTTTTTTTTTTTTGGTAGGGGCTGGGGAAATTACTTACTATAGACTATCCAAAAATTCATCTAATGAGTAGAAGGAGTTGCCATTAAGAAATTCTTTTAATTTCCTTTTAAATGCTATATGGCTATCTGTCAGACTTTTGATCCCATTAGGTAAGTGACCAAAGACTTTTGTGGCAGCATAATTTACGCCCTTCTGTGCCAAAGTTAGATTTAACCTTGAGCAGTGAAGATCATCCTTTCTCCCAGTGTTGTAGCCATGTACACTGCCATTACTTTTGAATTCGTTCGGATTGTTAATAACAAATTTCATAAGTGAATATATCTCTAGCTCTTTAAATAAGTGTCTGCAGGATGATCTTGGATGAGCTCCAGCAATTATTCTGGTTACACGCTTTTCTGCAGTGAACACTCTTTTACTCAATGATGAGTTACCCAGAATATGATGCCATACGAAAGCAGAGAATGAAAATAGGCGTGGTAAGCTAATTCACTGAGATGTATATCGCCATACTTTGCAATGACCCTAATAGCGTAAGTAGCTGAAGTCAAACGTTTCAGCAGATCTTCAGTGAGTTTTCTCCAGTTCAACCCCTCATCAATGCATACACTTAGAAATTTTGAATATTCTACCTTAGCTACCAATTTCTGATCGAAGTCTATATTTATTAATGGTGTCATTCCATTTACTGTGTGGAACTGTATGCGCTGTGTTTCGTCAAAGTTTAATGAGAGCCCATTTTCAGAGAACCACTTAATGATTTTCTGAAAAACATCGTTTATGATTTCACCGGTTAATTCTTGTCTGTTGGGTGTGATAGCTATATTTGTATCATCGGCAAAAAGTACGAGCTTTGTATCTTCGTGAACATAGAATGGCAAGTCATTAATATATATTAAGAACAGCAGAGGACCCAAGACCGAACCTTGCGGCACCCCATTCTTGATTGTTCCCCAGTTTGAGAAAGTAGTTCCCGTCTCTACACACCGTAAGGTGGTTTGACACCAAATCATTGTGAGTGTAAATTTAGTTCGTTGACTCACGTATTTCGTTTAATTACAATTTCGCGTAATATCTGTAGTAGCAGTTGTTCCACAATACGTAGTTTAGGTTACAACTCCGAATTCTTTAAGAAGCACTCGGGGGGGGGGGGGGGGGGGGAGGCTCCACGTGAAGACGGAACAGATAGTCTTTTCGTAAATGCAGACTCGAATACAGATACTTTCGTAATTCGACAACTTTAGAAATAACTGCTCCAGCTAAAGCTTAGCTCCACTAACATCAAAGAAATAAACGTATACAGCAGTGACAGCAACTAAGGCAGCGATATCATATGGATATTAAGACCACTTGATAAAACCTGAATACGGCAATCAAGCCGAAATAGGCCCATTGTAAAAAAAATATTAGCGAACATAGCTGCGTCTTGATCTGATAGCATACTTAACATATGATGTCCTTATACAGCTTGTACGACGTAGTGAGTCTAGATGAATACGAAAAGTTTTCTGAATCGTTAAAACTACGCACACATTTACCAAAATCGTAAATGGCCCCGCGTCTCTGTCGTATAAAATGGAGTGGTTATAATTAAACTTTCCCTATTTAACATGTTATAACACAGAAAATAACTACCGTGCGAGTACCAAAAATGGTAGCATTAGTATCAGGGACATGGGGAAGAGAAATGATGCAGAATCGATTCAACTGAAACACTTTTAATGTGCTGCTACGGTACATCATATCATTACATACCCGTACCATTACTGTTACAAAAGGGTCTCAATATGGCAACCATTAGCGTCCAGAAGAGTCTGAAAGCTCAGGATTGCATTCTGCACAACATAACGAAGCATATCCGTAGATATGCTGGCTACCTCTCTTGATATGCTGCGCTTCAAATCAGCACATGCGTGAATGTTTCCCTTGTAGACTTTTTCCTTTAGGCAGTCCACAACCAGAAATCACAGGGAGTGAGTCAGGTGATAGCGCCGGCCAAGGAAACGATCGGCTGATAATTCTATCGTTTACAAATGTATTTCGGAGAAGCAGGGGAACTTCACAAGCGATGTGCGGTGGGGCAACATCTCGCACGAAAACCGTTGAGTTCAATGCGTCTCTGTCCTCTAGGGCAGGTATGACATGCTGGCGAAGCAAAACGCAGTAGCGGTGTCCAGTCACACAGGAAGTCTTTGGTCCTTGAACGCCAACCTGCTCAAAACAGAATGGACCAATGATGAACGTAGTCGTGAAGCCACACCATACGGTGACACGTTCACCATACAGAGGAACTTCATGCACAGTGACTGGCGGTGAAGATCCCCACATTCGGCAGTTCTGTGTGTTCACCTCATCCGTCAGAGAAAAATGAGCTTCGTCTGTCCATAGGACGGTCCAGAGCCAGCCCTCGTTAACTTCAATCTTTGCGAGAAAGTGGAGAGCGAAGTCAACACGTCGTTGTGCGTCCTGTGCTGCAAGCTGATGTATGATATTGATCTTGTACAGGTACCATTTGAGTATGGTTGAAACCACCTTCCGTACAGTGGACCACGGGATGTTCAACTGTCACATGTACTGCCTGGCAATTGTCCGGCATAGCAACAGCGTTTTCATCAGCCACCTGTCGTGCAAACGGTCGTCGGCCTCTTCCCGGAGCGACGCCCAGTTCTCCAGTTGATTCGAACTTCTTCATCAGCCTTGACACAGCAAGTGGAGAAACAGGACCCTTCCCTAATCCTTTCATCCGGCGATATTCTCGAAGTGCAGCTGCAGCATTACTGTTGTTTTGATAATAGAGCTTCACCAATAATGCCCTGTTCCTTTTGTCGGAGATCATGTTGACATGTCAACAAGTGCACTACGACTGATCAGATAATTGAGACCAGGAATCACGATGACTGCTCACAGCACCTGGTGGCCATAGTTGGAACTGGACGGTGGCGCTGTGACGCAAGGAAATTAGGCACCCTATACTCTGGACATTAATGCTACCAAGTCTGAAACTCGTACGATTATAACGTGTTAAACAGGGAAAGTTTAATTATAATCACCCGGTATATTTTGTGTTAGTAGCCTCGGCCTATCTTCTTGCTGCATAAAACGGTTGAGTATGTTGCCATAGCCCTGCTTAGCAGTGCTCTTGTTGCTTAAGTGGAGTCCAGTATATTGTTCTCTGTTTTAGCACATTTTCGAAGATGGAAGAAAACGCCGTCGTTCTCGCCATAGACAAGACAATCCGATCGCCTTGTGATTACCAATCAACGACCTCATCTGGATGGGGTATGGAGGAGCATATGTTCAGCATACGGCTCTTCTAGCCGTTGTAGATTTAGGAGACCTGGTGTCACTACTTTTCACTCAAGTAGCTTCTCAGCTGGCTTCAGTAGGGCAAGAGCACTCTGTTTCGGTCCTCCTACGCAAGAAAAATCCCCAGCAGTACTGGGTATCGAATGTTGGTACTCCGCAAGGCAGTCGGACATACTGACCAGTCTTTTAAAAAAATTCAAAGAAAAGGATTCCGATCACCACAAAACTATCAGACACATCGAAAAAATATCGAACGGAAACAAGCCACGATCAAGAATCGAACACGGACCAGGAGCCCGGCAGTCCAACGCTTCTACCGGTTCTTCTTCTTCTTATTATTTTTTTAAACACTCACAACTTACTACAGAAAAAAGAATAAAACAAAATCAGAGTTAATACTATATAGCACCACCACTTTTACACGAAAAAAGACTTTTCCAAGCTTTTCGTTTACTTTATTCATTACTTATAAAAAGAGAAAGACAATAGAGCCAGAAAAATGAAATAAACTGTGTAACAATACACGTGAAAAGGGGCCATGACAAGAATACCACAAGGACCGGTTAACTCAACCGATACCTTCATTACTCAGCTACGGAGGCATACTGTTTTCGATGATACGTTTTGTGAAATGTTTCAGCGCCAACATTAATAAGTGTTGTGTCATGGCACTTCTCTTTCCAACAGCTTTAAAACTCCATTAAAAAGTATGCCGTTTAAAAACCAACTTTCTTCAAATCGTTGTTAATACGAGCGTTAAGAATATCACCTGTGAAATAAAATTAAGTTTCTTTCTGCGTACTGTAACGTGCCGAGAGCTTCGTTTCGTTATCTTGAATTGTGTACGTCTTACATGATTCACACAATATCCACAGTTCAGTCACATGAATTTGACCACTGAGCACAGCCCATGTTCGACGTCGGCGTGCAATAACCACTCAACACGGCAGGTAGAAGCACTAGCAGTGGAGGGGATACAGAGCGCCCGAGGGGGCGCGGAAAACAGTACAGTTGTTGTCGTCAAGCGGAAACAGAGCGATTTCTCTGACATCCAAAAGGACATGATAATTGGTTTTTGGGTCAAAGATGGAAACATTTCCGAAACGGCTAAGTTTGTAAACTGTCCGCTTGCCGCCGTGGTTAAAGTACACCGTGAATGACAAAATAGAGCTATCGGAAACCGGCGCCTAGACAACTGTGTTGCGCCACCTGCAATAGACAACAGGAAATTAGAACGATATTAATACCTTCAGCTGCTAACGGACGTTGATATGTATCAACAGGGACATGTCAAAATGTGTGCCCCGACCGAGACTCGAACCCGGAATCTCCTGCTTACATGGAAGATGCTCTATCCATCTGAGTCACCGAGGGCACAAAAGATAGCGTGACTGCACGGACTATCTCGCGCACGCCTCCCGCGAGACCCATATTCTCACCTTGTATGTCCACACACTACATTCGTAGTGTCCCCTCCCAACACACTCATTACTCGTGGAAGACATTCTTACCAAATCCCGTAGGAGTCGGGTAATATGTGCACATCCGCACAGAAGAAGAAGGACATGTCCGAAAGAATAGACACCATATCCATATAAGTATATAGACGAAAGGGGTGAACGATGGCTGTGGAGATGTGCATGTGCAAACAGACTTGCAACTGTTGAGCTACTGACAGCCAAGATGAACCAAGAGGCAACCTACACTCTCCTCAACGATGTTTCAGCGAACAGTGCTGCTTACGGGCACCCGCCGCAGGCGTTTGGCTCATGAACCCATGCTGACTCCTGTTCATCGGCGACGAAGGCTGGAATTTGCGCGACACGTAACTGGACGATCACTGAGTGGCGATAGGTGGTATCACTTTTATGCTCCATCAGCGTGAAACGTCTGAAAGGTAACACCCTGCAACAATGGACGAAAGGGTCCAGGACGGAGGAGGGAGCGTTGTAGTCTGAGAAATGTTTTCGTGACATTCCCTGCGTGACCTCGTGATTTTGGAAGGCGCAGTGGATCAACACAAGTACGCATCTATCCTTGAGAATCATGTCTACCACGATATGCAGTTTGCTTCTCCTCGGCCTGATAGCATCTACCAGCAGGACAATGGAACGTGTTACACAGATCGCAGTGTGGGTGCGTGGTTGCAGGAACACCGGTATGAATTTACCGTGCTCTCTTGGCCAGCAAACTCCCCGCATTTAAACCTAATCGAGAATCAGTGGGACCACTTCGATCGGGCTGTTCGCTTCATGGATCCTGATCCGATAAACCTAGAGCAGCTGGCCGTGGCACGGCTTCACATCTCTGCCGGTGCCTTTCAGAACCTCATTAATTCCATCCCGAACGTCTTGCAGCTATTTGCGCTGAAAAATGTGGTCGTTCAGGCTTTTGACAAGTGGTCACATTAACGTGACTGGACAGGGTAATATCATATGGTCGGGAACGCATGTCACCTATAACACCCCCCTGCTTCCCGGGATTTACGAAATTACAAGCTGACAATGACCCTGAATTATGAATTTTGACCCGCGTCGGGATAAGGCATCCGAATCCGAAGTAAATAATGATTATTTCGCGGGAAACAGGAGACGTTACAACTTGATCGTTATTGAATGAGTAATTTCATTCAATAACGATCGGTTAATGAAATAATGGAAATAATTTGGAAATAAATTTTGCCAGTGGAAATTTTGCCGAAAGAAATGATTAAGTTGTAAAAGCAATTAAAAAATCGGTCGCCAGCTCAACAAATGAGCGACAGTACTGTTAAGTACGTGGATAATTGTGTCAAAAATAAAGTTTACCTGTTTGTAGCGCAGCAGGTGGAACGGGAACTTTTACGTAATTGCTGTGTCAGGCTCAGTAGTCATATAAAACAATGTCATAACAATCTAACTACACTTAAACATTAATGGTTAACTTTCAATAAGTATTTTGATAGTTATTTTGTTCATAGTTTGTCAGCTAAGTGCAATGCTGAGAACACAGATAATTATCTATCGAGATTTTGAATAATGGACTGTCATTATCTCTTTAAAATTAGGTACTTTGCACAGTTTAATCTACTGATAATGAAATATATCGTCAATAATTGATTAACTATATTTTGAATGATAATAATTCATTAATTGGGGGGTTGTCAGGTGGAATAAGCTTTATAGTTTCATGAAATATCCTTGAACTAACTTCAGCTGAACATGCATTGAAATAAATCTTAATAATCAAATTTATTACTTTAGTCTATTATTAAGTTACTACGGTTGCTATGGAAGTCTCACCCAGCAGCTGACAAGCCAGCCAGACAACTGGTATGTGCAGCACGCTGCAGAGCTCAGCTATCTTCGCCAGGTCATTTCTTCTTCCCGTCTGAGCGACGGCTAAAGTGTGAAATTCACTGATGACTCCACTATAACATCGCTAACAGCGGAAAATGTGATACGTGCGATCATTTTCTAACAGAATGCCTAAACCTGTTGAGCCGTGGCGCCATTGAATTAGTAGACTGTTCTGTCTGGCGCCACTGGCTCTGGTGTAGTACCGACTATCCCTCTAGCGGCTCCATTGCCAATATCTATGAGGAAGAGTTGGTATCTGTATGTTGTGTCCTCAGAAGGTCTTTACTTGCCGATATATATATATATATATATATATATATATATATATATATACGTTGTTCGCTGGCCCAATAGGAAGGCACGAAGTTTGGGGATTGGCGGTAGCGTCACGACAAGAGGTGGTCACAAGGTCCGAGCGGTCGAAGCCACGAGCTGAGCAAGGAGGGCCTGCACAGAGCTAAGATACCGGAGTACTACACCGGGGTCAGCGTCGACAACAAGCAGCAGGCCGACATTCAGTCGGTTGGTTGGCAGCATTCGTGTCGGACGACCGCTCGTGGTCTGGCTGCCCTCTTCTACCTGGTTTTCATCGGCACCACTCAGTAACCACTGCGTCCGCCCCAATAACATTCCGCCTTCGGCATTGTAGCGGCTCGGACATACCTAGCGCACCGGCTGCGTCCCGTTTAGCGCGAGTTTTGTTTACATCCGTGAGGCTTCGCGTAGCGGTGTATTGATTATTACAGTTTACGATGGCTTTTTACCGGAAGACGACTATCAAGTTCACTTTCGACGCGCAATGCACAAGACCAAAAGCACACGAAATCGAACGTTTCATGCGCGAAGTGGGAAAACTAGATTCCCGGGAGCTGATAGGAATTCACCTATAAATAGTGGCTCATAGACGAGGCAGCGTGCGACAGACTTATCCGTCGATCCACCAAAGGTTACCGCTTTTGCCACGCCGACGGGAACATGGGTCTGGTTGTTGTTGATCACGCCGGTCTCGGTACGCGTATTCCAACCTCCGTTGGAAGTCCCTGCGGACATGTTTATCGCAGCACTTCGCCCTTACAGCACGGTCCTTAATCATGCTGCGGAGAAATCGACTAGCTTCTAGACGTTTCCCGTACTCAACGAAATGCGCCAAATAAGAATTGAACTCCAGAAGCACATACCATCTTATGTAACAACAGGTGGCTTCCGAGCCATCGTTATATACGATGGTCAACCGAAAACCTGCTCTGGCTGCGGGCAGGAAGGCCATGTCCGAACTGACTGTCTTCAGCGCCGTCTAGTACAGCTACCTCGGGACACCCAGCAGCCGCCACGGCAGATGACGTCGCTGCCTATTACATACGCCGAAGCACTACGGAACGATGAGGGCGACGCGCATGACAAGCCGTTGCCCGTAGAATCTGCGAGTATCGCCCCCGATTCCACGTCACTGACGGCGCAAATGGCCCTGTCACACCACCGGTCAGACGCCCCACAACAGGTGCGGAGCCACGGTCCTACCACGGTCCAGTCGAACCCATCTTCAGACATGGAAGCTTATCCGCAAGAGGATTGCACTGGGCAGCATCCCTCAGCAGACGTGGAAGCTCCACCACGAAAACAGCGGTCGAAGAAACGCAAGAAGAGACGGTTGTCCACAGAAGACGAGCACCACAACCGAGGCGACGAACAAGACAGTGGGAACGAGCAAGATTTGATTCCACCGCCAAGCCAGGACGACATCACATCCACAACGTCGGAGCTCCAAACCTTGGAGAAACATCAACGAGACGCGATGGTTACAGATATGCAACAGGATGCGGTCCCACATGCATATGAACGCCCGTCAACATCGAGAGTCCTCACCAATGTATTAGGAGATTGGGCACAAGAAATGGAACAAACTGATGAGATGCAGGAGGCCAACGTTTAATTATTGGCTCTCACCGACAATGAGTCGTGAGGCAACCTCGCCCATGGCGGCCAATGAGGCCGTGTCGTGTGGTCCCCGTCCAGGAAGAACGCTCTGTAGACGGCCGATCAGTGGTTGCGTGATTTCCCAGCAGTGCACAACCGATAAGATGTCACACGTCTACTGTATTGGTACAGTTAACATCAATGGTATTAGCACCTCAGTAAAGATACAAATGCTGCAAGCTATGCTGCGGGCAGCGAACGTTGACATAGCTTTTCTGCAGGAGATACGAAACGATGCCCCAATTGAGTTTTACGGTTATGAAGTCTATCTTTTAACACATTATGACGGTAGCGGTGGCACAGCCATACTGTTACGATAAGGAATTATGGCCGGCCGCTGTGGACGAGCGGTTCTAGGCGCTTCAGTCTGGAACCGCGCTGCTGCTACGGTCGCAGGTTCGAATCCTGCCTCAGGTATGGATGTGTGTGATGTCCTTAGGTTAGTTAGGTTTAAATAGCTCTAAGTCTAGGGGACTGATGACATCAGATGTTAAGTCCCATAGTGCTTAGAGCCATTTGAACCATTTGAAGGAATAGTGGCGGAAGATGTGGAATACTTACAATCGACCCGTGGTGTTGCCCTGACTGTAGGGGATGTACGTATGGTGAATGTTTACACATCGTCTGTCTCGACCAGGAGACAAGAACGCACAAACTTTTACACAGATGAAGTGTCGCCGCTATTTCGAGGACGTCAGGAGAATTATATTGTCGGCGGCGACTTCAACTGCTTTCTGAGGCCCGAGGACCAACGGCCACACTTCGTTACTTGCCCGGCTTTACAGACGCTTGTCCGCGATGTAGCACTGCATCACACCAGGGAACTGACGCAGGGAACTGCACACGTACTTTACAAGCCACTCAGCTAGTCGACTAGACAGGGTGTATGTGTCACGTTGGCTACTCAAGGCGACGATTGACGCCGAGGTGTGGCCTACGGCCTTTACAGACCACCTACGGCCTTTACAGACCACCTACGGCCTTTACAGACCATCCGGCTTACGTCTGCACCATCGCTCTGCCACGACAGAAGACATGGTGCAGTAGGGGCCCGTGGAAGCTCAACGTTACCCACCTGCAGGATGGAAACTGTTAACGGGAGATTGAAGGCTCAGGGCGACAATGTCAACGGCGTCAACATTCGTACGATTCAACACTTTAATGGTGGCTCTGTTGCGTCAAACCAGCTTTACGCAGAACGTTCACACGATTTGGCCAAGATACGTCACATTGGCGTCGATCGACTTCCGAATTTTATTTCACAGCCCTACGTGTGTTGGCGAGACAACCACCGTCTGCCGACCGTCAGCAGGCTGTCCAACTTATCAAAGCCCAACTGCTGCGTCTTACGGCAGTGAAGATGGAACGAGTTAAAGTAGGTACGAGGATACTCGACAGATTAAGCAACGAACGGCCGTCATTCAACTATACAGGGTGGTCTATTGATCGTGACCGGGCCAAATATCTCACGAAATAAGCGTCAAACGAAAAAACTACACAGAACGAAACTTGTCTAGCTTGATGGGGAAACCGGTTGGCGCTATGGTTGGTCCGCTAGATGGCGCTGCCATAGGCCAAACGGATGTCAACTGCGTTTTTTTTTTTTAAATAGGAACACCAATTTTAATTACATATTCCTGTAGTACGTAAAGAAATATGAATGTTTTAGTTGGACCACTTCTTTCGCTTTGTGGTAGATGGCGCTGTAATAGTCACAAACATATGGCTCACAATTTTAGACGAACAGTTGGTAACAGGTAGGCTTTTTGAATTAAAATACAGAACGTAGGTACGTTTGAACATTTTATTTCGCTTGTTCCAATGTGATACATGTACCTTTGTGAACTTATCATTTCTGAGAACGCATGCTGTTACAGCGTGATTACCTGTAAATTCCATATAAATGCAATAAATGCTCAAAATGATGTCCGTCAACCTCAATGCATTTGGCAATACGTGTAACGACATTCCTCTCAACAGCGAGTAGTTCGCCTCCCGTAATGTTCGTACATGCATTGACTATGCACTGACGCATGTTGTCAGGCGTTGTCGGTGGATCACGATAGCAAATATCCTTCAACTTTCCCCACAGAAATAAATCCGGGGACGTCAGATCCGGTGAACGCGCGGGCCATGGTATGGTGCTTTGACGACCAATCATGAAATATGCAATTCAATACCGCTTCAACCGCAAGCGAGCTATGTGCCGGACATCCATCATGTTGGAAGTACATCGCCATTCTGTCATGCAGTGAAACATCTTGTAGTAACATCGGTAGAATATTACGTAGGAAATCAGCATACATTGCACCATTTAGATTGTCATCGATAAAATGGGGGCCAATTATCCTTCCTCCCATATTTACGCACCATACATTAACCCGCCAAGGTAGCTGATGTTCCACTTGTCGCAGCCATCGTGGATTTTCCGTTGCCAAATAGTGCATATTATGCCGGATTACGTTACCGCTGTTGGTGAATGACACTTCGTCGCTAAACAGAACGCGTGCAATTCCTGGTGCATAGAAATATGGTACGGGTGCAATTGATGTTGATGTAGCATTCTCAACACCGACATTTTTGAGATTCCCGATGCTCGAGCAATTTGTCTGCTAATGATGTGCGGATTAGCCGCGGCAGCAGTTAAAACACCTACTTGGGCATCATCAGTTGTTGCAGGTCGTGGTTGACGTTTCACATGTCGCTGAACACTTAGCTGTTTATTCAAATAACGTAACTATCCGGCGAACGGTCCGGACACTTGGATGATGTCGTACAGGATACCGAGCAGCATACATAGCACACGCCCGTTGGGTATTTTGATCACAATAGCCATACATCAACACGATATCGACATTTTCCGCAATTGGTAAAGGGTCTATTTTAACACGGGTAATGTGTCACGAAGGAAATACCGTCCGCACTGGCGGAATGTTACGTGATACCACGTATTTACATGTTTGTGACTATTACAGCGCCATCTATCACAAAGCGAAAAAGTGGTACAACAAATACATTCATATTTCTTTACGTACTACACGAATATGTAATAAAAAATGGGGGTTCCTATTTAAAAAAAACGCAGTTGATATCCGTTTGACCTATGGCAGGGCCATCTAGCGGGCCAACCATAGCGCCACCTGGTTTGCCCCTTCAAGCTAGACGAGTTTCGTTCTTTGTAGATTTTTCGTTTGATACTTATTTCGCGAGATATTTGGCCCGGTCACTATCAATGGACCACCCTACACACTGAGAGAAAGAAGGCAGCGGCGACGTGCACTTACACGGGATGTCGAAATGGCCGATGGATCGCGGGCCTCGTTACAGAAGGATATTGCACGTGCTTTTGCTCACCACTACCGCAATTTCCATGCGGAGGACCAGCTGGACAGAGCAGGACTGACCGACGTGCTTCGCGAAATGCCAGCGGACGAGCATCCCATGGAAGTGGGCGGCCTTATGGCTGAAATTATCGTAGATGATCTGGACGCTGCCCTAAAGTGTGTGCGTTAAACGAATCCCCTGGACCGGATGGGCTCCCTCTTGAGTTTTACCGCACGTTTGCTCCTCTGACGGGACCGACGTGGGTAGAGATGTACAATGAACTCTTAACACCTACCTTACGTGTCCCTAACGAGTTCACAGAGGGTATCTTGATACCCGTTCCAAAACCAGGTGGTGGTCGTAGACCAGCCTTTGACATTATTGAATGGAGACTACAAAATCTTCGCACGTATCCTCCGTGTTCGCCTTCAAGAGGCGATAAGGGACAAAATACATTTAGATCAAGCGTGTCTAGGCGGGAAGAGCGAAATACACGCAGCGCTAGGGGCATACAGGGATGGCATAGCATTAATGTCAGCATGTCGATTAGGAGTAGCCCTCGTGGCAGTGCATTTCGATCACGCTTTCGACCGAGTGGATCATGTGTTCCTGCGAGGGGTCATGGAACGGATGGGAAATCCCCTCCAGTTTGTGGACACGATCATGAGGTTGATTAATGGCGCGAACTCGAGAGTCTTGATGAACGGTGTTAGGTCCGAACCTTTCACCACGCAGCGCTCAGTAAGGCAAGGTTGCCCCCTTTCGGCCATCTTACTTGCAGTCGCTCTTGAACCTACACTACACGGCCTCCGACGACGACTTGAAGGCGTCCAACTACGGACCGCATCTTCCAAATGCGGCGCATACGCCGACGACGTCGTTCTTTTGGTCAAGTCAGGAAACGAAATCCAGCCGGCGCTGGAATGGCTACAGCGGTATGGAGCGGTGGCGGGTAGTGTCATCAACCTACGAAAGTCCAGATGTATGGAAGTTGGCAGAGGGCTGCCACCAGGGACAGCAGTGCCCTTCACCAAGTTTCCCACACTCAAGTGTTTGGGAGTGGTATTCCACGTAAACATACGACGTACAGCGGCGGGTAATTATCGACGGCTACTGCGACAAATTAGCGCATTGGTACGACAACATGCACTGCGCGCCATAGATAAGTTCCAGCGCGGACATTATGTCAACGTCTACTTGGCACCGAAAATAAGTCACTTGGCTCACATACTGACGTTCCCCACCGCGATCGCGTCAAAACTACAGTCGGCCTTCGTATATTTCGTAAGTGCTGAACTCCTCTTCAAAATCCGCTACAATACCTTGACGCTGCCACCGAGAGGAGGAGGCATCGGACTCGTAAACGTGAAGAACAGGGCGCGTGCGCTATTTCTT
Organism: Schistocerca nitens; assembly: GCF_023898315.1. Lineage (NCBI taxonomy): Eukaryota > Metazoa > Arthropoda > Insecta > Orthoptera > Acrididae > Schistocerca > Schistocerca nitens. The sequence goes on from NC_064615.1 coordinate 675,506,361, forward strand.
AGTAAGATGCAACGATATTGGAGAACAGAGCACGTCACCTTAATGGGTGCTGTGATCAACAAAGTGGCTCCCCATTCACTTTGTCCACCAGTCAATCTAGGCCATATCACAACACCTCTAGCACACCTTCGGGACTTCTTCGTCGTTTACAGTTACAATGACAGTTTGCCGGAGACAAGGCTGCCCACAACGAAAGACGTATATAGAAGCTTCCTTCAGCAACAATCTCGCAATGTGACCGAGCAGAAGTACCCGGCGATACAGTGGCAGAGAGTATGAAGAGCGCTCCATCTTCCCTCTCTCCCTAGAGAGGTACGCGCATTGTTACACGGCAATCGACTGTTGGCTTCTAACGAGGAAAATGCTGGCCCTTTTACTGCGTACGGCGCACACGGCGATCAAAGCTGACGACCTACTGTTCCCGGACAAAGTATACTTTCCCACCGCCAGGCCAAACACCGTAAACTGGATAAAGGGGGTGGCGACGTATTATTTGTATCGCACAAATGACAAGAACGTCATAGACTTCTGGTACGTACTGTGACAGCAACATGATATCTTGCGGTGACACGTGAAATATAGAACATGTTTTTCCAATTACTTGGGTTCGTTATTCACGGACCCTCCGGCTAGCTGGGGTGTTCCAGGTATGAGAAGTGAAATGAGGAGATAGCTCAACGTTCAGGAACTAACGTTCAAGCCTGATGTATTCAGGGGACTATACATAGTTTTTGAGTTAACGAGAAGCCGACCTGGATACATGCCAACAGGGCCGTTGCAGGGTCCCGTTTTCTTTTCTTACTTTTCCTAGTGAACTCTTTAAATCTAGACGGCGTTAGGAGCCGTTTTTTACGTTCGGGTGTGTTGAATGGCACCTTTAGTTCCTGTATATTGTGTTTAGCACCTATGAAAGACAATAAAAATCAATAGACACAAAAAACACCTTATATATTTCTGAACGGTGAACGCATTGGCTTGCCACGCACGGGGGCGTGGGTTCGGGAGGGAGATTTTCTTCCCTCAGGGGCTGGGTGTTGTGCTGTCCTCATCATCATTTCATCCTCATTGTCGACGCGCAAGTCGCCCAATGTGGCGTCGCACTTAGCAGTCGAACTTCCCTCCTGGGAACCCCCGGCCACTGACACCGTACCATCATTTCCATTTTTTTCAGTAACCGCTGCGACGCACCGTGGATCCATGGAACTGCTTGCTGATTAATGTGAGTAACATTCTGTAATACTCGTGGTGATTTGTTTCTTTGTCTAACCTGCCCTCCTGATTATTTTCTGGTTTGTACACGATCATTAATGTTCTAATTCATAGCTCTTGGTCGTAAATACAGCCGGAACAATTGCACTAAGGCACATGTTGCCGTTAAACAAAGAGGGACCTTGTGGTTAGATTTAGCTGTTAAGCGGTTCAATTCTTTGATTGTAATTGCATTTCTCAGTCATTAGTTATAATCTAAACAACCTGTTGTACTAAGCTGTTTGTTTCCGTGTTTGAAAGTCCGGGTCATCATTGGTGTATTTTAGCTGGATCTTACGGTTCCGTCGAGTGAGTTTCTTGTAATAAGTGTTAACAAGTGTTATTTTAAGACGTTCCTTCAGAGCGGCCTCAATAACTGAAATCAGTTTAACCTTGAAAATATTAACAGCCAACTGTCACCAGGGCTTCAGATAACTGTCCGAATGGACGGGTTGGGGCTAGTCGCACCTTGGTTGCAGATTGAAACTCAAAGGTTGGTTGCTTTGAAGTAAGCCTTATCATTCTCATATTGTTTGCTAATCTGTTTACCCTTAAAGGTGCGCATCTTAACCCCGAACCTTTCGACATACAGCTTTCAAATTAAAAGTTAAGTCATTTGTTTTGAGTAATTGAATCACTCTTGTCGTCAATCGTGCTTATATAGTTTTCATGTGTTTCAGAAGGACATTTAAAGAAGACAGACTGTGCCAGGGCGGTAGTAAACACCGCTGTTTCATCCGATAACGGGGGGCTGAAGGTCTGGGCGTCTTGTAACCACTGTCATATTGTTTGCTGGTTTGCAATATAGCACTTCGGATTTCTTTTGCACAGATTAAAAGCTTGTTCAACTTAAGTTTTAAGGTCAAAAGAATTTTGCAAATTTGTTCATTTTGTTAAAGAAAATTTAATGGTTAAATGCTTCGATTATCTGTAAAACACAATTTATATATATTGTCAAATAAACAGGTTGTGTGAAAAGAAAGTTACATTGGTGGGTCCTCTCTTCCACTTTTTTCTTAATTCCAGTAAGTACCACGTGTCACCTGTGAGCTACAACAGTCATGTCAACTCCATATTCATTTTATTGCCTACTTTGACAAATTCCTGCACAACTTGTTTATCTTATTCTGACGCAGTGTACCTGGATATCTGTACACTCGGATACAGAGAGCATACAGTGCAGTGTCAGAGGCGTTTTGATCACATAGGGTTCGTCTAAATTAGCCACACGCTTGTTATTCTTCTCCTGTATTATGAACTTCGAAACGGAATGGGTGTTTGCAAACAGGCAATATTTATTTGACTAGCACGCGAATGGGGAACTACGTTGTTGCACCAGCGTGCTTGCTTTGTCTTCAGTCACGCAGCGAGCGGAAAAGAATAACTCGGGAATGAGAGGTCGTTCCGTAGGTAGCGAGACCAGCAATCTTACGGGTTCTTAAAACCAACTGAATTACTGTCGCGTGCTAGAAAAGAGCCGCCTGTTTGTAGTGGCGGATCGATACGCTGAAGCAGAAACGCCGAAGCGAAACCAACCAAGGACTGACTCAACGTGACCCAGGCAAAGCCTAGCTGCCGTCCAGGGACGTACACACCACACTGTCCAACATTGACATTGACTTGCCATCGCCGTGCGAAGAGCGTGCAGTGTTGAAGACAACGGAGACGTACTGTAGGGGAGAGGATATCAAGTCCGCGAAGCGATTTCCTGATTCACCCGTTTGCGCAACAGCGGCTGCACGTTCGATGTGACTTGATCCAGAGGCAGCAGTCCGGAGAGAAATGACTCATCACCCAACGATGAGCTGACGTCCCGTGTTAAATCCCAAACGGCTCCGTAGCGTCTCATAGAGTGAGAGTTTATAAAACGAGAGTGATCCGTCGTTGATTTATTTGTTTGTTTAGATTGCAAGATGGGTGTTATTAAAGAGGTGTAGCCCATCAAAAATTAGCAAAACAGGTGGAACACGATAAAAATCTAATCTTTATAGGGGCTTAAATGCCATAGCCAGGGTGGTAAAAGAAGAAGTGATGGTTGGGGACTATGGGCTAGAGAATAGAAGGAAATTTCAGGTTTTACGTTGCTTAGAGACAGAACAGAAACTAATAGGGGCCTATTAGGTACAGTTGGGGTAAGAATCTGGGACCGAACTTTTTAAAGGAAGATTCTGAATATTCACCAGAATTTATTGAGGGAAACCACAAAAAAACTTAAATGTAGTTGACCAGATGGAATTTCTGTAATATTTTTCTGATCGTTCTGTTGACTATAGAAAAATTACTGTTTAAAAGTAGAAGAGAAGAAGATATGACATCAAACACAAAACGCCTGCAATCTGTAACTTTTATTTTACATACTGTTATATACACTCCTGGAAATTGAAATAAGAACACCGTGAATTCATTGTCCCAGGAAGGGGAAACTTTATTGACACATTCCTGGGGTCAGATACATCACATGATCACACTGACAGAACCACAGGCACATAGACACAGGCAACAGAGCATGCACAATGTCGGCACTAGTACAGTGTATATCCACCTTTCGCAGCAATGCAGGCTGCTATTCTCCCATGGACACGATCGTAGAGATGCTGGATGTAGTCCTGTGGAACGGCTTGCCATGCCATTTCCACCTGGCGCCTCAGTTGGACCAGCGTTCGTGCTGGACGTGCAGACCGCGTGAGACGACGCTTCATCCAGTCCCAAACATGCTCAATGGGGGACAGATCCGGAGATATTGCTGGCCAGGGTAGTTGACTTACACCTTCTAGAGCACGTTGGGTGGCACGGGATACATGCGGACGTGCATTGTCCTGTTGGAACAGCAAGTTCCCTTGCCGGTCTAGGAATGGTAGAACGATGGGTTCGATGACGGTTTGGATGTACCGTGCACTATTCAGTGTCCCCTCGACGATCACCAGTGGTGTACGGCCAGTGTAGGAGATCGCTCCCCACACCATGATGCCGGGTGTTGGCCCTGTGTGCCTCGGTCGTATGCAGTCCTGATTGTGGCGCTCACCTGCACGGCGCCAAACACGCATACGACCATCATTGGCACCAAGGCAGAAGCGACTCTCATCGCTGAAGACGACACGTCTCCATTCGTCCCTCCATTCACGTATGTCGCGACACCACTGCAGGCGGGCTGCACGATGTTGGGGCGTGAGCCGACGACGGCCTAACGGTGTGCGGGACCGTAGCCCAGCTTCATGGAGACGGTTGCGAATGGTCCTCGCCGATACCCCAGGAGCAACAGTGTCCCTAATTTGCTGGGAAGTGGCGGTGCGGTCCCCTACGGCACTGCGTAGGATCCTACGGTCTTGGCGTGCATCCGTGCGTCTCTGCGGTCCGGTCCCAGGTCGACGGGCACGTGCACCTTCCGCCGACCACTGGCGACAACATCGATGTACTGTGGAGACCTCACGCCCCACGTGTTGAGCAATTCGGCGGTACGTCCACCCGGCCTCCCGCATGCCCACTATACGCCCTCGCTCAAAGTCCGTCAACTGCACATACGGTTCACGTCCACGGTGTCGCGGCATGCTACCAGTGTTAAAGACTGCGATGGAGCTCCGTATGCCACGGCAAACTGGCTGACACTGACGGCGGCGGTGCACAAATGCTGCGCAGCTAGCGCCATTCATTGCTTGTACAGCCCTCTCGCAGTGTCCGGAGCAAGTATGGTGGGTCTGACACACCGGTGTCAATGTGTTCTTTTTTCCATTTCCAGGAGTGTATTTGGGAGTACCGTATTTTCATCATTAGCGGACTGAATTCTTGTTAGTACTTCAGAAATACTTTATCTTGAACGCGATGTTCAGAGCCTGCTTTTAACAAATGAAATATAGCGCTATATATTTCTCGAAGAATCGTGTGCACTACGATACGTTTAAGACATAAGCAATAATTCCAAACGCTAGTATGATACGGCGAAACGCACCTTTGACGTCGTAAAAGAAGAATCTGCATTCCCGAAGTTTGCTTGTTTCAGCTGACAGATCTAACCTACAATTTCCACATTAAATTCAAAAGCAGTAAACTATCAGTAAGAATACAATATGATTATAAAAATATTTAAATATTATCTGTACAACCCCAATACATACCTTCGCCAAATCCTGCAATGTTCATGTACAGATCGAGTAAATTTATTAATTTGTACGCATATATATTCTGCGAGTTGCTATGGATTTCGTACTAGAGGTTAGCGACGCTAGCCGCGTTTCAGTTTTTATCAACATCCCCCACTAAGGTTGCTTCTGGTTCCAGTTTGAATGCAATGCCCAAGTTCGAAATCTTATGAGGCTAATTTTGGCCTAATTCTAAAAAAAAAAAATGGCTCTGAGCACTATGGGACTTAACATCTTAGGTCATCAGTCCCCTAGAACTTAGAACTACTTAAACCTAACTAACCTAAGGACACCACACACATCCATGCCCGAGGCAGGATTCGAACCTGCGACCGTAGCAGTCCCGCGGTTCCGGACTGCAGCGCCAGAACCGCACGGCCACCGCGGCCGGCTGGCCTAATTCTCCCTGAGGCAATACGCACAGGGCAGCTTAATATTCGTGGGCCCTGAAAACTGTTTCTAGAGATGTTGTAAGTATAATTTCGTCAGATATTAGAATTCTTTATCTGAATGTCTCGTAGGTGAAACATTTCAGCATTTCTGTTTTGCTGATGACGCAAAAGACTGTAGCCACTACTCAACCCGAGACTGAATGCCGCCTGCTGGCGTTATAGGCATGTGACGCAGTAAGGAGAAGTATATAAGCGCAGAAGAGAGGAATGCAGAATCAGTCTACCGACGATATGGACCGAAAATGGGGAAATCCAGTGATATAAGCGACTTTGACAAAGGGCAGATTGCTATGGCCCTGCTCCTTGGAACGAGAATCTCGGGAATAGCGAAACTTGTGTGCTGTATGCGCGCTACAGTCATGATCGTCTACGGAAAATGGTTGAAGAACTGTGAAACCACGAACAGGCGGAAAGGTCCTTGACTTCCACGCCTGATCATAGAACGTGGAGGTTAGTGTCCCGCCAGGTCTATAAAACAGGATAGGCAGCGACTGTGGCAGGTCTGACCATAGAGCGCAATGATGGTGCAGGCACAACTGTTTCAGAGCACACTACTCAGCGCACATTGGTGAACATCGATCTACACAACAGACGACATCCACGTGTTCCCATACGCCGTCATCCTGGTGAACGGAGGCACTAAACATGGGCCACGTCACTGACGAAGGCTACCAAGGTCAAAATTATACTACGGGAGACATTCACATCTACATCTACATCGATACTCCGCAAGCCATCTGGCGGTGTGTGGCGGAGGGTACTTTGAGTACGTCTATCGGTTCTCCCTTCTATTCCACTCTCGTATTGTCCGTGGAAAGAAAGATTGTCGGTATGCCTCTGTGTGGGCTCTAATCTCTCTGATTTTATCCTCATGGTCTCTTCGCGAGATATACGTAGGAGGGAGCAATACACTGCTTGACTCCTCGGTGAAGGTATGTTCTCGAAACTTCAACAAAAGCCCGTACCGAGCCACTGAGCGTCTCTCTTGCAGAGTCTTCCACTGGAGTTTATCTACCATCTCCGTAACGTTTTCGCGATTACTAAATGATCCTGTAATGAAGTGCGCTGCTCTCCGTTGGATCTTCTCTATCTCTACTATCAACCCTATCTAGTACGGATCCCACGCCGGTGAGCAGTATTCAAGCAGTGGGCGAACAAGTGTACGGTAAGCTACTTCCTTTGTTTTTCGACTGCATTTCCTTAGGATTCTTCCAATGAATCTCAGTCTGGCATCTGCTTTACCGAAGATTAATTTTATATTGTCATTCCATTTTAAATCACTCATAATGCCTACTCCCAGATAATTTATGGAATCAACTGCTTCTAGTTGCTGACCTCCTATATTGTAACTAAATAATAAAGGATTTTTCTTTCTGTGTATTTGCAGCACATTACACCTCTCTACATTAAGATTCAATTGCCTTTTCCTGCACCGTGCGTCAATTCGTTGCAGATCCTACTGGTTTTCGGAACAATTTTCCATTGTTACAACCTCTCGATGTACTACAGCATCATCCGCAAAAAGCCTCAGTGAACTTCCGATGTTATCAACAAGGTCATTTATATATATTGTGAATAGCAACGGTCCTACGACACTCCCCTGCGGCACACCTGAAATCACTCTTACTTCTACATCTACATCTACATACATACTCCGCAATCCGCCATACGGTGCGTGGCGAAGGGTACCTCGTACTACAACTAGACAACTAGCATGTTCTCTCCCTGTTTCACTCCCAAACAGAACGAAGGAAAAATGACTGCTTATATGCCACTGTACGAGCCCTAATCTCTCTTACCTTATCTCTGTGGTCTGTCCGCGAAATATAAGTTAGCGGCAGTAAAATTGTACTGCAGTCAGCTTCAAATCCTGGTTCTCTAAATTTCCTCAGTAGCGATTCACGAAAAGAACGCCTCCTTTCCTCCAGAGACTCCCACCCGAGTTCCTGAAGCATTTCCGTAACACTCGCGTGATGATCAAACCTACCAGTAACCAATCTAGCAGCCCGCCTCTGAATTTATTCTATGTCCTCCTTCAATCCGACCTGATGGGGATCCCAAACGCTCGAGCAGTACTCAAGAATAGGTCGTATTAGTGTTTTATAAGCGGTCTCCTTTACAGATGAACCACATCTTCCCAAAATTCTACCAATGAACCGAAGACGACTATCCGCCTTCCCCACAACTGCCATTACATGCTTGTCCCACTTCATATCGCTCTGTAATGTTATCCCCAAATATTTAATCGACGTGACTGTGTCAAGCGCTACACTGCTAATGGAGTATTCAAACATTACAGGATTCTTTTTCCTATTCATCTGCATTAATTTACATTTATCTATATTTAGAGTTAGCTGCCATTCTTTACACCAGTCACAAATCCTGTCCAAGTCATCTTGTATCCTCCTACAGTCACTCAACGACGACACCTTCCTGTACTGCACAGCATCATCAGCAAACAGCCGCACCTTGCTATCCACCCTGTCCAAAAGATCATTTATGTAGATAGAAAACAACAGCGGACCTACCACACTTCCCTGGGGCACTCCAGATGATACCCTCAACTCCGATGAACACTCACCATCGAGGACAACGTACTGGGTTCGGAAGACTTCTCTCCATTGAGAATGACATGCTGCGTTCTGTTATCTAGGAACTCTTCAATCCAATCACACAATTGGTCTGATAGTCCATATGCTCTTACTTTGTTCATTAAACGACTGTGGGGAACTGTATCAAACGCCTTGCGGAAGTCAAGAAACACGGCATCTACCTGGCAACCCGTGTGTTTTCTATCTCTCGTGGACGAATTCACTTGGGCCTCCATGGGACCTTTGGTAGTAATCGAAGGCAAAATGACGGTGGTCTGATACCTGGACATTACTGCGGACCACCTGCATTCCTTCGTGGTTGACGCCTTCCCCTGCGGGGTTTCATCTTCCAGTGGGATAACTGCCCATGTCGCAAGACCAGAATGGCATTACAGTGGTATGAGCAACATGACAGTCAACTGCCTCTGATACCTTGGCCAACAAATTCGCGAGGTCTGAAACCGACGAAACACATCTGGGTCGCTATCGGGTGGCAGCTATGTGCACGAAACCTACCGGCAGTAACTTACGGCGATTGGGTGATCTGTGGGTACATGTCTGGTGCCACATACCTCCGGAAATCTACCAAGGGCTTGTCGAATCCGTGCTAAGAAGAACCGATGCTGTTTTGGATTCCAAATGTGGATCAATACACTACTACGCATGCCGTCATGATGTTTTGGCCCAGCAGCGTTAAGTCCCTCATCAGTCGCATCACCATTCTCTTTATGCGAAGAAGAGGTAAGAAATTGGAGGGTAGCTGGAAGACGTACTCGTTTCTCCATATGAAATAAGGAAATGAAACGGTGTGGGGGAACTGAATTGAGCATTGGCTGCCAAGACACCACACGAAGAGAAAATTGTAAGACGCAAAAATCTATGATTAAGGTAAAAGATACTGCAGTTTCTGTTATTCAAGCTCTGTGAAGAAAAAACTGTTAATAAAGTGGGAGGCAATTTCAGACCACTAACAAAATACAAGGGAACAAACATCAGCAATATGCCTTGAGAAAATACTAAGTTTTAATTGTCGAATGTAAAAGATAAACTACTTAATACATAATTTGGGTTTCACGGTTAAGAGATAGTTGAAGCAGGAATCGTACAAACATACCGTCGTCTGACCATCGCACGGAGTTCCATACGAATGACATAGTAATAAACATCCCTGGCGTAGAGAAACAACTGAAATAATTGAAAACAAATAATTTTACAGAGAATACTCTATAGCATTGGCTCCTTACTTAGCTTGTATTTGTCGCAAATCTCTCGTCCAGCGCCATGTCCCAAGCGACTGAAAAAAGTGCAGATGACTCCTTTATAAAAGAAGCGTAAAAGAACGGACTTGCAGAATTACAGACCAATATGCTTAGCATCGGTTTTCCGCAGAATCTATAATATATTCTGAGTTCTAATATAATAACTTTCCTTTGAGACCGAGAAGCATGCGCCACGAACCTAAACGGTTTTGGAAAGCATCGCTCATGCTAAACTCAGCTTGCCCTTTTCTCATGCGATGTACTGCCAACTATGGATGAAGGCCAACAGGCAGATACCTTATTTATAAATTTCCGAAAAGCGCTTGACATCGTGCCCAACTAGAGACTGTTAACGAAGATAAAAACACGTTGAATAAGTTCCCAAATATGTGAGTGGGCCGAATACTTCTAGTAATAGAAGCCAGTACGTTGTCCTCGACGGCGAGTGTTCGTCAGAGACAAGGGTATCGTCAAGAGTGCCCCAGGAAACTGTGTTATCACCGCTCGTATTCTCTATATACATAACGTGGCACTACACAAAACTGGCGCTAATAGCATAGGCACATAGGGAACACACACGACACAGATCCGTAAGTCGACAGTATTAGTGATAAGTTGAGAAAACTGTCCCGAAAAACTCGTGCTACAAAATGGAACCGTTTCCTGCGCATGTACCCCGACATCAATATGGGATATGATCACCATGCACGCGTACACAGGCGGCACAACGCGTTGGCATACTCTGGTTCAGTTGGTCGAGCAGCTGCTGGGGTATAGCCTCCCATTCTTGCACCAGTGCCTGTCGGAGTTTCTGAAGTGTCCTAGGAACTGGCGAGATCCAGGTCCTCAGAGGACGCCAGAATCTCCACCTCATCCTCAGACGCAGAGTTGGAAGGGTGCAGTGGGACAGGTGCTACCGCAATGTCAGGAGGTGCAGCGATACGTCGACCGAGAGCATCCCAGACCTGCTCGATGGAGTTTAGGTCTGGAGAACAGGCAGGCCACTGCATTCGCCTGATATCTTCTGTTTCAAGGTACTCCTCCACGATGGCAGCTCGGTGGGGCCGTGCGTTATCATCCATCATGAGGAAGGTGGGACCCACTGCACCCCTGAAAAGGTGGACATACTGGTGTAAAATGACGTCCCGATACACCTGACCTGTTACAGTTCCTCTCGCAAAGACGTGCAGGGGTGTACGTGCACCAATCATAATCCCACCCCACACCATCAAACCACGACCTCCATACAGGTCCCTTTCAAGGACATTAAGGGGTTGGTGTCTGGTTCCTGGTTCACGCCAGTTGAAAACCCGGCGAGAATCACTGTTCAGACTACACATGGACTCGCCTGTGAACGTAACCTGGGACCACTGTTCCAATGACCATGTACTGTGTTCCTGACACCAGGCTTTACGGGCTCTCCTGTGGAATGCACCTTCCAGGTCTCCGGGCAAATAAACCATGTCTGTTCAGTCGTCTGTAGACTGTGTGTCTGGAGACAACTGTTCCAGTGGCTGCGGTAAGGTCCTGAGCAAGGCTACCTACAGAACTCCGTGGCCGTCTGCGGGCACTGATGGTGAGATCTCGGTCTTCTTGTGATGTTGTACACTGCGGACGCCCGTACTGTAGGGCCTGGACACGTTTCCTTTCTGCTAGAATCGTTGCCATAATCTTGAGATCACACTTTGTGGCACACGGAGGGCCTGTGCTACGACCTGCTGTGTTCGACCAGCCTCCAGTCGTCGTAGTATTCTATCCCTCAAACGTCATCATTATGTGTCCTTTGAGCCATTTTCAACACACAGTCACCATTAGCACGTCTGAAAACGTCTGCACACTTACTCGCTGCACCGTACTCTGATAAGCACCAACGTAACTCTGTGAATGTGGACGGCTGCCAGCGCCATCGTGCGACAACCGCAGGTCAAATGCACCGCATGGTCATACCCCTAGGTGATTTAAACACGCAAACTGCCCACCAGAGCGTTGTTTCACCATGTATCAGCATTATCCTTAATTTATGAGCATGAGTGTAAATGATCTGGCGAACAGCGTGGGCAGCTGTCTGCAGTTCTTTGCTGATGATGCTGTGGTGGTGTGATGAATGGCAGCTGGATTTAAATGTAGAAAATGTAAGTTTATGCGGATATGTAGGAAAAACAAACCCCTAATGTTCGACTACAGCGTTAGTAGTGTCCTGCTTGATACAGTCACGTCGTGTAAATATCTGGGTGTAACGTTGCAAAGCGATACGAAATGGAACGAGCATGTGACAGTTGTTACAGGGGAGGCGACAGGTCGACTTCGGTTTATTGGGAGAATTTTGGAAAAGTGTGACTTATCCGTAAAGGAGACCGCGTATAAGACGCTGGTGCGAACTATCCTTGAGTACTGCTTGAGTCTTTGGAATCCGCACCAGATCGGATTAAAGGAAGACATTGAAGTAGTTCAGAGGCGGGCTGCTAGATTTGTTACTGGTAAGTTCTAACAACACGCAAGTATTGCAGAGATGCTTCGGAAATTCAAACAAGAATTCCTAAACGAAAGGCAACGTTCTTTTCGAGAAACACATTTGAAAAAATTTAGAGAACCGGAATTTGAAGCTGTTCACAAAATGATTCTGTTATGTCAGAGCCAAGGTAGCCCCTGACGGCCGGCAACCCATATTACACCACAGAGGACGAGGTTGTCTACGTTCAATGCGTACCAAAAGCACCATGGTAAGCACCGGCTATTTACATACAAGATAATGGAAACAAATATTCCGAGCATTACTTCCTGCAGGGGGAGCTCGAGCCACGGCCTGCAGGAAGTATCACTAAGCCAAAACCTGATTGGCTGGAGACAGCTACTTAGGGGCTAGAATTATCCCCGAAGTTCAGTTCACTCCGGATGCCGACCTCGTGGACTTCGACCGCTGAAGATTACGTCTTCGTCTCTGGACTGGACTTTTACTAGTGTGTGTGTGTGTGTTACCACGAACCTTTGTGGAAAATTAGAAGTGAACTTTTGTTTGCCTCAATTAGGAATCTTTTACTGGCATCGTTAATGTTACCTTTCTTTTTGTTGTTCAGTCTTCAACCTTGCAAACTTACATAAATAAAAGTTGTGTTTGTGAAAAATTGCGAATTGTCAGTCACTACAGATTGTATTGCCACCAACATACCTTTCGCGTAAGGACCACGAAGATGAGAAAAATTAGGGGGCATACAGAGGCATACAGACAGTCTTTTTCACTCTAATTGCAATTGGAGCAGGAAGGGAAACAACTAGTAGTGGTACAGGGTATCCTCCGCCACGTACCGTACAGTGGCTTGTGGAGTGTGTATGTGGATGTAGGGGTAGTAGCAAAGCTAATACAAACGTTCCGAATAGTGGTTGATGGGAGGTTGTATTGGTTTTAAAAAATTGTGAAATCATTATGGTAGTAGCAGTCGATGCCTGCTGTATAGTACAGAAGACTACACAAGCCGGCCGAAACAAAAACAAAAAGACAGGCAAATGAAGCTTGCAATTATCGATTGATAAGGTTGATCAGAACAAGACACAGATATCCGCGGACCCTAAGTATTTATCTTAGCCTTGAAAGCGAGAGCCAAAGCGAAGTACTGAAGAGTATGGCAAAAACAATTACAATAAGTAACGTATATCATGTAGTATGTTTGGTGTATGAGAATAAAACATATTTTTTATAGTTGTTATGTAGAAATGAGAGGATAGCAGAAGAGCGGAATAGATGGAAGACAGTATCAAATCAGTAGAAAAACTGATTAATGCAAGAAAAGAAAAGCTTCTTAAATACCCCCGTTGGTATGTGGCTGAGGGCAGACCATCCCTGATTAGCATAGTACAGCACAGTCAGGAACGAGGTAATATTCATACTTTCGAGCAAAATGAGTAGCTGAGAAGTCGTGTACAACGACGTTTTCCAACAAACAATAACCGTGCAAGCATTATTTGCGTGTCTTTGTTATAGTCTGTTGTTATGATCGTGCAGTAGCCTATTACTGCATGTGAGTGCTTTCAAGGGATTTTTGACGGTCGTCCCCGCGTGGCCTATTGTTTATCTCAATTTTCTGATCAGATTGCCCTGTCAGAAAGTGCGGCGCTTAGTCTTGTAAATGGAGGCATCAGGCAACTAAGGTTTTTCTGTGCCTGACTGAGGTTTTGTTATGAACCGGTCGGCCCGAGGTCATTACCTGTGGCACGTACGGCGAACACATTAAGATAACGAGTTTCCTGAAAGTTAGGAGTAGTTTAGCGAACTTTACAGCAACTTATTTAGCGCCAGGAAAATAACACAAATTATTAATTCTCTGTCTCTCTGTCTTTCAAACATTTCTCGTTATCTTCTTATCTTTCTTTCTATCTGTTTCTCTCTCCCGTCCACTTTCATGCAGAATCTTCATTCTTGCGTTCAGCTGAAAACCTACTTTCCAGCTGCCTTTAATTCTTTTGGTAGTGCTCACGAAGCCGTGTTGGTGTTGTTATGGGCGACAGGCATTAACGACTACCTGAGAAATTCGGCTGGGCCGACAAGGGAGTGGGTATGTAGTTGATAATCGATCGATCTATACAAATAACAATACGAGCATAAATATTCGTTTGTTCAAAATCGCGTATCTTCGAAAGTTCTTCACCGTTTGCTTTGAAATTTTTACACATCGTTTCAGTGAATATGCACTTCTTTTTGTGTACCTACTGGAGCGCAACATACAACATACAAATATACATGTAATAATTATGGATAAAATCTATATAAAATGTAAGTATTCATTTGTCCATAATCTCACATATATATATATATATATATATATATATATATATATATATATATATATATATATATATATATATATATGGGGAAATGTTATTACCAAAAATCTCGAAAACTTCTTAACTAATTTACTTCAAATTATTACGTGATACTCTAATGAATATTCGGACGGATATACGCTGTATACTTTTAACAGATATCATATATAAATATACATTGAAAAGCCAAAAAAAGAAAAACTGGTACACCTGCCTAACATCGTGTAGAGTCACCGCGAGCACGCAGAAGTGCCGCAACACGACGAGGCGTGGACTCGACTGACGCCTGAAGTAGTGCTGTAGGGAATTGACACCATGAATCCTGCAGGGCTGTCCATAAATCCGTAAGAGTGCGAGGGGTGGAGATCTCTTCTGAACGGCATGTTGCAAGGCAGCCCAGATACGCTCAATAATTGTCATGTCTGGGGAGTTTGGTGGTCAGCGGAATTGCTTAAACTCAGAAGAGTGTTCCTGCAGCCACTCTGTAGCAATTCGGGACGTGTGGGGTGTCGCATTGTCCTGCTGAAATTGTCGAAGTCTGTTGGAATGCACAATGGACACGAATGGATGCAGGTGATCAGGCAGGATGCTTATGTACGTGTCACCTGTCATAGTCGTATTTAGATGTATCAGGAGTCCCCTAACACTCCAACTACACACACCCCACACCATTACAGAGCCTCAACCAACTTGAACAGCCACCTGCTGGCATGCAGGGTCCATGGATTCATGAGGTTGTCTCCATACCCGTACATGTCCCTCCGCTCGATACAATTTGAAAAGATATTCGTCCGACCAGGCAACATGTTTCCACTCATCAAGAGTCCAATGTCGGTGTTGACGGGCCCAGGCGACGCGTAAAGCTTTGTGTCGTGCAGTCATCAAGGGAACACGAGTCAGCCTTCGGCTCCGAAAGCCCATATCGATGATGTTTCGTTGAATGGTTCGCACGCTGACACTTGTTGATGGCCCAACACTGAAATCTGCAGCAATTTGCGGATGGGTTGCACTTCTATCGTGTTCCACGATTCTCTTCAGTCGTCGTTGATTCAGTTCTTACAGGATCTTTTTTCGGCCGCAACAATGTCGGGGTATGATGTTTTACTGTATTCCTGATATTCACGGTACGCTCGTGGAATAGTCGTAGGGGAAAATCCGCATTTCATCACTACCTCGGAGACGCTGTGCCCCATCGCTCCTTTGCCGACTATAACACCACGTTCAAACTCACTTAGGTCTTGATAACCTGTCATTGTAGCAGCAGTAACTGATCTAACAACTGCACCAGACCCTTGTTGTCTTATATAGGTGTCGCCGACCGCAGCGCCGTATTCCGCCTGTTTACATAGTTCTGTATTTGAACACGCTTGCTTATTCCAGTTTGTTTGGCACTTCAGGGTATATATAATATGCAAATGGGAATATTGTTACCAAAAATCTGAAAAAGTATTTGACCGATTTCTCCAAATTTTCACGTGTACTGTAATGGCTTATCGGCTTATAATTAGAAGACTACTACAGAATATCAATTTTCAATAACGATAAACAAGGCTCAAGGTCAGAGAGTGGCGGAAAGGGGAGATGAACAGAGGGGTGGAAGAAAATGTACATAGAAACAGAAAGGAGGAGATGGATAGAGAGAGCGAGCGGGAGAAGTTGGGGAGAGAGGAGGGAGAAGAAGATGGACAGAGAAGGGCTGGAGGAGGTGATGGAAAGATAGAGGGAGACAGAAAGGGGCACGAGGAGAAGATGGACAGAGAGAAGGGGAAGGAGCTGATGTACAGAGATAGGGGGAGCAGGAGGAGATGGATAAAGAGAGGGGACGAGGAAATAGACAGAGAAAAGGAGATTCGGATGTATATTCAGTTCCCGTACATGTGATAAACCTATGCTTTCGCTTTTCTTTCTCTTCCATTTTACCAGACTGAGCCATTGCAACGCTTGGCTGGGAACAGCTTGTCTCTAAATAATATTTTTACCATTTTGTTCAATAACGGTTTGAGATTGAAGTGCAAAGGTGACAGGCAGCCAGGACCTGGTCGCAATCAGTTGTGTTGATAGTACGCATCTTGCCTTACCTGCACTGCCGGCCGCTGTGGACGAGCGGTTCTAGGTGATTCAGTCCGGAACCGCGCTGCTGCTAAGGTCGCAAGTTCGAATCCTGCTCGTGCGTGGATGTTTGTGATGTCGTTAGGTTAGTTATGTTTAAGTAGTTCTAATTCTAGGGGACTGATGACCTCAGATGTTAAGATGACCTCAGATGTTAAGTCCCATAGTGTTTAGAGCCATTTTGAACCATCTTTCATGCACTCAGCGGTCATGCTGCCGGCCAGCACAAGCTCTGACAAGAACAACACACACACCCATGCCCGAGGGAGGACTCGAACATTCGGCGGGAGGACCCGCGCAATCCGTGACATGGTGCGTCAAACAGCGCGGTCACTCCGCACGGCGTTTATCAAGTTATATGATGCTTAAATATGCATAGCACTATGTGTTTATAACTTACGTCAATTATCTAGAGCTCGGATTCGGGAGGACGACGGTTCAATCCCGCGTCCGGCCATCCTGATTTATGTTTTCCGTGATTTCCCTAAATTGCTCCAGGCAAATGCCGGGATGGTTCCTTTGAAAGGGCACGGCTGACTTCCTTCCCCTTCCTTCCCTAATCCGATGAGACGATGACCTCGCTGTCTGGTCTCCTTCACCAAAACAACCCAACCCAATTATCTAGTAACTTATTATGCTGAAATGTAATTAAAAACACATCCAAACGACATAAAATAAAATGTATCCTAACGTAATACAGTTTGATTCAGCTACTCCTACGACTGGATTTTATGCAACCCACAAGTCTTCAAATACTACACACAAAAGTTTCGTGCTCTCTTGCTTGCTACACACGTACTATTAAGCCCAAAGAAAAAAATGATCTTTTTGTAGCATATTTTATCTAGTTAAAGGTTTTATTAGGCTATGTTTTCGCTGGAGACCACGATTTTTCACGTCCAAAAGTATCTTTGAAAAGCGTTTTTCTTTAATAATTGAAAGCTATGGTCTCTATCGAAAACATACGCAAGTAGAAAATTTAGCTACATAAAACTTCCTAAAGAAAGCTCCTGTTCATTTATTCCGTAGGAATAATAGTTTGCGAGTAGTGAGAAAGAGAATATGAAATTGACGCCATCGTTCTGAAACTTCAAATTATGAATTTCCGGACCGCGTACCTCCCTTGAGAAATTACTTCTTTGGCATCCACGTGACATTTTAAGCTTTCTATTAATTTATTTATTTTTATATGTCCTGCATATAGAAAGTTACCTTAATGAAATTTCGTTAAGATATAGAAAAATTCAGAGTTGAGAGAGGAGTCAAACACGGACGTTTTGTATTGCCAAACCGATTCTCAGCAGTCCTAGCGAAAAATATCAGCTCCTTGAATTAGCAAAACAAAGAAGGAATATGTGATTTCGCATCTGAAACACCTTCGTTTTTCGGCAGACTTTGTACTATTTGCTCCTAGTTGAGGAAAAAGCTTCAACAGATAACGGCAAAACAGAACAGAAAAGTTTTAAACTAGGCCTAAATCAGTTATAACATATTAAAAGGAATTAGTAGAAATAACAACTGAAGTGGTTCATGTCGCTCTGAGCACTATGGGACTTAACATCTGAGGTCATCAGTCCCCTAGACTTAGAACCACTTAAACCTAACTAACCTAAGGACATCACACACATCCATGCCCGAGGCAGGATTCGAACCTGCGACAATAGCGGTCGCGCGGTTCCAGACTGTAGCGCCTAGAACCGCTCGGCCACTCCGGCCGGCAACTGAAGTGGTAGAACCAGTTGAGTAGCTTTGTGTGTAAGTTAGTTAAAGACAACAGCTAGCTGGACAACAAAAGAAATAAGTGGCAGAATCAAAATGGTCTGAAATGCTTTTGTTAAGAAAAATACGATTTTCCAACAGAACCTTCCAATGTATGCGAAACGGAGGGTTTGCAGTCACTTTGTATTAACAGATTCGACTTAAGGCAGTGAGAGACGGACTCTTAATGTAAAAACAATTCAAAAATTGAGGAGTTCACATGGAGAAATGGAGAGATGCTTCTTGTCAATTGCCAATGACGCCAAACGCTCATTTCCCTAAGTAAAACAGGAAAAAATTTAAAAAAATTGATTACCTGGCGAAATGGGGTGAATGCACAATTTTGAGTGTAACAACAAAGAAACTTGTGGACGGGGTGGGTTCAGGGGGCACGTTGGGAGGTGAAAGGAAGTTCTAGCTGGCTTCGAAGAGTTAAGGAAAGTCCGATACGACGACCTAATGCAGTGGTGCACAACATGGGGACCGCGCTCGCTGGTGTGAGGGAGTACATGAGAGAGTTATAGGAGACATGGACATACTGCTCAGAAAAAGCAAAAACATGCTGTCAGATAAGACTACAATTTTATATTCTTGTTACAGTCAGCGAGTCCAATATTCTAGAGATGGCAGCATAAGCTTTGTCTCACACGTCATTGAGTTATTGCTGACACAACATACTTTTCAGTGTGTGTGCTGCATTTGTAACTCAGTATTACACCTGATCCGTTCTCCAGAAGTAAATAGTATTTTTATTGGTTTTGCACGTTAAGTGAAAATAGCTGCCGATAGAAGATAACCAGAATGAAGAATAGACTAACAGGAAAAAATCGTAACACCAAGAAGGAGATGCAACATAAACGAAAGTTGGTAGGCGTGTTTCTACATCTGAAAAATGATGTCTTTCAAATTTCGTACCAGGTCCGCTTTAAATACTTGCTGTAATGGTCGTGAGCGTTACTTACGTTTGAGACTGGACGGCGTCAGTCAAGAATGCCGCCTTAAAGGCAAATATGCCATTATCAGCACCTTACTGACTTTGAATGAGGTCGTGTAATAGGGCTATGAGAAGCTGGATGACCATTCTGCGATACTGCAGAAAGACTTGGTAGGAATGTAGCCACAGTACATGATGATTTTCTGGCAACGATGGTCACGAGAATGTCCGGTCGCATGATCAGGCCCCAGTTGATCACATCGGCGTATAGCTCTGGCACGTCGTACTGAATCTGTAGCAGTAATTTAAACGTCAGTGGCACCACGGTGACACAATGAACTATTACAAGTCGAGCCAGACGCCCTGTAGCGTGCATTCCATCGGCTCCAAATCACCGTCATTTGTGACTTCAGTGGAGAGCCGCGCGGAGGTCTGCTGTGTTTTCTGCTGAAAGGTGTTTCTCCCTTGGTACCAGTGATGGCTGTGTGTTGGTTAGAAGGAGGGCGGTTGGGGGCCTGCAACCAACCTGTCTGCTTGCTAGACACACTGGACCTACACCTATAGTTATGGTGTGGGGTATGCACGCTGACTGCATAACTGTACGTCATTCTGATAATTTGACCTGTCTTGCTGTCATTCTTAAACAGCACTCGAGAAGGTGTTTTCCAACAAGATAACGCCGCCAACATAGCGCTGTTGTAAATAAACATACTGTACAGAGTGTCGACATGTTGGCCTTGTCTGTTCGATCACCAGATCTATCTCCCATCGAGCACATGTGGAACATGATCAGACAACAACTCCAGCGTCATCTACAACCATCATTAACTGTCCTGTAATGACTAGTCGACTGCAACAGGCATGGAACTCCATCCCACAAACTGACATCCGACACCTGTGCAATACAGTGCATCCACGTTTGAATGCTTGCATTCAATAGTCTGGTGGTTACATCGGTTATTA
This sequence comes from Schistocerca nitens, assembly GCF_023898315.1. Taxonomy (NCBI): domain Eukaryota; kingdom Metazoa; phylum Arthropoda; class Insecta; order Orthoptera; family Acrididae; genus Schistocerca; species Schistocerca nitens. Next base: position 675,526,623 of record NC_064615.1, read on the forward strand.
ATGTATCAGCATTCCACATTTGCAATGGCTTATCTCGCGCCTGCATCAAACTGTGACCTTGCAATATTAATCACTTAAATATGTTACGTAGGCTAATCTACTCCCAAAATTTCTTTACTCTACAATAATTATTTTTTAGTGTTGCAGTTTCTTTCCGACAGTGTATATAATGTATGGATTTACGTTTATTGAAAAAGACAAATAATTTAACTGCCAGGATGTGTTACGTGTCACAGTGTCCTCAGTGACGACTCATTGCTTCTGGAACTTCATCTAATAAAAGCTCAGCCGGAGTTGCAAAATAAACCAAAAGGTTTTCTTTTTGTAGCAAAAAGGAAGTCTGTAAATCGCATGAAACGGGACTCTCCTGGGTACTTCAACAGGAAAATGAGAAAGTTATTGAAGGTTCATATGATATTTCTCTCTTAATTGTAGTCTAAAAACAAAAAACCTCAAACTATAGCTGAGACGTTATGCAAATTGTGAAATAAAGTCTTTCGAAAGAAGCAAAAACAGAATAAATAAATAAGCATGAGGTATTATGGGTTTAAGAAGGTGAGCACAAGGTACAAACGTAATATAGTTATGGAAATGAAGCCCCATGCTTCTTGACAGAGCGTAAGGGAACGATGTGGGAGACCCGCACCAGTTTACTAGGCAAGGTCCTAGAGGAGGCGGCTTGCCGTTGCCTTCCTCCGTCCATAATTGGGATGAATGATGATGACGACACAACAACACCCAGTCATCTCGGGGCAGGTGAAAATCTCTGACCCCGCCGGGAATCGAAACCGGGACCCCGTGCTCGGGAAGCGAGAACGCTACCGCGAGACCACCAGTGGCGCACGAAATCAGTATAAAGGTATGAATATTTGTAGGAAAATTAACTTGTAGGTTGGAATAGTTGTGCACAGTATTTATGCAGTAGTATGAGATTCAGTATACTGACAAATGCAGTCAAATCGTATCGCATTTGATGTCAGTAGTACAGTATATGACAAGACATCAACGATTCAAGTGGTAGGGGGTGGAATTTGGTATAAAGGCAGTCGGCTCTGTGCAGTGTTGCTGTGGGCATAGGTACTTTTTCTGATGCTAGAAAACAATAGTGACAGTGCGTATTGTGTAAGTAAACCACTATTGTGACATCGTCACGTGGAAAACAGTTATCATGGGACAAAAAGCAAAAATCGGTATGTACAAGGAAACAGAGTCTCTAATCGTCAAACTACCAAGAAGTTGAACTGTTTAGTACAGTGATTGATAATTTCGTTAGATTGGGCGCACGGTAGGGACAGAACGGAAAATATGGCAAAGTAGAAAATTATGTGAGGCATAAAAAGGGCTTCTTTTGAGCAAAGCAAGGTCACAAACTGTTATTCTGCTCAACTTGTTACTGATTTACAGTTGACAGTAACTGCCAGACGTGTACGACAAGTTCTGTCTCATGACACCCAAACATAAACAGGATAGACTGCAGTTTGCTGAAAAAGATATGTCATGGAATTCAGAATGGGATAAAGTGATCTTCAGTGATGTGAAGAAGTTTAATTTAATTGAGCAGAATGGATTTCAGTTATTATTGGCACGATCTGAGAACAGAGCTGCAGCTAAGAACGGGCAGAAATTTTGGTGATAGAAATGTTATGATTTGGGCAGCCTACTGCGCGAAAGGTAAGTCGTGCATTGCTTGAGTGAACACTGGAATGTTCTCTAACATGTACGTTCATATGCTAGAGACAGAAGTTATTGGAATGTATGAGGAGTTAGGGGATGAAAGTCTAATTGTTTCAAGATAATACATCTATTTATGTTTCTGCTACAGCAAAAAAGTCGTTAAAGGTAAAGAAGTGGGTGTCTTGTCCCGGCTTGGATCCTAACGCCGTGGAAAACCTTCGGGGAATCCTTGCAAGGCGTGTTTATCGCAATGGAAGGCAATTTGAGGCTGTATGTGAGCTGAAAAGAGCCACACGAGAAGAATGGGCGACAATTTCACTGCAAGACCAACAAACACTAACAAAACCAATGCCGAAGAGAATTTTTGAGGTAATTAGGAAGAACGGAGGCAGGACCGAGTACTAACGACGCAATAACACAACAGGACAGTGAGTACCTTTATACTAACCTCCATCCAGGAAATACAAACACAGTATTTTGTTACTTGTGTTATGATAGAAACTATGTTATTTCGTCATGATGGTTAATCTCTTACGTGTATCTACTACTTTATAATAAATTCGATACATGTATGCTTCAGACATCGTATATTATTTTCGTAGATGGTTCAAATGGTTCAAATGGCTCTGAGCACTATGAGACTTAACTTCTGAGGTCAACACTCCCCTAGAACTTAGAACTACTTCAACCTAACTAACCTAAGGATATCACACACATCAATGCCCGAGGCAGGATGCGAACCTGCGACCGTAGCGGTCGCGCGGTTCCAGACTGTAGCGCCTAGAACCGCTCGGCCACCCTAGCCGGCTTATTTTCGTCGAGACCCTGCCTACATACTGATTTCCACTGCTGTAGAAGGTGAGTAGGCGACATAAAGAAATACCGAAGTAAAATGCTTGCGTGTAGCCGAAAAATCTGAAGGAGGAATTTCTCCATCAGTGGATGCCAAAAGCTGATAATGATAACATAATATTCTCTGAACACGGCTTCGCTGCCCTTCTGCCCTTCACAGTGCAGGCCGTTCTTTCCTATTGCGGTCGATACATCATGCGAGTTATACTAAGCGCATGCAGACCACTTCCGTGCTGTAGTTAAGTGCTCAGTATTGTGTATTCCAACGAAAAGATCGAACACTCCACCGAGTGTCGGTTTGTAGGATTTCCAGCAGATCCATCCAATCGATACGTCCGTCCCGCCTTGTGGCCACGGCCTAGTGTCGGGCTGATCTGAGGCGATAAATTTGCCTGGCGTCGTTCCGAATGAAAGGCCGCACCATCAGCAGTAATTTCATTGTGGCGTGTTCACCGTCGCTAACGATTTTCCTAGTTATACGGCTAGTCCTTCACCTCCGCCAGCAGGTATTGAGAAACACATCAAGTAAACATTGCCGCTTACCGACGTGTCTGTGACGGTACACACGTGCTGCTTGACTTGTGCTAGGGTCACAAAATCACAAGAGCCAGAGGTAAACAATAGCGGCGCGCCGTTGTTAGGAACAGCTGCTCTATTCCAAGCGGCTGTCGATGATGCTGGACTTTTGATTGACACAGTTCTTAGGAGTCACAAGGGCCACTGTCTCGAATTCGGGTGTGTGTAGGCTACACATGGCAGACTGACTGAGAATCCCCAAGAGATATCACAGGCGCCTAGGAAGCGGTAATACCACCGAGAAACATTTAGCTACAGGAGTCGAAGAGAAACAACGTGCCGTTGTGGCCGAACACTTCAGTCCGTAACCGTGCTGCTGCTACGGTCGCAGGTTCGAATCCTGCCTCGGGCATGGATGTGTGTGATGTCCTTAGGTTAGTTAGGTTTAAGTAGTTCTAAGTCTAGGGGACTGATGACCTAAGATGTTAAGTCCGATAGTGCTCAGAGCCATTTGAACCATTCTTGAGAAACAACATGTCAAACAACCACAATGGCTCAGTGGTCCCTAATTGGCCGGTAGTACACACGAAACGACCATTATTATTTCTGTAATATTCTATAGCCTCCTTGGGAGTCTGCCATTACACTTTGCCATATTCGACCCTAAATCAATCAGCATCTTATGATTCCTGAGACAACAATCTTCTTTTTAATGAATTACTACCACCGTATCCTTGGCGTATAGTCTATCTGGTCGCCTGTATGAAGTATGATGACGGAACAATTTAAAACTTCGAGCCCCTGAGGTACAGCTGAACACCAAAATCGGACGCATGTGAAGGTACAAATATCGCTAAACGGAACAATATACTAAGATAATACCTGAACAGCCTTGAGGAGCGTGTCCTAAACGAATCAAGATTGCTCATTACCATCCGAGAAGAACACTCATCTTACTGACTAGTTGCCATGCTTGTGATAATGACTATTGTACCCTTTGCAAGATACTTCCTCGCAGGTAATTGTCTGTTTGTGGTAGTTCTGAGCCTGTGAATAGTAAAGAATTAATGCCAAACCGTTTAAATAAATTCAGTTAAGTTTCTTGGCGTTCATATGGTCTTTCGATGTTCCAGTGCTCTTGTTAACTAACCAACAAGACACAGCCTTTAATTTCTGCTTAGCTACTGACCATCAACGTAGTTTTAGACGTACTGTAGTTTACAACGTTTTGTCGTTTTCAGGCATGTAGGTGCATTCTGCACAGTACTATACAAACAGTAATATTAACGACGCTTCATGATTACGTGATAGATGTAACTCAATTATCCGCCCAATGAATTTCATTCGTATATTTCACAGGCTGTACACTATATTTGATCTTAAGAGAAATCATATCACCGTAAGCTAATATAGAAAATATTCTGAACAATGCGCGTTCATGAAATAGTGACGGTGTCAATCATTATGCTTAACAATTATCTTTTTATTCCTACCAAGAAAGTATTAACGCTTCGACGGTGCCATCTAAGTTTTACTATCCTGCTCTTCTGTATTTTGGTGGAGAAACTTAAGTGGAATAGAGTTTGGGAGTTGTTCAGCCTAGAATCGACGAGTATTTTTCACTCAGATCATTGTCGTACACCTTGCGCAAAACATTGGTGCAAACTCTTTAGTGCAGTGCTCGCCTAACTTATGAAACGTCTGAGCTACCGTACCATTTTAAATCCTGCTTTGAGCTACCAAAAGAAACTAGGACAGAAATAAGAACTTAAAAACAATCCACTTGTTTATTGCCTCAAATGTATATCCATAGTAAATACTAAATGAATTTTAATTAAACTGTATATAAAAGAAAGAAACCGAACTTGAATTGTACATAAGAAAGAAATTGAAGTGTTCTTAGTAACAAATCATAGTTGTAAGAACAGATTTTTTATCAGAATTATTAACTTCAGTGTGAAGGATGGCACTCTTTTTTGTCATCTACAAGTTATGTAATGCGGAGAGAATAGGTAGTGGCTGCTCGAATGCAACTGCCCTAGTGTTCATAAGTCAGTCCGTTTTTGTACTTTTTTAAAATAATATTCATACACTCCTGGAAATGGAAAAAAGAACACATTGACACCGGTGTGTCAGACCCACCATACTTGCTCCGGACACTGCGAGAGGGCTGTACAAGCAATGATCACACGCACGGCACAGCGGACACACCAGGAACCGCGGTGTTGGCCGTCGAATGGCGCTAGCTGCGCAGCATTTGTGCACCGCCGCTGTCAGTGTCAGCCAGTTTGCCGTGGCATACGGAGCTCCATCGCAGTCTTTAACACTGGTAGCATGCCGCGACAGCGTGGACGTGAACCGTATGTGCAGTTGACGGACTTTGAGCGAGGGCGTATAGTGGGCATGCGGGAGGCCGGGTGGACGTACCGCCGAATTGCTCAACACGTGGGGCGTGAGGTCTCCACAGTACATCGATGTTGTCGCCAGTGGTCGGCGGAAGGTGCACGTGCCCGTCGACCTGGGACCGGACCGCAGCGGCGCACGGATGCACGCCAAGACTGTAGGATCCTACGCAGTGCCGTAGGGGACCGCACCGCCACTTCCCAGCAAATTAGGGACACTGTTGCTCCTGGGGTATCGGCGAGGACTATTCGCAACCGTCTCCATGAAGCTGGGCTACGGTCCCGCACACCGTTAGGCCGTCTTCCGCTCACGCCCCAACATCGTGCAGCCCGCCTCCAGTGGTGTCGCGACAGGCGTGAATGGAGGGACGAATGGAGACGTGTCGTCTTCAGCGATGAGAGTCGCTTCTGCCTTGGTGCCAATGATGGTCGTATGCGTGTTTGGCGCCGTGCAGGTGAGCGCCACAATCAGGACTGCATACGACCGAGGCACACAGGGCCAACACCCGGCATCATGGTGTGGGGAGCGATCTCCTACACTGGCCGTACACCACTGGTGATCGTCGAGGGGACACTGAATAGTGCACGGTACATCCAAACCGTCATCGAACCCATCGTTCTACCATTCCTAGACCGGCAAGGGAACTTGCTGTTCCAACAGGACAATACACGTCCGCATGTATCCCGTGCCACCCAACGTGCTCTAGAAGGTGTAAGTCAACTACCCTGGCCAGCAAGATCTCCGGATCTGTCCCCCATTGAGCATGTTTGGGACTGGATGAAGCGTCGTCTCACGCGGTCTGCACGTCCAGCACGAACGCTGGTCCAACTGAGGCGCCAGGTGGAAATGGCATGGCAAGCCGTTCCACAGGACTACATCCAGCATCTCTACGATCGTCTCCATGGGAGAATAGCAGCCTGCATTGCTGCGAAAGGTGGATATACACTGTACTAGTGCCGACATTGTGCATGCTCTGTTGCCTGTGTCTATGTGCCTGTGGTTCTGTCAGTGTGATCATGTGATGTATCTGACCCCAGGAATGTGTCAATAAAGTTTCCCCTTCCTGGGACAATGAATTCACGGTGTTCGTATTTCAATTTCCAGGAGTGTATAAGAAAAAAAACGTCACACAGATTTGTGGGGCTGAACATTGCCATCGCTTTGAGATCAAGCTGGACCAAAATTGGGCATTTTTCTTTAGGAACAAGATATATTTTGAGAGCTTGTAGAATGCGACTTTGAAGATACATAGTTTTGAACATCAGCGAGTTCCAGTTCCGGTGCAGCACTGTTTTCACGAAAATCAAAATGACACAAGTAGAGAACTCTTCAGTATCAATCTCCACAAAGGTGATATTTCAAAATCTGCAGCAACTGAAACAGTTTTGAAATCTTGGAACTGAAACGTTTATTGAATTGATTTCTCAAACCCGAAAGGATTTCAACGTATTGTTTTCTGTTGTAAGGAAACACCCAAGGATTTTGCTTGAAAACGGTTTGTTTCAAATAGGCCAAGTATTTGTATTAACATTGAATGACATTTTTCTCCCACAGTTCTACTTTTTTTGGGAATGAAGCATCGTCTGAAACTGTCCCTTCAATATCATTATCCTTATCTTGTAACTGCAATTTAAGGATGTGTAACTTTTCGGTGATGTCGGCGACAAAAAGTAAACTCCTGCAGCCAAACCGGATCTGCTAGTTCACAGAAGGTTTCAGCTCATTCGTTCAATTAAAAAAAAAAAAAAAAAAAAAATCAGGAAGCAACTCTTTGAAACGTTGTAAAGCTCTGCCTCTATTAAGCCAACAAACTTCAGTAGGAAGCATTAGATCACCATACTAGCAGTCTAGTTCATCACTCAATGCGATAAACATATGTCTGTGAATTGCATGTGCTCTAACTTTGTTCACTACTTGTATGACTGTTTCCACTACATTGTTCATACTTAAAAACTTTCCACACGGTGACTGCTTGTACGCTACACAATGGTAAGACAGATATTTCGGAAAGCTGCGGTTTTTACAAATCATGGCTAGCATCCTTTCTCTCCCCCTAACATCTGAGGAGCTCTATCAGTTGTTAGGCACACCAATTTCTTCACAGGAATATGTTCAGAGATGATAATATTTTCAACTGCTTAAAACAGGTCCTGTCCTGAAGGGGGACCTGTTAATGGTACAGTCTTTACCAGCTCCTCCCTTATTTCGAAATTATCAAAAAAATCCTTGCAAAAAACGGTCAACTTAGCTTATCGACTATGTCAGTCGATTCAGCAAGTTGTAGGAAAAAATAATTTCACCGATCAATTTTAAGTTGTGAAGTAACGCAAGAACTCATAACCTCAGCCCTCCTCATTACTGTATTTGCAGAGAGCAGCGGGTATTTAATAACAGACATTATTTCAGTTTTATGTGTGAAACCAACAAACAGTGAATCTGCAGCTTCTGAAAATGCAGTTCTGATTAATTCACTGTCTTCGTACAATTTTGTATTCTGTGCAATAATTTTTGAAATTCGAAATGACACCTTACTTGCTGTTTTATTCTTATCTAATGGTTTTAAAAAAGTTGACTGTTCTGCATTAAGTTATGATTTTAGTTGCCTTATCTCGTCTTTTCTTAGAGCAGAATCCACTGGGAATTCTTTTTCAATTCCTGAGAGAACGGTTTTGAAGTGCCGTTCGACGTTCACTTACTTCCCAACTGATACACTTGCAACCCATAGTAAATACACACATTTGTCCTTTACCAGAGCAAAGAAGTAATTGGTCCAGCATTCTGAATGAAAGAAAGGTTTTTGCTTGAACGCGCCATCATTAGACTGAACCTAGTAACAATGCGTAAATCAAACTGTCCACGTTAGCAAATGTCTGACATACAAACCAAAAACGTAACTGCACAATCTCACGCGAGTACAATCAACTGTGACGCTGACAACATAGTAGTCATGGCAAACAATGGTAGCAGTTGTCGCTATCGTGGTCTGAGCTCTACCACTATCTAACGCCCGTTTCCAGATTGAAATTTCGAAAATCCCGCATAGCAGACAAAAAAATTTCCCAAAATGATGCCATTTCGGCAGCTGTTACCCAAAATATCTTCAACCTACCTATTCCTTTAAACTATTATCTATAATCAGTGTTCACTGCTTGAAGATGTGGAATTTTGTGTTCACGGCCGTTAAATTATCGTACATACCACAAAATTATAACACATAAACTAAAATTTTTAACCTGTGAATAAAAACACACAGCCTGACCAAAAAATAAAACAAGCTGCTCTAGGAGTGCCACATTTGTATTCTTCATGTTATTTTCATTGTACTTTCGATTTACCGTTAGTGCATCTACTACATCTCAATTGGTTTTTACTTATGCTTCCTGTAGGTTCTTTTCGTTCTTTTCCACCGATATGTCATTACCTTACATTTAATTATGGCTAATCGTATCAACAATCAAACGTTTTCGAAATATTCCCAATATCTGAAACTGCATATATTCATAGGACACACGTTTTAGTACAAAACTTATCGAGAACAAGCTTCAACTAAAATGACGAAATCCAATATGGCGTCTCCTCAGAACTCGATATGACAACGAAAGTCGTTAGTTTCGAGATACATTACTCTTTTGTGGCTTTTGTTGCAGGAACAATTAATATTTTCTTTTATAATAAAAAGAGACGTGCATAGTGTGTAAACTTAGAATGTTGATAACGATCGAAGTATCTCCTTCTTTGTCTTACTACATTCTCCTGTCACTTCGTTATCTGTTCTTGTCCAAGGCTCCGTCTGTACGGACGCATGTAGTTATGGAAGTCATTTTGGATAATAATACGTACGATCAAATAGACGTATTGCATTGTACTCCTTGATTTTCTAACACTGACGCTATACTTTTAACAGCCCACATTTTGGAAATGTTGGTGAGTTTTGTTTCATGATCAGAATTAGCTAGATTGGTCGTGTTGTGTTTAGCCACCATCACAGCTATCTCACTGAGATAACTATTAATTGTAGTAATTACATAGGACCTGCTTGTTTTTGTAATCACGAAGTCCGATGCTCCAGTGCGAACAAGGTTGGTGCACGTGAGATATTTCAGCCGCTTCTAAAACACAGTATTTCGAGTTTTTCATTTAACACTTGATATGGGCCGTCAGTGTAACGTTTCGTTACCATGTATATCCCAAACGACTGAAACTGGACATATACATGACAAAGTGATGTCATGGAGAGTTATCACCGCGTCTCCCACAAAAGGAAAAATGTAGATTGATTTGAAGAGAAAGTGACGTCCAGTGAACGTCAAGAAAATTAAGTGTGTGTTGTTTGAGCTTAAGTACCCGAGATGGCAACAGTATGAAATGATCGTGTGGTATTGTTGGCCCCTGAGGCCCCTTCGGGGAAGTTCGGCCGCTGGGTTGTAAGTCTATAATATAGAATGCAGCACTGTATATATATCCTCCACAGATGAAATTTCAAAGATTTACAGCAGGCGGTGTGTCAAATGAATGGGAAAGTCAGATTAACTTCCTTGATATAGCCGATCGTTGTTGAGAGTACTCGCACTTCATCCCAGATCGATCATTACACCCAATGGACCCTAGCCACTGTGTCAATATGATGATAAGAGGTAAACTGTGGGAGATGGTATTATGCCTCCGCGTCACAGGAGATCACACTAAAGGCAACTTGGAAAATATAATTTATTGACAGTCCGTTTCGGACTCTGCGTACTGTAAAAATCAACTCTATACAGATTCACCTGTGTTTCCGCCTGAATGGTTCCAGGTATAAATAAACACAGAAACGTAATTCGTGGTTAAGCAGTCGCTGATGTGCTTTCGGAACAGACAGCAACATTGCTCCAACTGTGTGACACTACTCGAGACAGATTCTAGAGGCTATCACTCCCGTATCAATGAGGTATCTATCATCCAGTGATGAGGGTAGTTTCCACGGTTCACTACTGTATTTACGATGCGACCGTTTCTCTTGGGCCCACATCCGTGCCGCGGGCCACACGCCCTAAGCCTTTACTACTTGTTCCTATCGAAAAGGAAACTTAAAACATTAGCAGTACCCACTTAATTTCCTACTGACTCACTGCAGCGTTCTCGGCTACATCGATTTAGGCGGATGTTGGGATGGTTTCCTTGCATATATCATTTCCCTTCCTCTCCCTCTGTGGTTACCTCGGCGTCATCACAAACAGCACTGTCAACGAGACGTCATTCTCTTTCGTTCATTCATCCCCTTGGTTTCGACATGGCGAGTAAGCTTCCAGGTAAGATCTACCGCTGGCACTTAAAATCACCCCATATAACATTAGTCACCCCATTTAAAGGGCGCACTAGTAGCAATGGAGCGCCGAAGATGGTGCAGAGCTGGTACGCGGTTGTCACGTCACCCTCCACCACTTACCTAAGACTTACGACAGTCAAGTGGTGTGTACGTGCCAATCGGTTGTATGGAACCAGCGCAGTAAGGTGGGCCTAGGTAGAGACGTGACGGAATGGCTTAAAGGGCGCGTTTGGATGTGACCATGACGGCACCATAGATGGAATTACAGACTTCAAGAAGAATGCAGCAATTCCAGCTTCAAAGAAAGCACGTGCTGACAGGTGCGAATATCACCGAAGTATCAGCTCAGTAAGTCATGGTTGCAGAATATTGCAGAATACTGACACGAATTATTTACAAAAGAACGGAAAAACTAGTAGGAGACGACCTCGGGCAAGATCAGTTTGGATTCCGGAGAAATGTAGCATACGCGAGGCAATACCGATCCTACGACTTATCGTAGAAGATACGTCAAGGAAAGGCAAACCTACATTTATAGGCTGTTTTTGATGTAGCTGAGCAACATCATACAATAATTTTTAAATGAACACACAGCCATTTGATTGTATTGCTGTTTATTTAATTACAACCGAGTTTTCGAACTTTTTTGCCATTTTAAGTGATTGAGTTTATGTCATTAACTTATATTGCAGTACATCAAGCTCAAAATTGGCCGTAAATTAAGAAAAATGTCCGCTCCCCACGAAATGTCAGCTGATTAGCCAGAACATTAAGCAGGACATTTATTTCAATTTTCTCAGCAACCAAGTATTGCCATTTCTTCTACACCTTGTTGATGGGTATGCTGTGGTCACTTTCGTCTTCCAAGATGGCAACAGCCCTATTCCCAGGGTTGCCCTCTTACGTTCCTCGTGTAACGAACACTTAGGCACCTTATCGCACTTCCACTCGCCTGACAAACCATCCGTTCTTAAACGAACAGGAATTGTGTGGAACAAAGAGTTAACTGCTCCCACTTTATTTCACTATCTCACTCTTCCGTGAGTCATCATCGTCAACAAAGGCACAGGCTACAGATATCTGTTCAAAACAATTGCACGAAAGCAGTTTTTTTTTTTTTTTTTTGTGGTTTTCGGGCGCACAACTTCAATGGTCATTAGCGCCCTGACTACTCTAAGAATGCACCGCGAGGCACAAGTTGACAACAACAACTAAAAGGGAAAACACAATAAAAGACAGACTGACAGGCATAGGATTAAAAAACATCATCAAATGTCCGTAGCGAGGTTTGTCAAATTGATAAAACAAAGAACACGAGCAGCTGCTCGTGGGTCATCCGCTAAAATGGCATCTAAAGTAGTAGGCAGGTTAAGATCGAGGCGCAGTGTTTTAAGATCGGGACAGGACATTAAAATGTGACGAACCGTCAGCAAGTGCCCACATGGGCAGAACGGCGCCGGCGCAGCCGTCAGCAGATGGCGATGGCTGAACCGGCAGTGTCCAATTCTTAACCTTGCTAAAACGACCTCCTCCCGCCGAGAAGGGCGTGAGGAGGACGTCCAAGCCACGGGAAGAGGTTTTAAGGCCCGAAGCTTGTTGTCGGTAAGTGCAGCCCAATCGGCATGCCACAGCGACACAACGCGCCGACAAATGACCCTGCTAAAATCGGACGAAGGGACACAACAAGAAGCTGTCCGAGGCTGGAGGACCGCAGCCTTGGCCGCGGCATCTGCAGCTTCGTTCCCAGGGATACCGACATGGCCAGGAACCCACATAAAGCTAACCGGCGTACCGACGTCCACCAGCTGCTGAAGAGAGCGTTGGATCCGGTGTACGAAAGGGTGAACCGGGTACGGATCACTGAGGCTCTGGATGGCGCTCAGGGAATCTGAGCAGATGACATAAGCAGAATGTCGGTGGCGGCAGATGTACAGAACAGCCTGGTAGAGGGCAAAGAGCTCAGCTGTGAAGACCGAACAATGGCCATGGAGCCGGTATTGGAAACTTTGTGCCCCGACAATAAAGGAACACCCGACCCCGTCATTGGTCTTAGAGCCATCTGTATAAATGAAAGTCATGTTGTTGAACTTCGAACGAAGTTCCAAAAAACGGGAGTGGTAGACCGAACCGGGGGTGACCTCTTTTGGGAGCGAGCTGAGGTCGAGGTGAACGCGGACCTGAGCCTGGAGCCAAGGTGGCGTGCGGCTCTCGCCCACTCGAAAGGTTGCAGGGAGTGAAAAATGAAGGTGTTGAAGGAGGCGACGAAAGCGAACTCCAGGGGGTAGCAAGGCAGAGACATACAACCCGTATTGAAGGTCAAGAGAGTCGTCAAAAAAGGAACGATAAGAAGGATGGTCGGGCATTGACAGTAGCCGACAGGCATACCGACAAAGCAGTATATCGCGCCGGTAGGTGAGTGGCAATTCGCCAGCGTCAGCATGAAGACTCTCTACGGGACTGGTATAAAATGCTCCGATCGCAAGTCGTAAACCCCGATGTTGTATGGAGTTGAGGCGGCGTAAGATGGATGGCCGTGCAGAGGAGTATACGAAGCTCCCATAATCCAGCTTGGAGCGGACGATCGACCGATATAGACGAAGTAGGACGGTTCGATCCGCTCCCCACGACATACCACTGAGAACACGGAGGACATTTAAAGAACGGGTACAACGGGCGGCCAAATATGACACATGTGGAGACCAGCTAAGTTTCCTGTCAAAGGTAAGGCCTAAAAATTTGATTGTCTCCACGAGTGGGAGAGCAACGGGACCGAGTCGTAAGGACGGTGGGAGAAACTCTTTGTAGCGCCAGAAGTTAATACAGACCGTCTTCTCGGCAGAAAAACGGAAGCCATTGGCGACACTCCAGGAGTAAAGACGGTCAAGAGAACGCTGAAGACAGCGCTCCAAGACACGTGGACACTGCGCGCTGCAATAGATGGTAAAATCGTCCACGAAAAGGGAGCCTGATACATCAGCTGGGAGGCAATCCATTATTGGATTGATCGCGATGGCGAAGAGAGCGACGCTCAAAACTGAGCCCTGTGGCACCCCATTCTCCTGGCGAAAGGTGTCGGACAGGACAGAACCCACACGTACCCGAAACTGTCGATCCATTAAAAAGGAACGAATAAAAAGAGGGAGGCGACCGTGAAAGCCCCACGTATGCATGGTGCGGAGAATGCCCGCCCTCCAACAGGTGTCGTAAGCCTTCTCCAAATCAAAGAACACAGCCGCGGTCGGGCGCTTCCGCAAGAAGTTATTCATGATGAAGGTCGACAAGGTAACCAGATGGTCGACAGCAGAGCGGCGCCTTCGAAATCCACATTGTACATTGGTAAGTAGGCGGCGAGACTCGAGCAGCCAAACCAATCGAGAGTTAACCATTCGCTCCATCACTTTACAGACACAGCTGGTAAGCGAGATAGGTCGATAACTGGAAGGCAAGTGCTTGTCCTTCCCCGGCTTAGGAATCGGGACAACAATAGACTCGCGCCAGCATGCGGGAACATGTCCCTCAATCCAGATGCGATTGTATGTACGAAGAAGAAAACCTTTACCCGCAGGAGAAAGGTTCTTCAGCATCTGAATATGAATAGAATCAGGCCCTGGAGCGGAGGACCGTGATCGGCCAAGTGCGGTTTCGAGTTCCCGCATGGTGAATGGGGCATTATAACTTTCACAATTCGAGGAGCGGAAGTCACGTGGCCTAGCCTCCTCGGCCTGTTTGCGGGGGAGGAAGGCAGGGTGGTAATGAGCGGAGCTCGAAACCTCGGCGAAAAAGCGGCCGAAGGCATTGGAGACAGCCTCAGGGGCCACAAGGACTTCATTCGCGACCTTCAAGCCAGAAATTGGGGAGTGGACGTTAGTGCCAGATAGCCGGCGCAGGCTACCCCAGACAACAGAAGAAGGAGTAGAACTGTTGAAGGTGCTGGTGAAAGCAGCCCAGCTGGCTTTCTTGCTTTCTTTAATAATACGACGACACTGAGCACGTAATCGTTTATAATTAATACAATTCGCCACTGTAGGGTGGCGTTTAAAGGTGCGTAAAGCACGTCGACGAGCACGTATAGCGTCCCTACATGCTGCGGTCCACCAGGGGACCGGTACGCGACGTGGAGAAGAAGTAGGGTGAGGGATGGAATATTCAGCAGCAGCGAGAATGACTTCCGTGAGGTGTGCGACCTGACGATCGCAGCATGCGAAGGTTTGATCCTGAAAGGTCGCCCTGGAAGAGAAGAGCCCCCAGTCTGCCTTGGAGATGGTCCAACGAGAGGAGCACGGAGAGGGAGTATGCTGCAGGAGATGGATAACACACGGGAAGTGGTCGCTCGAATATGTATCAGCAAGTGCATACCACTCAAACCGGCGTGCAAGTTGGGGAGTACATATAGAGAGGTCTAAATGGGAATAGGTATGAGATGTGTCCGAAAGAAAAGTAGGGGCGCCAGTATTGAGGCAGACAAGATTGAGCTGGTTGAAAAGGTCTGCTAACAAGGAGCCCCTCGGGCAGGATGCTGGAGAGCCCCAAAGAGGATGGTGGGCATTGAAGTCTCCAGTTAACAAAAATGGTGCAGGTAGCTGAGCAATAAGTTGCGTCATGTCTGCCCTGGTAACGGCAGATGACGATGGAGCGTAAACGGTACAAAAGGAAAACGTAAAAGTGGGGAGAGTAATGCGGATGGCAACTGCCTGCAGGCCGGTGTGCAACGTGATGGGATCGTAGTAAATATCATCCCGGACCAGCAACATAACCCCTCCATGAGCTGGGATACCTACCACAGGGGGTAGGTCAAAACGCACAGAGCTGTAGTGTGCCAAGGCAATTTGATCGCATGGGCGTAGCTTCGTTTCCTGGAGGGCTACGACGAGCGGACGATGCGAGCGGAGCAGCAACTTCAAGTCCTCTCGGTTGGAGCGAACGCTGCGAATATTCCAGTTAATAAGTGCCATCGTAAGAAAAGGAAGATGAGAGAAGGGGTCACCTCGAAGGCCGCTTAGGGCCTGGCTTCGAGCGAGCACTGCCGCCGCTAGCAGGAGGCGGACAGTCATCGTCCATGGGGTCTATAGGGTCATCGGCCATCTCAGGAGGATGGCCGGGAGGGGGAGCTTCCTCCGCCGGTGAACGGCCAGATGTTCGGCTACCAGCGGTGCGGCCAGGCGAAACGGATGACGGCCTGGGGCGGCAACCGCTGGGTGGCGCAGGAGAAGAAAGGCGCCGCGGCGGAGAAGGAGAACTGTGCTTCCTATGCGCCTTTTTAGAAGGACGTTTGGTGGAAGTACCGGTCGCAGGCTGGGAGGTCGAGGGACGGAGGAAGTCTGCACGGGATGGTTCCTTCTTGAAGGCCCGTGCATCTGACTTCGGGGTCTTCGACTGAGCAGAAGCTGAGGAAGTGGCTGGTGTCTGTGGGGTGATGGGAGGAAGAGGAGACGTCGACCGCGCGACCTTAGCACTGGCCGAACGGACGACCGTGGTGCTGAAGGTCAGATCGCATGTCTGGGTTGCTACCTCCCGGGTAGTCCGAGGAGAGGCGAGGACAGTGCTGTATTTCCCCGCTGGGAGCAGCGTGGGCTTCCTACTAGCCAATAGCTTGCGAGCAGCCGAGGTGGACACTTTCTCTTTGACTCGAATTTCCTGGATACAGCGTTCTTCCTTATAGACAGGACAGTCGCGGGAGGATGCGGCATGGTCACCCTGACAGTTCACACAACGAGGAGACGGAGGTGGACAGTCACCCTCATGGGCATCCCTGCCACAAGTGACACATTTAGCCGCACCGGAACAAGACTGTCGAGTGTGATTGAAACGCTGACACTGGTAGCAGCGCGTAGGTGTCGGGACATAGGGGCGAACAGAAATAACCTCGTAGCCCGCCTTGATGCGCGATGGCAGCTTAACACTATCGAAGGTTAAGAAAAGTGTCCGGGTCGGTACAAGGTCATTGTTGACCTTTTTCATGACCCGATGGACATCCGTCACGCCCTGCTCAGCGAGGAAAGATTGAAGCTCCTCGTCAGTCAATCCGTCGAGAGAGCTACTATAGACTACACCACGAGACGAATTCAAGGTGCGGTGGGCCTCCACCCGGACAGGGAACGTGTACAAGAGTGTGGCCCGAAGCAGTTTTTGTGCCTGAAAGGCACTCTCAGTTTCTAGTAATAAGGTACCGTTACGCAACCTGGTACAAGATTTGACAGATCCGGCTATGGCATCTACGCCCTTCTGGATAACGAAAGGGTTGACAGAGGAAAAATCCTTTCCGTCCTCAGATCGAGAAACTACGAGGAACTGTGGGGCAGGCGGTAGTATTTTTGTCACTGTTGGCTGGTCACGTTTCCGTTTGTGGGTCGAAGTCGAAAGCGATGGAGTAGAATCCATTGCGGAGGAATCCCCCATGATTGCCAGCGTCTCCGATGGCGCGCTCCTTCCTTGTGGGGACCCTCTCAGAGGGCACTCCCGCCTTAGGTGAATGTTTACACCTCAGGTCACACCTCCCGAGAAACAGACGGAGGGACCAATCGGCATGGTCAGAAGGTATCAGCTCAGGCAATCACCCCTCCCCGGGCCTGGCCTTTACCAGGGGGTACGCGCGTGCCTTACATGTCTACCCAGGGCGGGGACTTACGCGTTACCCCGTCACCGGCTACGCGTGCGAACGCGTGGGTCGGCCTTCAGACACGCACAGGGAGGAAGGAAGAAGAGGAAAAAGAAGAGAGAGGGAGAAAGAGGACAGACTGTCTCAAACGCCGAGGCGGAGACCAGAGAAGGCAAGGAGAAGAAGGCAATGAGAAAGCAAGGAGAAGGAGGCAAGGAGAAGGCAAGGAGAAGAAGGCAATGAGAAGGCAAGGAGAAAAAGGCAATGAGAAGGCAAGGAGGAGTCAAGGGAAAGAGTAAGGAAGACAGTGAAGTGGAGAAGAGCAAAGAAAGGAACCAACAAAAGGAAGGAAGAAACGAGAAGTGAAAAACCAAAAAGACCACGATTATAGGTCGTGAAACCGTCCGTCTCCGGACGCAGGCGCTAACTACCCCCGTGAGGGGGATGGACTCCTTTTAGTCGCCTCTTACGACAGGCAGGAATACCTCGGGCCTATTCTAATCCCCGGACCCGCAGGGGGGACGAAAGCAGTGATCGCCAGACCGTCGATGGCGAGCTACTAGTAGCTCGCGGGGTCATTACTTTTCAGTAGATCATCGACTCCAGATTTGGAGGATATTTTTACGCAGTTTTGGGGGAAAATGTTTTCTTGGGAAAACTTCTGGGGGAAGGGAAACCTTGGTGAAAATTTTATGGAAGAAAACTTTGCGACTGAGGAAGTATTTTATCTCCCTAGTCTTACTATTCTGAAGGGAGCAGGGGTAAAATACAGGGAGCGAAAGGCTATTTACAATTTGTACAGAAAGCAGATGGCAGTTATAAGAGTCGAGGTGTATGAAAGGGAAGCAATGGTTGGGAAGGGAGTGAGACAGGGTTGTAGCCTATCCCCGATGTTATTCAATCTGTATATTGAGCAAGCAATAAAGGAAACAAAAGAAAAGTTTGGAGTAGGTATTAAAATCCATGGAGGAGAAATAAAAACGTTGAGGTTCGCCGACGACATTGTAATTCTGTCAGAGACAGCAAAGGACTTGGAAGACTAGTTGAATGGAATGGACAGTGTCTTGAAAGGAGGGTATAAGATGAACATCAACAAAAGCAAAACGAGGATAATGGAATGTAGTCGAATTAAGTCGGGTAATGCTGAGGGAATTAGATTGGGAAATGAGACACTTAAATTAGTAAAGGAGTTTTGCTATTTGGGCAGCAAAATAACTGATGATGGTCGAAGTAGAGAGGATATAAAATGTAGACTGGCAATGGCAAGGAAAGCGTTTCTGAATAAGAAAATTTTGTTAACATCGAGTATAGATTTAAATGTCATGAAGTCGTTTCTGAAAGTATTTGTATGGATTGTAGCCATGTATGGAAGTGAAACATGGACGATAGATAGTTTGGACAAGAAGAGAATAGAAGCTTTCAAAATGTGGTGCTACAGAAGAATGCTGAAGATTACATGGGTAGATCACATAACTAATGAGGAGGTACTGAATAGAATTTGGGAGAAGAGGAGCTTGTGGCACAACTTGACTAGAAGAAGGGATCGCTTGGTAGGACATGTTCTGAGACATCGAGGGATCACCAATTTAGTATTGGAGGGCAGCGTGGAGGGTAAAAATCGTAGAGGGAGACCAAGAATTGAATACACTAAGCAGATTCAGAAGGATGTAGACTACAGTAGGTACTGGGAGATGAAGAAGCTTGCACAGGATAGAGTAGCATGGAGAGCTGCATCAAACCAGTCTCAGGACTGAAGACCACAACAACAACAACAACAACAACAGTCTTACTATGAGTGGTGTTCAGAAGAAAAGGTACGAAACAACATTGTGGGTATAACTGAACTTATTATTTAAAAGTAATCACCAGAGGCCTGAACACAACTATCCCACTGTTTAACGAGCAGAAGAATTCCCTGTTCCCAGAACTCCTGAGGCTGTGAAAGGTACCAGTCCACCGTTGTGTCCTTCAGTTCGTCGTCCGAGTAGAAGACATTCCGTTCGAGATGTTTTTTCCTAACGGAGCAAACACATGGAAGTTGCAGGGCGACATGTCCGTGCTATAGGACGGAGCTTGAACTTGGCCATCGCCCTTTGTCTGACTTCGGGCACGAGTGGACGCGTGTTAACGCTGAGCAGAATCACGCCCTCCGTGAACAGCACAAGCCGTTTGCTCGTGATGGACTTGCATAGGCTACGGAGTGTCTCACAGTACACGTCACTGTTAATGGTTTTTAGCTGGTCCAAGAATTCGATGAGCATCGGATCTCGGACGTCAAAAAAGGAGGTGAGCATCAGTTTATCTGCTGTGGTCACAGCTTTGAATTTTTTGGGAGAGATCATGACGCATTGCTTCCATTCCCTAGATGTCTGACTACGTTACCTCAAAGCGGCATATGTAAAATCCAACCGGTTTGGTTGTTACAATGTTTGGACCTATGAATACTCCTTTTATTGTTGCCGTCCGCCTGCTTAGCTGAGTAGTTCAGTGACTGGATTCCATGCAAAGGGCCTGGGTTCTATTTCTGCCGGGTAGGAGATTTTTTTTCCGCTATTGGACTGGTGTTGTGTTGCCGTCATCATCATCATATCACCGACACACAAGTCGCCAAATGTGTCGTCGCCCATATATATATATATATATACACACACACACACACACACACACACATATATATATATATATATATATATATATATATATGTGTGTGTGTGTGTGTGTGTGTGTGTGTGTGTGTGTGTGTGTAGAATGCAGCTTTATTCATTTACTTCAAGCTACTATATACAGAGACATTGATTACATGGCATAAAGACTTCACTAAATTTTGATTTTTGCAACAGTGCATAGACACACTTTAGGGAGTTTTTCCTTTACCAAATAAAAGTATGACTACAGACACACTTCATTTTTAATTTATTACTGGTAGAACGTTGAAGGATAACACGTTGTCTTTATGCAGTTGTTAGTTTAGGATAATTAGTGACACTCTCGTCAGCTTACAGACAATATACTCTTAGTTCTAAGCGACGTGGTGTTAACTAGTTTTGCAGGTTCCCCTGACATGGTGGCAATATGTCCTTGGAACCTTCATTTCGTAAATCAAATCTTTTTGGTGTCCTGACAGATAAAAATGTAGAGGAGTGAAGTTGGTTGAAGTGTGCAACGCGTCCAGCTTGTTTTCTTGTATCCAATCGCTATATGAATATTAATCGGTCTCCACATATAAAACACATGTCACTAAAATGTGAGATTTGTTGTGGTGTTCCCAGATTTCCATTCTGTGTCAACAGTTCACGCAACACTTCGTTATTCTCTTTAAGTGTTCGTCTTCAGAAACTGCGCGGCCAATACCCTAATTTCCAGTAGCAATTATGCTGAGAGAAACCTCGTGAATTATGGAGACTGGGTAAGAATCGATTTAGACGTAGGAAATTCCTCTTTTCGTTGTCACTGCTAAAACTAGCTCATTCTTCCTGTTATTGCCATGGAGAAATGTCACAACAAGAATTCCGACTTCGATCAGTTACTAAAAGGCGTTTGGACTAGGGTTATTAGATAACTGAACATTTATCTACTGTTCTTCATACGGGATCGACTTCGCGACTAACCTACTTTCTTGTACGAAATATATCAGCAGTTGCACCATGTTGCTTAAACAACGTAGCGTTCTCTGTTGATACAACAGTATTTGTACACTATTTACACAGGGTTCATTTATTTTCTCAGCTTCTTTGTAATAATTGTTTTGTTTGTTACGCGATCACACAGCATTTAATTTACTGAAATACTCCAGTATACAGTATATATAAACTGACATCTATGCGCTGATCTCTCGTAGGAAAATTTTACTTTATTGTTTACTGTCCAAGCGAGTATAACAAAACTGAAAGCATTTTAGATAGTTTACAAGGCGTACTTCTTTTAGATATAACCATCTATTATATTCAAAAGGAGACAAACAACTCATACGAGGATCCACGTGGTCGTAAAATGAAGACTTCAGATAACTACGACACTATTTATAACGTGGGACATACTTCAAAACATAGAGAAAACACAGCATTTTTATAAGAAAGTTCTTTTGTCACTAAATGTACTGAACACAAACGAAGAGAGGTACAGAAGGAAATTTGAAATTCAGTTAAATTTATTAGGTAAGTATTTCAACTTTCACTTCTTTTATCTGCTCACTGTAAGAATGAAAATGTACATGGTGGTCAAAGGGAGTTGGTGATACGCACCCTTACTTCTGAGACTGTAAGATCGTATATATATATAGGCTGAGAATTGAATTGCAAAAGACTAAGTTTAAGTAATAATAGTTATAGGTAAAAGTAGATTAGGTTCTGTTTGGGTTGGTGTGGTAATTTATCTTGGAGACACTCCGGGGCGCCAGACGGCTCCTCGTGAAGTCAAAGCAAGCAGGGCTCAGAATCTGCAGAGCAGTGTGGCGTGCCACGGAGCTCCATAGATGGCGAAGTTCTGTGACCACTTGGTAACTATGGAGGACTATAGAAAACACAGAACTGGATTTGATTCAGAAGCATCATGGGAGTCTGTTATGGTTAAGAATTTTAAGAAGTTATTGTCCATCATAAGTCAAACAGTTTATAACTGGAATAATAAAACCTTGTTTGAGAACCTACCAGCGCCTCATACTACGTAATAGTAATCATTTCACAGGGGAGGTCTGGTGGACGGCGGGATCGCTCGGAAACGAGTAAGAAGATAGTATCAAGAAAGAGAGAACCATCGCCTCACTTGCTAATCCATGGTTTACTTACCAAGTACATGGCATCCCATAAAAGTCGAGCTTCTTATGAACTCTTCCAGAACTACGTAATTTACGAGTAGTAGAGCTCTGTCACATTTTAGTGACGTTGTTTGACATGCACAGGGTGGTATTTGCCATGTAGGGAAAGGCCAGTTCCACGGATTGCATCCTTGGATTGCACGTCTGCTCCAGCTCAAACTTAAAACAAATCGTTCTACGCGTTGTTATTCAGAAACAGGTACTTTATCAATGTGCCACAGCCACTTTATACTTTTCGATACCGCTTCACAAAATCAGCAAAATGGCATATTACACAAAAGAGACATTAAAATACGTTACTCCAGTGTTACGACATTGAAAGACACCTAAGAAGGTAACAACCGCTATAACACCTTTGATCACTTTGTGACAAGTTTGCGAAGCAGACTTAACACAATGCCTATGGGTGACAATGTAGAGGGTACGCAAATTATGGTAATTTAAAATACGAGTACTTCCAGGACGTTTTTCAACGACGTCCCAACCACGCCACTGTCTTCTACTATAGCTGGCGCCCCTAAGAGAGAAGTAAAAAATGAGGCGTCGAATTTATTAGAAAACCATCTGTTAGAACAACTCAGAGGAAGGAAGTAGATGTGTCATTCATATCAGATGACTTTTTATTTGTATGGAATGCCTGAATTCGCGTAGCTGGCGTCAAAGGAAAACCCAATTAGATAACGTAAACGTTTAAAACAAATTTTCGCCCGTCAGTTTCACAGAGACATTGCAAGTCCTATTCATCGTGCCGAACTCTGAATCATTTAATGACGAATGATTCGCAAACATTCTACAAGTTGTCAGTCCCTACCTTTTTTATGAAAAAATATATGTATATTTCTGACATTACCAGAGCAGCATAGAATCTCCCATCCCTGTTTGCATTACCGAGTATTTCCGTTGTTACGCTTCTTTCTCCAGTACTAGTCTTAATTTGAGTAACTTCGAGAACAGCATTAATAAAAATATTTCGTCTTTATTTTCTATATATATTGAAGTCTGTTATCAAATGCCAATAGGTTATAAAGAATTCTGTATCTAAAAGGTGCTTCGCTGGCGTAGGCGCTGAAACAATTAAAAAATAAAAGTCACACTAATAGTCTATAACTCTACATGTCAGGTTAGACCTGGTTTAGAATTAAATGATCATCATCTAGTAGCACAAATATACTGTCCAGACAAATAAACGGCCGCGCTGAGTGGCTGCGCAGTTTGAGGCGCCATGTCACGGATTGCGCGGGCCCTCCCGCCGGAGGTTTGAGTCCTCCCTTGAGCATGGGTGTGTGTGTTGTTCTTAGCATAAGTTAGTTTAAGTAATGTGTAAGTCTAGGGACCGATGACCTCAGCAGTTTGGTCCTTTAGGAATGCACACACATTTGAACATTTCAACACAAATTAACGTGACCACTTTCCAGAAGCCTGAATAACGATCTTTTGTAGCGCAGATCGCTGCGACACGTGCAGGAAAAGAGTCAATGAGGCTCTGGAAGGTAACGACAGGGACGTGGAGCCATGCCAACTGTAATGCCATGGTCAGCTGCCCTAGGCTTCTGGGATGAGGATCCGTGACACGAGAAGTCCGATCGGGCTGTCCCACAGATTTTCGATACGGGGGGTTGGCTTTCCAGAGGAGTATGGCTGACTCACTCTAGTGCTCTACGAACCACGTACGAATGCTGCGCGCTGTGTACCACGTTGCATTGCCCTGCTAGTAGATGTTATCGTGCTTAGGAGAAAAAAACTGCATGTAGTGGTGGATATGGTACCCAAGGATAGATGCATACTTCTGTTGATCAATTTTGCTTTCCAGAATGACGAGATCAGCTAAAGAATGCCACAAAAACGTTCCCAAGACCATAACGCTCCCTCTTCCAGCCTAGACCCCTCCGACGATTGTTGCAAGGGGTTTGCTTTCAGTTCAGTGGTACTAAAACTTGATTCATCTGAAACGGTAACCCGTCTCCACTCAGAGAACGTCTAGTTGCGATACTGGAGTGCAAATTCCAGAATTCGTTGCCGACGAGCAGCGGTTATCATGGGTGAATAAGTACGCATAATATTAGATTAACACGAAATCGTTTGCTTTACATTTTTTCTGTATACTATGGCCATAGATCGCAGATCATCAAAACGCCCGGCTTATAATTTGTATCTTAAAAGATTAGAAATGTTGATAAAAAAGTTTTACTGAATTTGCAGTCTTTCCAGTTTTACACAAATTTCTTTTCAGGCATGTTAAGATCCTTTTTAGACCATTTATTGTCATTGTACTAATGCAGTGTGCATATTTGTATAGGCGTGAAGTGCCAGTTACACAGAGGCAGCAGGCCATGAAGATTTATTGGTGAAAATTGCTGACTAAAAATATAGTTTGGTGACCTCAGAACCGTTGAGATGGTCTTAGAACCATTGTCATATGTTCACTACGTCAATTAAAGTTTCAGACTATTTGCTACGTGCATATTTTACGAGCAGAAGTATGGTAAGTTTGAACCTCGGAATCTCGGTAACGGATAATAGTATCGAAAAATGTTTCCAAGTTTCCAGGAAATATCATCGCAAGAACACAGGGTAGAAGTTTCGACGATATAGGAATAGAAGTGGTCTCTCCACAACCGCTACATTTCGTACCGAAAAATCATGGTTTTTTCGGGGTTTTATCAGGAAGCGCCACCGAACAAATGGTGACTGAGGTCCACCATAGGCAACACCTATTGCAGACTTGCTCAGCTTGCCTGGACTGGAGGGAGTGAGAAATGGCCTTGTACTGTAGGACAGCTACACTATGCCCGTTCTTTCGATAGGGATATAGGTGGCCGCTAGACCAAGGGCTATCCAAAACACTTGGCCCTTATCTGTGTGATCAATAGACCCCCAGATACGATCCCCCCCAAAAGCGCATTTTCGTGCGCTGCTTTTTTGGAAGATGCTGGTTCCGTACACCGAATACCGTTCACTGTCGTTCACTGGCCGATAATCAGCAACGTGGATGGCTTTGTTATCTGCTATGAGAAGGGCTGCCAGAGGGCAGGTTTTGCCTATTTTTGGGCATATCATTAGATTATGATGAACTTGTATTGCATCACACTCACAGGAGTCGCTCTATCCCCATTTTCTGCGGTTGGTATTGCACCGTGTGACGCCGGTTTTAAGCGGCTATGCGCCCTCCATGTCGGAAACGGGACATGATACCCTGCAGCCAGTTGTTCTTTAGGCTATAGTAACGTCTGATTAATATAGCTGTGTCATAAATTTTCTCGCGTATTTCAGCACAACTAAAGGTTGACCATTCGCATAAAACTTGGCGGGTACTTCAGTCGTCAGTCCTGTATATGGTAGCCGTATAATGGGTGCCTTTGATCAGCGGACTGTTTCCTCCTTTGGGATTGAGCTGCAGCTTGCGTTCTGACCGTGGGTGGAGCTACGCCAACAACGTAGTAAGTTTGTTGAACTGGCATTGGTTTTAGGCAGCCAGACACTATGCGCACCGCCTCATTAACTGCCACGTCGACATATTTGGGGTGTGCAGAGTTGTGCCAGAGAGGTGCTGCATACAAGGCTGCAGAGAAAGACAGTGGGAGAGCCAATGTTCTCAGAATTTGAGACTGAGCTCTCCATTTCGGTACAGCCTATGTGAAACTGCAACAGACATGCTCCGAGACTGTAGCCCAGAATCTTACGAAAAAGGAAACGCTGTTCGCCTGAAACCAATCGGGACAAATCAAATGGTTCAAATGGCTCCGAGCACTATGGGACTTAACATCTATGGTCATCAGTCCCCTAGAACTTAGAACTACTTAAACCTAACTAACCTAAGGACAGCACACAACACCCAGCCATCACGAGGCAGAGAAAATCCCTGACCCTGCCGGGAATCGAACCCGGGAACCCGGGCGTGGGAAGCGAGAACGCTACCGTACGACCACGAGATGCGGGCCCAATCGGAACAATTTAAAAGTATGTGCTCGAGCAAGATTGTACAAACATTCCGCTTATACTGGGTCGGGATCATTAGAAAAAGGTCAGTAACCACCACACCCTCCTCCTCGATCGTTCTCTCATGTATAAAACTGCTTCAAACGTCTGATTATTTCACAAATAAATTAGTATGTTAAATACTTTATGACTAAAGACGCAATACCCCAGTTGTGTTAATTTTATTAGCTTTGGATTGTTCAGTCGTGAGCTGATGAAAAAGTCAGAACAAAAACTGGTAAAACCTTTTTGTACGAAACGTTCTTTCACCTTCCTCTATCGAGAAAGCAAATCATACACTGGCTCTCTCTCTCCTATGGTGGGACATCAGGCGCTTTTTCTCTGGTGTGTTGGCAGATATTTAAAAACACTAATAGGCCATGAAGACCCAAAGGTATGGACTGGCCGCCATGTGATCCTCAGTCAACAAGCACCTCTGGATGCGGATACGAAGGGGCAAGATGCGGATGTGAAGGGGCATGTGATCAGCATACCGCCCTCCCGGCCGTTTTGTCGGTTTACGAGACTGGAACCTCTACTTATCAGTCAAGTAGCTCCTCAATTTGCCTCACAAGGGCTGAGTACAGCCCGCTTGCCAACAGCGCTCGGCAGACCGGGTGGTCATCCATCCACGTGCTAGCCCAGCCCGACAGAGCTTAACATCGGTGATTTGACGGGAACCGGCGTGACCACTGCGGAAAGACTGTTGACTTCGACAGATATTTGCAACTTCATTTTTGCGTCCCAAATCAATCTAGTGTGATATTCATTTTGTCGATACGTATTAACAGGAACAGCAAAACACAAAGGGTAACCAGGAATCCAATAGCGACAACACCGCTCTGACTTCTATCGCCATGCACAAGAGCTGCTCAGACGCTGCTTGAATACTGATTATTCATCGTAGTTTGCTATTCCTGTTAATACACACATCAAATAAAGTTTTGCATCACCTCGGTTTCGAGAGTTCCGGAACCTGTATACAAAATTGGAATACAGATCACCATAAACATCATTTCCAATCTTTTTATTGCTCATGAAAACCACACATTGCATGTTGCACCACCCTACAGCAAGACCTTCAGAGGTGGTGGTCGAGATTGCTGTACACACCGGTACCTCTTGCACTGATGCATGCCCGTATTCGTCGTGGCATACTATCCACAAGTTCATCAAGACACTGTTCGTCCAGATTGTCCCACTCCTCAACGGCGATTCGGCGTAGATTACTTTTCAATCTATCCCAGGCGTGTTCGATATGGTTCATGTCTGGAGAACATGCTGGCCACTCTGGTCGAGCGATGTTGTTGTCCTGAAGGAAGTCATTCACAAGATGTGCGCCATGGGGGTGCGAATTGTCGTCCATGAAGACGAATGTCTCGCCAATATGCTGTCGATATGGTTGCACTATCGGTAGGTGGATGGCATTCACGTATCGTACAGCCGTTACGGTGCCTTTCACGACCACCAGCGGCGTACGTCGGCCCCACATAATGCCATCCCAAAACAGCAGGGAACCTCCACCTTGCTGCACTCGCTGGAAAGTGAGTCTAAGGCGTTCAGCCTGACCAGGCTGTCTCCAAACACTTCTCCGACGATTGTGTGGTTGAAGGCATATGCAACACTCATCAGTGAAGAGAACGTGACGCCAATCCTGAGCGGTCCATTCGGTATGTTCTGGGGCCCATCTGTACCGCGCTGCATTGTGTCGTTGTCGAAGTTGCGCATCATGCAGCCTATTGCGCACAGTTTGAGTCGTAAAACGCCGCCCTGTGGCTGCACGAAAAGCATTGTTCAACATGGTGGCGTTGCTGTCAGGATTCCTCCGAGCCATAATCCATAGTTAGCGGTCATCCACTGCAGTAGTAGCCCTTGGGCGGCCTGACCGAGGCATGTCATCGACAGTTCCTTTGTCTTTGTCTCTCCTCCATGTCCGAAACACCATCACTTTGGTTCACTCCGAGACATATGGTCACTTCCCTTGTTGAGAGCTCTTCCTGGCACAAAGTAACTATGCGGACAGGTTTGAAGTGTGGTATGGACCATCTAGGCATGGTTGAACTACAGACAACACGAGCCGTGTACCTTCTTCCTGGTGGAATGACTGGAACTGTTCGGCTGTCGTACCCCCTCCATCTAATAGGCGCTGGTCATGCATGGTTGTTTACACCTTCAAAGGGTCTATGTCTGTGGTACAACATCCACAGTCCACGTCTATCTTCAGGAGTTCTTGGAAGCGGGGCGATGCAAAACTTTTTTTGATGTGTGTACATATTGGCAAAACGAGTGTCGTATTAGAGTGATGTGGGACCGCTCAATCAACTGTTCACGTAAACTGCACTTTAAAAATCATTTTGTTTGTAATGGGAAAGAAACTGACGTTTTCCGTTGATATTGGGCGTCGTATGATAGACGTGAACAGCAGGATTTCTTTCAGCTACACGTTAGAAAGAGAATTTCCAAATATCTGCCGAAACACCAGACAAGATTTTTTAAAAAAGTTTGAAATTATGTTTTGAATTTCGTCGTTAGTCGCAGTGTGCTCTCGTTATTACGAAACCCTGCATCAATATAGTTTGCTTAATTTTCGCTCCGTCTTAAGAGAAGCTAGTTGCTCACGTATCTCAATATATGTGACATCATATCTCTTAAACTTTGTGACGTACTGTGATATAATTTTGGAGGTACAGTCAATGGTGTACGTGAATACTGCTTGTAAAATGAGTTGCAAATAGAATTAATAGCAAAGAAGTAATAAGTACATAAAAACGACATGCCTAATGCTGGGGGTTTAATGCATGAACAGTGAAAACGCAGTGAGCAGCTAACTTGTTTCTTTCCGTTATTTTACGGAAGGTGTCAGTGAGAAAATGATTCGAAAATGTTTTAAATTAAGTGTAAGTTTCTTGGAAGTTGCTACGTGCTCTCGTTTTCAAATGCTGGTTGAGTATATTCTGGTTAATTTGCACGCTATGAGTTACATACGCTATGAGTTTCATTGCCTCAATAAATATACAAAATTTATAACTTTAGTACTTGACTTACTGTCTTAAACCTTCTACGTAAGGATAAATCCGTTAAAGGGGAGATTATGACAGCATCTTAAAGTTTTAAATTTGGTCTATAATTAGATGAAATACAAAAAATCAAGTTCTTGTTGCCCCTGGAAAGCATTAGATAGGCAACTTGTCACCGAATCTGGGTGACCAGATGATGGTTTTAGCCATTTAGTAGCATACACTGCCTGACAAAAATTGTGAAGAATCCAGAATACGTGGTCGGTTGTCAAGGTAACCCCGTACACGTACACACCATCTCCGGGTATATAAATCATTAGAGTTGCAATTCTCTGTGACAGGTAGAACGTCAATCGGAGTGCAATAGTATTACTCATTTCTAGTACTGTTACCAGGCCTGCCGTAGTATACAGCATGATTCTTATTAATGTTTAAAAATCTGAGACAAATAATGTAATATAAGACACATTGGATCGCAAATGTCGGGAAATACCCCAAAAGTGGGTGACAAATGTTGAAAATGTGACGTCATCAGATGACGTACCTCGCCTCACGCACAGCGGCAGTGCTTATCGGTCTGCCGCACCAGATTGTCCAGACCCAAGTCAAGTACGCTTGTCGGCGGGGCTCTGTGGCTACGTACGTGCTCGACTACAGCGCGTGGGGCTCGGGGTTCGAGATATGCGTCTGGGGGCACTACATTTTTTCATTACGTTAGACGGTTTTGTGTTTACACTGAGGTAAATCTTTTTAGTTTAATTACCTGTCTCGCGGTGTCCACTGGCTTATTGCGAAGTACAGTATAACAAAATCCTACTGTACTGCCGGCCGAAGTGGCCGAGCGGTTCTAGGCACTACAATCTTGAACCGCGCGACCGCTACGGTCGCAGGTTCGAATCCTGCCTCGGGCCTGGATGTGTGTGATGTCCTTAGGTTAGTTAGGTTTCAGTATTTCTAAGTTCTAGGGGACTGATGACCTCAGCAGTTAAGTCCCATACTGCTCAGAGCCATTTGAACCTACTGTACTGCGCCACAAGTAAATGAGTGTAAACTTCCGAACTGAGTCGTTATCAGTAAATGACCTAAATTTTCTTTTTTTAACAATGTTTGTGAACAAAAAAAGGAAGTGGAAAAAGAAAAGAAAAATAAAATAAGATCAGCTTTTACTTGATTACAGCGAGGTCAATAATTTTGTAAATTCTACCTTTACAACATATCACATTTACAAACGGCGTTCGAAATTTGCACCGTTTGCTCAAATGCAAATATTTTGTCGCTGAGTCCTCCCTTCACACCTTAGCCCAACAGTCGCACGTGCGAATAGGTACGTCATCTGGTGACGTCACATGTTCAACATTTCTCATACGTTTTCGGGGTATTTCCCAACATTTTCAGCCCCATGTGTCTTATATTAAACTGTCTCAGCGCCATCAACGTCACTTTATTGGTTTTCAAACGTTAATAAGGATCACCCTGTATAAGATGCCTCAACAGCATCAGGTGCTGAGTGATTGCTGTGAAGGACACGGTGGTGCCGTTTATTCATGTGAGAAGGCGTTGTCAACACACGGCAGAGCTTGAAAGGCGCCTCATTAAGGGTCTCAATTTCGCCGGCTGATCGAATAGTGCGATATGGAGATTTGTGGAGTATTCGAATGTGACAGTGGCTTAGTGTTGGACTGAATGGGAACGTGAGGGCAGGGGTACTTGTCGTCAAGGCTCCGATCGAACACGTCTGACTGCCACAAGAGAGCACCGCTGTACTGTCCACCAAGCACATGACAACCCCTTCACAGCTGTGGCTGTTATCTGGAAACAAGTAATGGACTTCCTGCAACATCTGGTGTCATCTCGCACCATTGATGGGGCCTAGCAGCAGCCAAATTAGCTAATTACCATATTACACAAAGGCTTCCGTTAATACTTCAACAGAAACGGCTGCATTTGTAGCGTGCCGTCACTGGGAAGCACGGACTGTTGCATAATGGCGTCGATTGTGTTCAGTAATGAATAGCGATTCTGTACTACACCACGGGACCGTCGTCGGAGAGTATAGTGCCTTCTTGGGCAGAGGTCCCATCCTTCCATTGTTTTGTAGAGGCACAGCGGAGTTACTCTTGACGTCAACTTGGTTCAAATGGCTCTGAGCACTATGGGACTTTACTTCTGAGGTCATCAGTCCCCTAGAACTTACAACAACTTAAAACTAACTAACCTAAGGACATCACACACATCCATGCCAGAGGAAGGATTCGAACCTACGAACCTGCGACCGTAGCGGACGCGCGGTTCCAGACTGTAGCGCCTAGAACTGCTCGGCCACAGCGGCCGGCGGCGTCAACTTGTAGGGTACCATCGGGTGTGGCTTCATGTCAAGACTAGTAGTTAATGACTGAGGGAATTCAGGCAGCACAACCGTACGACACAGACGTTTAAGTTTCCTATGTAAAAAAATCGTCATTTACAATGGCTAGTAATAAATTCTTAATTGTCACCTCGAAAAAAATAGAGTTACATAGTTAATTTATTATTTGTTTACAGTTACATGCTTGCAGTCCTGATTTACATTGAAATCCCGGCGCTACAGTGAAGCAGCATGACGCTAGAAAAGCAAGAATAAAATGCCTCTACCCACTGATAAAGTGAGGCTTTGCGTGGTAATTAGTTTTCTGCACTTGTAGAGAACAACGCTGTGGCAACACTTGCTGTGTTGGTGTAAGTGTACGGTACAATGCATCACCATGAGATACAGTGATTACGGGACGCAGACGTGTCCAGTGTGGTCTGAATGACGAAGAACGAAATGCCAAACGGCTCTCTGAGCAGAACTACGAACCTTGCAACAGTGTCAGACCAATTCAGATGACTTCTTTAGCCTCCTAACCAGCACAGGTAAGTTGTGTGACCCCGGGACAACGAAGCAAAACAAGCAGTGGAAACATATGGACCTACCTGTGCCGAAAGAAGCAAAGACTCTATCATATCCAGACGAGATGATACTGAATGTTTTTTGGCTCAGCCATAGTCTGGCGCTAATACCTTGTGCTCGTTAGCGGCAAATTGTCACAATAGCATACAACCAAAATCTGCTTACTAGATTATGGGAGGATGTTAAGACGAAGTGTCGCCGGAAACTGTGCAAAGGTGTATTTACTAACCGTCCCCCTTCTCGTAATTCATGTCGTGGCATCCACAGATTTCTTTTTCTTTTCTCGGATGACAAAACAGTTGTGTGACAGACTTTCCCAGAGAGACGACAAGGTGATTTTCGAGTTGGAAAGTTTCCTGAACAGCCAAATTGCAGACTTCTTCACAAAGATCTCGGCCTAGTAAAAATGTAAATGCCAAATGGTTTCTTGGCTGCGAAATCCTACGGGGTGGGTTCAGCCTCCTGTCGGAAAGGGTATGTGCACTTCTTGCGGATGTGTGAGAGGCGCCTCTTACATGTATTTGTGAAGTGTACATGTGTGTAATTGATGCGTGTATGGTGTAGAATTATGTTCGTGTTCAATTATGTTGAGAGGAGGGAGAGTGTGGAATCCAGTACCGGCACACAGCCAACTCCTCGCGAATAGCACCGTGGCGCCACCGGGCCATCAACAGCGTCGCATGCTCACTTGAGACGTTGCTGCAAAGAGTGGTCCTTCCAAGCCACCCATCGTTGGGAAAGATGCGCCACATTGAAGGCTGAATGTATATAGTAAGGCTTCCAGAACAGCGAAAGATCATAGGTACGGCTGGTTTTACCGAGGTGCTACTTAAAGCCCGCATCTCGAGGTCGTGCGGTAGCGTTCTCGCTTCCCACGCCCGGGTTCCCGGGTTCGATTCCCGGCGGGGTCAGGGATTTTCTCTGCCTCGTGATGGCTGGGTGTTGTGTGCTGTCCTTAGGTTAGTTAGGTTTAAGTAGTTCTAAGTTCTAGGGGACTTATGACCACAGCAGTTGAGTCCCATAGTGCTCAGAGCCATTTGAATTTGCTACTTAAAACTTTACGGTTATCCATCGTACAGAAGGAATAAAAAATGCTCACACAGCGAAAGTTTAGTTTTTGCCACATCACCGATGTCATGAAGTCTACATGAATTTCAGTCACATCATTCGGAACGTTTTTAGCAAAGAGACTCGCAGTTAAACTACACTACTGGCCTTTAAAATTTCTACACCACGAAGATGACGTGCTGCAGACGCAGAATTTAACCGAGAAGAAGAAGATGATGTAGTATGCAAATGAAACGTTGTTGTGATGACTCGTGTAAAGAGGAGAAATGCATACCATCACGTTTCCGACTTTGATAAAGGTCGGATTGTAGTCTATCGCGATTGCGGTTTACCGTATCGCGACATTGCTGCTCGCGTTGGTCAAGATCCAATGACTGTTAGCAGAATATGGAATCTGTGGGTTCAGGAGGGTAATACGAAACACCGTGCTGGATCCCAACGGCCTCGTATCACTAGCAGTCGAGATGACAGGCATTTTATCCACATGGCTGTAACGGACCGTGCAGCCACGTCTCGATCCCTGAGTCCACAGATGGGAACGTTTGCAAGACAACAACCATTTGCACGAACAGTTCGACGACGTTTGCACTAGAATGGACTATCAGCTCGGAGACCGTGGCTGCGGTTACCCTTCACACTGCATCACAGACAGGAGCGCCTGCGATGGTGTACTCAACGACGAACCTAGGTGAACGAGTGGCAAAAGGTCATTTTTTCGGATGAATCTAGGTGCTGTTTACAGCATCATGATCGTCTCATCCGAGTTTGGCGACATCGCGGTGAACACAAATTGGAAGCGTGTATTCGTCATCAACATACTGTCGTATCACCCGGCGTGTTGTTATGGGGTGCCATTGGATACACGTCTCGGTCACCTCTTGTTCGCATTGACGGCACTTTGAACAGTGGACGTTACATTTCAGATATGTTACGACCCGTGGCTCTACCCTTCATTCGATCCCTGCGAAACCCTACATTTCAGCAGGATAATGCACGACCGCATATTGCAGGTCCTGTACGGGCCTTTATTGATACAGAAAATGTTCGACGGCTGCTCTGTCCAGCACATTCTCCAGATCTCTCAGCAATTGAAAAATCTGGTCAATGGTGGCCGAGCAACTGGCTCGTCACAATACGCCAGTCACTACTCTTGATGAACTGTGGCATCGTATTGAAGCTGCATGGGCAACTGTACCTGTACACGCCATCGAAGCTCTGTTTGACTCAATGGCCAGGCGTATCAAGGCCGTTATTACGGCCAGAGGTGGTTGTTCTGGGTACTGATTTCTCAGGATCTATGCACTTAAATTGCGTGAAAATGTACCCGTTTATCATCTGCATTTCTTCTTGGTGTAGCAATTTTAATGGCCAGTAGTGTAAATAGCATACGCCCCTCGCCGCAGCCAAAGTTGTCCGTGTCCCAGATAGTGCCACCACCCGCTTTTCGCTACCTTGTGCTCGACCTGGGCTTCTATTACAGAGAAGTGGGTTACCGATACGGAGGGCACAAAGGCGGGCAATCGATTGCAGCGAGAGGACGTCGCATTTGTGCAGCCGGCCCTCGCCTCGACAGCCCCTCGTGTGGATGAGGCGAGAGCCACAGCTACGGCCGATCTGCACCTTGTCCGCCTCAGGGTGAGCTACAGTAGGCCAAAGAAAGGCATTCGGTAAGTCACCTATAGCAGAAAACTGTCTAGGCGAAAGAATGATATTTTTTATAGAAATCTTTATATTACAAACAGAAGTATTCGTTTAAATACTACGTAAATAATTTTTGGCTGGTAAACTGATGAGCCTAAGTAGCAAAAAATGGTGGCCAAAATTCCTCTGCACGGACAAGTACAACTAAACATTTTACACGACTGAAGGTGAAGTGCTGGTGTGCAATCAAAATTAAACGTATGTAAATTATCAGAATTAAATTATCTATGGCGTTAACTTCGAAAATCAAATTTCCTGAAGTGTTTTCCAGGATGGCGGTCACTTGAAAACGTAGGCACTGAAAGTCGACGTATTTTGTTGCCTTTAAATGTAAATAAATAACAGACGTCATGAAAAATGTATAGTTTTCTTCCTTTTTTTCTAAATTCACGCTAAATTTACAAGTTTGTACTTTGTTATGTGCAAAACGGGGAACTAATTTTACGGACTAGTACTTTTCTTTTTTTTCATTTTTCCCATTCATGCCAACCAATTTAAAAAGCATTGTCTGGAGAAAAACGCATTCGAAGTTTTGAGTTCGATTTTTATGTACATAACTTGAAAATTTTTGACCTTGCCGTTGATCTCCTATTTCTAGGCCATGTGCCGGCCGGGGTGGCCGAGCGGTTCTAAGCGCTATAGTCTGGAACCGCGTGACCGCTACGGTCGCAGGTTCGAATCCTGCCTCGGGCATGGATGTGTGTGATGTCCTTAGGTTAGTTAGGTTTAAGTAGTTCTAAGTTCTAGGTGACAGATGACCTCAGA
Organism: Schistocerca nitens; assembly: GCF_023898315.1. Lineage (NCBI taxonomy): Eukaryota > Metazoa > Arthropoda > Insecta > Orthoptera > Acrididae > Schistocerca > Schistocerca nitens. The sequence continues at coordinate 675,562,236 of NC_064615.1, forward strand.
AGTTAAGTCCCATAGTGCTCAGAGCCATTTGAACCTGGGCCATGTAGTAAGTAGCTTTTCCTCTTCTTCGAAGATCTCATTTCTTCAAACGCGGCAATTCTAATCTCGACGCTGATCTGAAACAGGCGCCGGTCCGAACGCTTGAGGCGTTCCTCGTCCATTATCGTGGCGAATGAGAAAGCTATCGTGCCGACAGCGACTTCCATGATTTCTATGTCATGCAGGATAACTTTAATCCGTCGTTAAAAATTACGCACGCCCGATGTTAGCATTCTTGATGTGTTTTACACTCGAAAACCTGTTCTTTGATGCATGTATAAAAAAATTAATGAATTATTTGCTTCATGTTGTTTTGCGTATAGACTCCGAGGCATCTTTCCATCAAAATGTAGTCAGTCAGATTTTTATACACGTCAGTAAGAACTTCATTCCTCGATGGTGACCTACGACCAAAAGTATCCAGTGTCCCGGTCATCTCAGCTTGTTTCCCTTTATACCAACTTTCAGAACAATAATCGTGCTGCGGATTCTCATACGTTGAACTCTTCTGGTAGCGCTTTTTCTCATCTCATTTTTGTCGAAAGCATATATTTGAGATATCTGGTGGACAAGTACAACAGTTATATCGATGTTTACTTCGACTTAGAATGCTACGAAAGCTTTGAGTCGAAAACGGCCCAAGCGCCGAGAGCGGCTAGAGTGGGTATTTGCTCACTTCCATTAAAACGTGAATTCAGGTGTAATGAATAGTTTTCCTACAAAACCCTTAAGATCACATATTCCTAAGACTATAAGGATTTAGATTATGCAAAAACATGAGCTTGCCTAACCTAACGTCTCTTTCAGACGGACTTATCAAAGTCGATAGAGCCATTCGCCCTCTCCCCGTAAGACATGGAAGAGACGTTTGCTATTTATCGCAGTAACTGGAGCACAGTTTGCTTAACTGCACACCATCCCTTCTCCCCCCTCGGCGGACAAACACCGCGAATTAAAATTTATTGTACTAATAATACTCGCAAGAGTACCTCTGGATGCAGGAAGTCCACGCACCCGTCGATCACCTTTACATATGCGCTCATCGAGACGTCGAAACTGCCGAATATTAATTAATTAACTAGTTATTCTAATTTCTCGTGAATTAGACTCACAGTTGGCATGCCGAGAGAAGCGCTTCTCCTCGTTTGCCATTTCACGCCACACACTTCATCCTATGTCCAGGGTTATATTGCAATGTACTCTGCAAAATCCTTCACACATGTATGCATGTCTGAAGAAACAGGCACTGCCGCGATCGACAGCCGTATGAGATACAAGAAAGGCATTCGTAGTTGCGAATATGATCAGACTCCAGCTGCACGCTGTGCCTGTGGCAATGAGTATTTGTACCGGACCGGGAGTCGAAGCCGTATTTCCCGCCATACGCGATCGGTTGCCGTAACTGTCTCGGCCATCCGAGCACGTCTCTGGGGTCAGCTCACACTTCTATGTCACCGTGTCTCTATGTTCTGTATAGCCTGCGCAGGATGCGATGGCCAATATGCAATGACCAGTTTTCATCCAAAACTGTGCGAGTCGCTTCGTTTGTTCCGTAGGGGTTGCCGACAAGTGTTTTCCACCTTTCGGCCGGTGAACGCTGACAGAATCAAATGGTTCAAATGGCTCTGAGCACTATGGGACTCAACATCTGTGGTCATAATTCCCCTAGAACTTAGAACTACTTAAACCTAACTAACCTAAGGACATCACACACATCCATGCCCGAGGCAGGATTCGAACCTGCGACCGTGGCGGTCACGCGGTTCCAGACTGAAGCGCCTTTAACCGCACGGCCACACCGGCCGGCGCTGACAGAATCGAGGCGCACGTCCTGCAGTCTTTCTCAAACGATTTTACCGAAACTATTCGGTAAAAAATTTTCATTTTTGCTTCAGTTATAGTTTTGTATGTAATGTTCATGATGACGTGCCCATCATTTCGTTTATGGCCGTAGTTATTGTGATATTTATGGGGAAATGAAATACCGCTCGAAATTAGGTAGAGTTGAAATGAAAATTAGAGGCAGTTATGATTTTGCATTTGGTGCATATTAAGAATATGTTGTTCATATGGAATTTAGCTAACATACTGAATTTTTCTTAAGACTTGGTTAGAGGTCTCTGTCACCAATCTCGAGAAAATTTATCTGGTGTAACGCACGCATTTGCGATCGCTCTGCGCCAGCGATAAAGCCAGAGCGAAATAACCACAACATTGCTCATATTTCATAAATGGTTTGAGGTATCGAAATGAGATTTTGGCAAATGATAGCACGCCAAGAGGAGAGTATTTTGACATAACCTTATCGTGCAAAACTTCATGATCTACATGATCTACCACTTTATTCCACTAATTGCAGACTTTTTCGGCGAAAGTGTAATTTTTAAGAGCCATCGACAGCTGGTGAAACGAGAAATTCCATGAGTTTTGGAACAACGTAAGTGAAGACATTACACTTTTTTTGCACCGAGAATATGCTTTTTCATAACGTACTGACCTTGCATTTCCTCAGTTCCTCACTTAATAAACCACACAAAATTCGCCACTTATGACGCTTCCCTAGAAGTTAACAAGCCAGGCGAAAATAAATCGCTGCATTTTCGGCAGAATTCTTTTTAGATAATAATCAAAGCAAAGGTGACAGTAGATCTTTCTGAATGGTCACAATGCAAATATGGATTTGGAGGGGGCCCACTCAATATTTACAAAAAAGTGTGAGTATAGGCTTCAGTTTAGAATGGCTCTTCTTCTCCAACGTTTGGCATTTTCTCTACAGCGCCTGCCCGTAACCCCCCCCCCCTCCCCCCACCACTTCCGCTCTCTCCACGTGTGCCCTGTCATCTGTACTTCTACCGGTCTGTGCAGATTATACTCGCACAACCGCTGTGATTCCCGCATCGAGGGAACCTTATTATTATTGTCACGGCCTTGTCTTGGCAGTGCCTGTATTTTTACGAGGTGCTTTGCAATGTCCTTCAGACATGCATGCATGCATGCAAGACAAGGCCGCGACAATAATCGTAAGTCTACCCGTGTGCGGGAATCGCAGCAATTGTGCGAGTTCAGGACGTAAACACACGGGGATATACCGAAGCGTGGTGCAGTGCCCCAGGCATGTTTGGATAGCTGGAGCGATTAAGGCGACTGTTGCATACAGCGGAAAATCCGCGTTCGAGCTCTCGCCAGGTACAAATTTTAATGAAATGAATACCCCCAGCTGCATACAGGCGTTCATGTAAGTCAACGGGGACAGTTGAAAATGTGTGCCCCCACCGGGGCTAGCACCCGGGATTTCCTGCTACATGGTAGACGCTCTATCCATCTGAGCCACCGAGGACACAGAGGATAGTGCGACTGCATGGATTCATATTTCTGACACGCCTCCCGTGAGACTCACATTCACAACTTATTGTCCCGCACTATATTCATAGTGCCCCTGCCCATTATACTCGTTACTAGCGGCTTTTTGCCGATACCCGTAAGAGTTCGGGCACTGTTTCTGCATCCGCACAGAAGGAGATGGTCAAATGGCCGGTTAGCCTGGTATCTGTTCTTTCGGACATGTCCGATAGAACAGATACCATCTTCATATATACATATTTTAATCGTCATCAATCCAGGGCGCAGCTGGAATCTGATCATATTCGCAATTGCGAATATACACTCCTGGAAATTGAAATAAGAACACCGTGAATTCATTGTCCCAGGAAGGGGAAACTTTATTGACACATTCCTGGGGTCAGATACATCACATGATCACACTGACAGAACCACAGGCACATAGACACAGGCAACAGAGCATGCACAATGTCGGCACTAGTACAGTGTATATCCACCTTTCGCAGCAATGCAGGCTGCTATTCTCCCATGGAGACGATCGTAGAGATGCTGGATGTAGTCCTGTGGAACGGCTTGCCATGCCATTTCCACCTGGCGCCTCAGTTGGACCAGCGTTCGTGCTGGACGTGCAGACCGCGTGAGACGACGCTTCATCCAGTCCCAAACATGCTCAATGGGGGACAGATCCGGAGATCTTGCTGGCCAGGGTAGTTGACTTACACCTTCTAGAGCACGTTGGGTGGCACGGGATACATGCGGACGTGCATTGTCCTGTTGGAACAGCAAGTTCCCTTGCCGGTCTAGGAATGGTAGAACGATGGGTTCGATGACGGTTTGGATGTACCGTGCACTATTCAGTGTCCCCTCGACGATCACCAGTGGTGTACGGCCAGTGTAGGAGATCGCTCCCCACACCATGATGCCGGGTGTTGGCCCTGTGTGCCTCGGTCGTATGCAGTCCTGATTGTGGCGCTCACCTGCACGGCGCCAAACACCCATACGACCATCATTGGCACCAAGGCAGAAGCGACTCTCATCGCTGAAGACGACACGTCTCCATTCGTCCCTCCATTCACGCCTGTCGCGACACCACTGGAGGCGGGCTGCACGATGTTGGGGCGTGAGCGGAAGACGGCCTAACGGTGTGCGGGACCGTAGCCCAGCTTCATGGAGACGGTTGCGAATGGTCCTCGCCGATACCCCAGGAGCAACAGTGTCCCTAATTTGCTGGGAAGTGGCGGTGCGGTCCCCTACGGCACTGCGTAGGATCCTACGGTCTTGGCGTGCATCCGTGCGTCGCTGCGGTCCGGTCCCAGGTCGACGGGCACGTGCACCTTCCGCCGACCACTGGCGACAACATCGATGTACTGTGGAGACATCACGCCCCACGTGTTGAGCAATTCGGCGGTACGTCCACCAGGCCTCCCGCATGCCCACTATACGCCCTCGCTCAAAGTCCGTCAACTGCACATACGGTTCACGTCCACGCTGTCGCGGCATGCTACCAGTGTTAAAGACTGCGATGGAGCTCCGTATGCCACGGCAAACTGGCTGACACTGACGGCGGCGGTGCACAAATGCTGCGCAGCTAGCGCCATTCGACGGCCAACACCGCGGTTCCTGGTGTGTCCGCTGTGCCGTGCGTGTGATCATTGCTTGTACAGCCCTCTCGCGGTGTCCGGAGCAAGTATGGTGGGTCTGACACACCGGTGTCAATGTGTTCTTTTTTCCATTTCCAGGAGTGTATTTCTTCTGTGTCCAATGGTCCGACGCTAATTAATGAAAATACATATTTTTCACATATGACCTTTGCTTTAAACTGTAAGAATATCATTAAATCTTTGAATATAGGTAAACATGATGTGCTTAAACTAAGCATCTTTTTGAGGTCTTTCCGATGGTGGTATCATGCTTTACTTTTGGTGCACCGTCTTCAAGTGGCAAGCGTCATTACTATTTCTCATTCCTGTTACGAGCGATAGTGTTTTCTCCTAGGGGGACGTGTACAAAGAATAGAAGGCTTGCTGCCGCGTAACAGCTGTCTAGTCCGCGCCCTGACCTAGTTCATTTTCTCAGTGACTTTCACACTCTTTTGGTGTCTCACAAGCCATACTCAGCACATCAAATTACCATTATTTTTTGTCTATAATACTAGAATATGCTCTGCAAATCTACGTATAAACTTTCCGTCTGTAACGAGGTAATATCCAAATGCACACAAGAACAATTTTGGCAGCTGTTGTGAAAGCTTTAGAGATGTTCCCATTAGGTAGACACTTGCGAGGAATAGCTTAACGTCTTTTCAAATCAGCAGCGATGGCAGTCACTTCGACACGCAGTAAGGTTACAACAATTCCAGAACGTTTGTTTGAAACAGCAATAACCAAGATTTCAGCTCGTGTAAATGAACACACTACGTAATTCTCCTGTTGGAACTGAAGACGTGCGCCATCGTCCTCCACAAGAAACTGCATGCTTAAAATACTCCTTGTGTCCATTATGTAAGATAGCAAAAGGGAAGCTGCAGCGGCGCCGACAAGAATATCCACGTATTACCTTGAGTTGTAAACGTGCAGTGGTGTACGACTGAAGGCGTAATACATTCGTTTACATCGACTGGAATCTGCGTTATTGCTGTGACTGATAAAGATTATTGTGTTGCAGTTTTTGGCACTTTACAGCATCACGACGGGACTACCACTGCTGCTGATTTGACTACACGTAAAGTAATACTTCGCACGTGCTTACCTGTTGGTAACAATTCTAAAGCTTTCACAATATCTGCCAAAATGATTTTCGTATGTCAGCGACCTATTGATTTGTCACAGATTGAAAATTTATATCCGACCTTGAAGTGTACATTTAGAGTTAGTACGAGGGTGAGCTGAAAAGTAATGCCTCCGAGTTGTTTATGTGAAAACTCTGAAATCTTTTGAAGTAAAACTAATGTTACTAACATTTTAAACTTTTATTCCTCCTGTCTATGTACTTGCAGCCCTCTGTCGTAAGATGGTTCCTAATTGTAGCGTGTAACAAGGCGACCTGTAACGTAAGTATGTCGGTGCATGAGAACCAGTGTGCTGTTATCGAGTTTCTTACCGCAGAAAACGTTCGTCTCCTTCAGCATGATAAAGCCAGACCACACACGAGCGCTGCGACATCTGCAACTGTCCGACGCCTTGGGTTCGATGTCATCGATCATCCTCCAATCAGTCGCGACTTGACGCCATCCGTTTTTCATCTGTTTCTAAACTTAAAGAACACCTTCTAAGACTTCACTTTGATAGTGTGACAGTGATGAAGTGGTGCTAGCAGAGGAGTGGTTGTGGATCCGTCAACAACGTCAAGCATTCTACAGTGGCGATATCAACCAACTGGTCTCTCGTTAGGAGAAACGTGTTGGTCGGCAGGGTGACTGTGTTAGGAAATACGTATTTAGACATGAAGGGTAAAGATGTAGAATGTTAATAACGTTTGCTTTATTTAAAAACCTGTAAGACTTTTCACATAAGAAATTCAGATACATTATTTTTCAGCACGCCTTCTTAGCACTGTAACACCGAAAATGCAGGATGCATGGCACCTGCTACTCATGTATAATTTGTTTTTGCTGAATTGTATGTAAATATTTGTAATTTAAATGCTTTCTTTTAATAAGTAAGGACATTGCTTCACTGTATGTGTAAATTTAGGTAGAAGTCTATTGACATTTCATTATATTTATCTGTGTCTTACTGTGATACTTGTAAGCTCTGGGAAAAACCAAAGGAATTGTTATTTGAATCGACTAGCAACGATAATAGCAGTGCTTATGTGTTGTAAAATCTTCGGGTAGGAGCTGTTGCGTGGAGCGCGAGGATAGAGAGAGGCGGTTCCAGCGCTTGTAGTGTGCGGAAATGTGGTGTTACGCTATCGCAGTAGAGAGTACCATTTCGGCGGCATCATGTATGCGCGTTGGCCAGATGTCTAGTAGCAGGAGTAAGAACAGTGGATGGGCAGAAGAGGCTGTATTAATTATGATTGTCCATTCCTGTAATTAGCTGTGCTCCACAAGATGCTACCATTTTCAACAACAGCAGCAGTTCCAGCAACACAGATTCGTCGTCGGCTCCGAGTTTCGTCGTATGCACAGCTCTGCAGTAAGACTGTTCATTGGTAGAAAGTATTAACGGATAACCCAGCAGCACAAATTAATACGATTTGATTGATAACATTTATTTAAATAATAATCAGTTAATATCAGGGCGATTGTGTCCTCATTGTCTTCAGACATTGTTACCAAGCAGGGTCCTTGTTCCTTTTTTTCCTTATATGCTAACTGAGTGTCATAAGAACCAAATTGAATAGTTACAGCCAGTTTTTTAACGAATATTTTCACTTTTAACAATTTTAGCCCCAGTCTACTTTCAATTAACTGTTGCACAACAGAGGATTCGGTATATAATAAAAGTAAAGGAACTTCACTTTTCAAGTTTGAGAATCAATCACTGGAAAAAATCCAAATCTAAAGAAATGCACAGATTAAGAGTACGGAAGTTATATTTATTTTACATATAGCTTGGAGCACATGGCTGTTTGGTTTGGTATATATTCTATTATTTATTTCTGTTCAGGTCAGTAAAAAAGGATCAGTTGTTCAGACAATAATTTCAAATCCAATTTGCAAAATAAATAACTGCAAAGTAAAAGTGCTTGCTTTTTTTCTAAATTTCTTTGATGAAGTTTCGTTGAGTTTACTGATAGTCATTGTTCACGTAACGAAGTTCAGTACTAACATACAGTTTAATTGCATATTTTCAAATCATTACTCAATTGTTCCTTTTTTCAAAATTTAATGACAAACATCATGTAAGAGTGACTTTAAGTTTTCTTTATCATTGCAAAAAAAATGTTCAAATGTGTGTGAAATCTTATGGGACTTAACTGCTAAGGTCATCAGTCCCTAAGCTTACACGCTACTTAACCTAAATTATCTTAAGGACTAACACACACACCCATGCCCGAGGGAGGACTCGAACCTCCGCCGGGACAAGCCGCACAGTCCATGACTGCAGCGCCCTAGACCGCTCGGCTAATCCCGCGCGGCTTTATCATTACATACCTGCATAAAATTAAGTGTCAAAAAACGTGACAACCTTCACTTGCTACATCAGTGTTTAATAATACATGTTTTACTTTCCCATCATCTTGTACAGGATTTTGGATGTAAATTACCCTAGTGGCTTGGCGACCATTAATTATTTCCTTTTCGTTCATTAGTGTAAGTTTTGGATTCATGATCAGTGGTGCCCCTTTTCTGTCCAGTGTTGTTCGTGAGTGAATGGACAAAATAACTTTCATTTTTCCAAATTATAACCCTGTTCTGTTTAATTACTTTTTGTTTTTAGCAGACTTTTCCATCAGAAGAGTCTGCTGTACACTTTCCTCCTACTTATCGGTATTTTTTCTTTGGCAAAGATAGCCTTATCCAATTAGTACAAATCCATTAGGCATACATGCAATCCACGGTCATGTTTCATATCGCAAGCAGGATAGGCCGATTAGTAAGGGGGAGGTTACAGTCCGATAAGAGATTTAATGTACAAGCTACGCAATTGCTGAGTAAAGGCATTGGAAAACAGTCAGACCGTTCTGGGTTCAAGCCGACCGTAAATTAAATGCGCCACAATTTACTCTCAGGGATACTAAGTTTCTAGATGCGTAGCCATTCCGATGACCTAAACGGAGATAACGCGTACATGACCCCGAGACATAGCTGAACATGCAGCTGTTCTGAACTACAGCATTCGTGGATACCCTGTCTAACGTGAGTTGTCCGTCTCATCAAATCACGAGTGTTGTCATGACGCTACTGTCTGTTTGATATCGGATAATCTCCCAGTGTCGGCTTTATACTCAACACTGCTCTTGTCACTGACCAGTGGGTAGCGGTCAGATGCACTAACAGCACTTAATTTTTACATATAGTCTGGTTTAGTAGCTCTGTTATATGATTTTGGGTATAACTGATCAGCAGCTGTTTATTTGTGTGTTCAGTACTGTTTATTATTTTTTGTAATTGTTTCTGTATTTTAACAGTTTTAGTGTCGTATGATCTCACTTGTACACAGTAGTTCAACCATTTGCAGCCATAGTTACTGTATCAGTTTTTTAGAAGACCAGACCGGGCAACTTCAGGTCCTCTTAATTCATTGGCGTACTTTATTAGATCTATTTAATAGCGAAATGTATCTAGGGACTGTGTGTGTTCTGGGAATGAGGAACAGTCCGCAAACTGCTAGAAGCTTCGTCGGCTACGGTCTACTTTCGATAAGTCTTGCCCAGACCTACGGAGCCGATGGGGCTTCTAAGGTGTCGACCCATTGGCGTTGTCTGCGAACCACAATACCGCTGCGGCTTCCGATGCTCTTGATGTGGGAAATTTCGCTTCAGCCGAGACGAACGACGGACAGTGGCGCAGGCACAGATCTGAAGGCGGGTGGCATGTGTAGATACTTTATAGCTGTGGAGCTGCCCGCGTACGACTTCGGACCTTTCTGCAAGATGTGGACTTTCAAAGAGGAGAGGCTACTCATTATTGGGAGATTTAAGGATGGGCGGGAGATGTAACCCCTCGGGAAATAACCAGGCCCTCGGTTTCGCAGGTGACCGAACTGATGAAGGCCGCTAACCTCGCACTCGGGGCGAAAGCGCAGCTGGCGATCTGTATCGTTGTCGTCAACACCCACTGTGGGCCTCTGTAATGGGGCCAGGTCAAAAGCAAAAATTGGAATTATGTGGTAAGGTCCTTTGTGACCAAACTGCTGAGGTAATCAATCCCTACGCTTACACATTACTTAATCTAACTTACACTAAGGATGACACACACACCCTGTCCCAGGGAGGACTCGAACCTCCGACGGGGGGAGCCGCGCGAACCGTGACAAGACGCCTTGGACCGAGCGGCTACCCAGCGCGGCAGGTCAAAAGCAGATGCTCAGACGATCCTGCGATGATGTTGGATGCGGATTTTTTCGGATGTCCCATTCAGTGTAGAATACTTGAGCATACCCTAAGTCCGAATATAATAAACTTCCCTGAGGCAGAAAAACTTCTTTCGACTACTCATCACGGATTCAGAAACCATCTGAGTTTGTCATTTCCCCGCACGAAGTCCTGTGAACCTTGGATGAAGGGCAACAGGCAAATTCCACAGTCTTAGATTTCTGGAAAGCGTTTGGTACGGTGTCCCACTGCAGAGCACTGACGTAGGTCCGAGCATAAGGATTAGGTTCTGAGATATGTGAGTGAAGACTTTTTAAGTAACAGGGCCCAGTACGTTGTCCTCGACGGCGAGTATTCATCAGAGCCAAGAATATCGGCAGAGTGCGCCAGAGGTTATAGGACCGTTCTTGTTCTACACGTACATAAACCACCAGGCGAACAGAAAGAGCAGCAGAATGAGATTTTCACTCTGCATCGGAATGTGCGCTGATATGAAACTTCCTGGCAGATTAATACTGTGTGCCGGACCGAAACTCGAACTCGGAGTTTTTGCCATTCACGGGAAAGTGCTCTATCAACTGAGCTACCCAAGCACGACTATCGACTCGTCCTCACAGCTTAAATTCTGCCATTACCTCGTCTCCTACCTTTCAAACTTCACAGAAACTCTTCAGCAAACCACGCAGAACTACCACTGCTGGAAAAAAGGATATAGCGGTGACATGGCTTAGGCACAGCCTGGGGGATGTTTCGAGGGTGAGATTTTCACTCTGCAGTGGAGTGTGCGCTGATATGTAACTTTTCAGAGGAGCTTCTATGAAGTTTGGAAGGTAGGAGACGAGGTGCTGGCAGAATTGAAGTTGTGAGGACGGGTCGTGAGTCGTGCTTGGGTAGCTCAGTTGGTAGTGCTGTGAGGACGGGTCGTGAGTCGTGCTTGGGTAGCTCAGTTGGTAGAGCACTTGCCCGTGAAAGGCAAAGGTCCCGAGTCCCAACGTGTTCAAGGGATGCAGCAAGTAAAAAGAAAGTGTTTTCTCTGTGTTTACTCCTAGCTTTTAGTGTTCAGTGCTACCACTTCCCAAACACCACAAAAAACAGATACAGCTTAAAGTGTTCTTCTTCTTAAAAATTTCTGCTCCAGCACCACGACTTATATTCTAATGATAATATGTGTTTAATAAACCGTTTCACTCAGCTTTACTCTTTCCCTTCCTCCTTTAACAGTCAGATCTCGATTGCTAAACCGAGAATATATACACAAACAGTTCCTCATGTAAACAGTATGTGAATTATGTTTTAAAAGTCCAACTAAAATTAGACAGATCTAGTAACTTGTGTATGCAAACTACTTCCACCACACATGACCGCGCGCTCCCTCCCAAACGGAAGAAGGTAAACAGGCCAAAGTGCCCTGTGACACGAGTATAGTCCCTCGGATTTACGAATGACGCTTTCCCTCGTTTTGTTCTACCATGTTCTCATACCTTAAATGCGAATATGTAATTCAAATAGCTATAAACACCACTTGTGTAATAAGCATATGACTAACATAATCTCATTTTAGTATGCAGCATTGCAAGTGAAACTAAAACTACTACATCTGAGAAATGTGAGTCGTGTCACGAATGCCACAACAAAACTTGGACAAAACTGAACAGCAATGACAATGGAAATGAAGTATTAAACTAAATAACGAACACAGGAGAAACACACAAATATGCATAGCAACGAAAAGACTGAAAGGAAAACGAGCATATGGGCAATGAGCACTGCCTACTTCAAAACTCAGAAAAAGAAAACAAATACCATAATAACAATAACAATAAGTAGTTAAAATTTGTAACTCACAACAATGGAGAGGATTTATTTCTTGTTATATATATTTTATTTTAAATAAATATTTTAGTTACAATAAAAGTTTGATTCTCGGTCCGGCACAGTTTTAATCTGCCAGGAAGTTTCAGAAAGAGCAGCAACGTACGACTTTTTACTGATGACGCTGTGGTGTACGGAAGGTGTGTGCGTTGAGTGACTGCAGAAGGATACACGATGACTTAACAGAATTGCTATGCCGTATGATGAATGGCAACTTGCTCTAAATCTACAAAAATGTAAGTTGATGTAGATGATTAGGAAAAACAAACCTGTAATGTTCGAATGCAACATTAGTAGCGTGCTGCTTGACACAGTCACATCGATTAAATATATAGGCGTAACGCTGCAAAGCTACATGAAATTGAACGTGCACGTATAGTCGTTTATAGGAAAGGCGGCGAATGGTCAACTTAGGTTTATTGGGAGAATTCTAGGAAAGTGTAACTCATTTATAAAAGAAAATGGCGTTTAGAACACTAGTGAGACCCATTCTGGAGTGCTGCTTCAGCGTTTGGGAAGCTCATCAGGTTGAACTAAAGGAAAACATCGAAGCAACTGAGGAACCGGCTGCTAGATTAGTTACCGGTAGGCTCGATGAACAAACGAATATTACGGAGATGCTTAGTAAACTATAGTGGAAATTCCTGGAGGGAAGCTGACATTCTTTCAAACGAAACATTATTGTCAAAGTTTAGTGAATCGAAATTTGAGGTGCCTTCAAAATGAATCTACTGTCACCAACGGTCATCTCGCGTAAGAAGTGCGAGGATAAAATACGAGAAAACAGGGATCGTACGGAAGGGTGTTGATATTCGTTTTTCCCTCCTTCCGTTTGCGAATGGAACAGTAATGGGAATGCCTGGTAGTGGTACAACCTTCTTAAAATACTTTTTTCCTTGCTAGAAATTGAACTGTTGAACAAAAATATAATTTTTATTTAAAAAGGTATGACTCAGTATTTTGGCGATTAACATTTACATTTATAGGATTTGCATAAAGGGGAAAAAGTTGCAACTAACGAGACTCGAACGTGCGACCTCATCACTGAGAAAGTTCTACTCAACGCCCTTTGTTATTGGTAACTGTGTTAATAAGCTTGAAATTTAGTCTTGAAATCTTTTAATCGTCCAAGACGAAACTTTAAGTTTATTTTGGGAGATGCACCGCAATGCTATAGAAAATTCGTGTCCGGGCAACGACCTCCAAATCCTCTAAGAGGGAAGAAAATCTATGAGGGCAGAACAATCCGTAAGGTCTTCTTCCAAGCAGTGTGCGATGGCTATGCCAACTAACTTCACATCTCCACTCAATGTTCACCATTAACGGCAACGTTATCATCGTATTATTTTCGTGACAGTTCAGAATACTTACAAATGCGTATGTGATAAAGCGACTGACTTTTAATACAAGGATAAAGTGAAAACTTCATAACTGTAACAACAGGGTGTGCTACTGTCGAAAGCAAATGAAAAATAAATTTAGACACATGATAAAAGCAAAGAACAAGAAATACACTTTCTTAGGACAGCAACAGAGAAATAGGCAGTGGAAAAGCTGAATATTTGCATCATAAAGTAAATGTATAGAGGACAAAATGCCTCGAAATAAATCAATGCTTTTAGTCATCTTTGGTGTGAATGAGTAGTTAAATTACGATGAACGCCGCTTTCATATCGAATATATAATTTTCTGGATAGGCTGCTACATCAGACAACTGGTCCAGATAACAAATATGTACAAAATTTTAACTTAGAGCTCTTATCTGAGTCGCCTCCTATCACTCGAAAAATTTTCTTCGCCGCCTGTGGCCGTTACACAACAAATTTTCGGTAGCAATGTGCTTGCAGCTTCTCTTGGGGTACGTAATTTCCTCACGGAGAGCGTAATAACGGTGTGGAGCGCGTCCGTGATGAGTATTCATTTAAGCTCTTCTGCAGCACAGAATAACGTAGATGGAAATCTCGCTTATAAAGCTTCAAACTCATTAACGCAGATTGAAAACTAAATTACCTCCTTTAGCATCCTAACGTTCAATTGTAGACTGTAGATGTAGCTGAAGATAGTACTAAGTAATGAGAAAATTACGCGAAACCAGTCAAGACGAATGAAATAGTACACTACGTGTTAGCGTTCGAATTACGAAGAAGTTTAAACCTCGATACATAATTTGTTGTCAAACTCGTGGCTTGACTTCGTGATAATATTGTTAATAGTTTATTCTTTTGTCCGACTATCACCTGTAGTACCAAATCAAAAGTTGGGGAAGTGCAAATTTTGTTTAATATAACCAAATCACCCCATTGTGTGATACACGCAATGTGATTGTACACAATGGAATATTTCGGAGTTAAGGCAAAATTGTCATAGGCAAAATAAATCGAAATCAGGAAACAAGCTGTACTCCAACAAAATTATCGGATTTTAATCTGTTTAGGAATCCCCCTAATTTTATCTTCATAGCCTTTTCGTATGATACACGTAGAGGAGTGTAGTTTATTGGTTCGTTTTTATAGAACCTATGCTTTCGGAAATTTGTACAGTAGACCACAACATCAAGCAGAACGCCTCTCTTGCAGCGTCTGCCACAGGACTAATCTAAGCATTTCTGTGGCGCTTTCGCACTTGCTGAATGAACATGTAACGCTTTTCTTTGGATCTTATCTGTGAGGGTTGACTGAAAAGTAATGAATCCACCTTCGTAACTCTTCAACAGTTGGCAGCATTGGTATGTGGCAGGTACTGGCTTCTTCCGTAGCCTCTTCTCTACAGCTCCAGTTGGCGGGAAGCCTTAGCATTGAACGGTTGTGTTGTTACAGTGTAAAGTATGGAACCCTGCGCAGACGGTCGGTCAGTGCGATTTAAGCAACGTGCAGTCACTGAACTCTTGACAGCAGAAGGTGTCACCCCAAAGGAGATTCATCAGAGAATGATAGCAGTTTATGGTGATTGTGCTGATTGGTTCAAATGGCTCTGAGCACTATGGGACTTAACAGCTGTGGTCATCAGTCCCCTAGAACTTAGAACTAGTTAAACCTAACTAACCTAAGGACATCACACACATCCATGCCCGAGGCGGGATTCGAACCTGCAACCGTAGCAGTCACGCGGTTCGAGACTGAAGCGCCTAGAACCGCACGGCCACACCGGCCGGCGATTGTGCTGATGAGAGTACTGTGCGTCGTTGCGTCCGAGAGGGAAATGTTTTCCTGCGGCATGACAATGCCAAACCACACACTTCACGTGCCACCGCAACAGAATTTCAGAGACTGAGTCTCACCTCCATATGGCATCTTCCATACAGTCCAGATTTAGCACCGTCTGACTTCCATCTGTTCCCGATAGTGAAAGAAGATCTGCGGGGACGCCATTACGCTTCTGATGAAGCCGTTGAGAGAACTGTGAGACTGTGGTTGCGGAAACAAAGTGTCGACTTCTTCCGTGACGGCTTCAGAAAACTTGTTCATCGTTGGCAGAAATGTATCTAACTGGCTGGTGATTATGTGGAAAGCTGAATATTGGTAACTAAAGATCACATTCTAAGGATTATTTCTGCATTTGATTTATTAAAATATTCCCATCCAAACCCAATTAACGAAGGTGGAGGCATTAATCTTATCTCTTACGGCTCCCAGACTTCCAATGAATCTGTCTGGCATCAGTCTTACTTTCAATCATTTTCATGTGACCGCTCTACTTTAAATCGGTCATTTCGAATAGACCTCGATATTTAATAGATGAGACTGCTTACAGTGATTGTTCTGTTATCGTTTAGGCATACAATAATGAGTCTATCTCCCTCTTTATGCACAATGCGTTACGTTTGTGGACGTTGGTGGTCAACAGCCAGCGTCGACGCTCTGCAAATCTTACAGCATTTAGTTGCAGTTTGTAGTGTTGTGACTTCTTCATATACAACAGCTCCATCCGCGAAATGGCTCATGGAGCTTCTGACGTTATCTACGCATATTCCGAAAACTAATAGCCCTATATCTCTCCACTGGGATACATCAACAGTTACTTTTACGTCTCAAGATTTCTCTCCGTTAAGAATGACAGCCTTGGAGAGCCAGTCCTGACAAAACTCTACAATCTGGTGAGCAAGATGTATGAGACAGGCGAAATTCCCTCAGACTTCAAGGACAATATAGTAATTCCAATCACAAAGAAAGCAGGTGTTGACAGATGTGAAAATTACCGAACTATCAGTTTAATAAGTCACAGCTGCAAAATACTAAAGCGAATTCTTTACAGACGAATGGAAAAACTAATAGAAGCCCACCTCGCGGAAGATCAGATGGGTAGATCACATAACTAATCAGGAGGTATTGAATAGAATTGGGGAGAAGAGGAGCTTGTGGCACAACTTGACTAGAAGAAGGGATCGGTTGGTAGGACATGTTCTGAGACATCGAGGGATCACCAATTTAGTATTGGAGGGCAGCGTGAAGGGTAAAAATCGTAGAGGGAGACCAAGAGATGAATACAGTAAGCAGATTCAGAAGGATGTAGGCTGCAGTAGGTACTGGGAGATGAAGAAGCTTGCACAGGATAGAGTAGCATGGAGAGCTGCATCAAACCAGTCTCAGGACTGAAGACTACAACAAAAAACAACAAGAATGACATGTTGTGCACTGTTTACTAGGAACTCTTCAGCCCAGTCGTGAAGCTCGTATGATATTCCGTTCGCTCGTATTTTCTTCAGTTGGTGGCAGTTCAGAAACTTATCGAACGCCTCTTGGAAGTCAAGGAAGACGGCATGGACCTGGGCACCTGTACCTACTGCTTTCTGGGTCTCATAGCGAATTGAGGAAGCTGGGTTTCACACGATCGTTATCTACAGAAGCTATGTTGGTTCCTACATACCAGATTTTAGGTCTCCAGAAATGTCATATTACGCTTGCATAAAACATTTTACGAACTTCTACAACAGACTGACGCCAGAGGCATACGTTTGTTCGACGACCCTTCTTGAAAACGGAAATGACCGGCGCTTTTTTGTCAATTATTAGGATCGCTTAGCTCCTCTGGCGACTTACGGTACACTATTGCTAGAAGAGAAACAAGTTCTTTCTCTATGTAGATCCCTATTGGTACTCCATTAGATCCAGTATCCTTTCCTCTTTTGAGCGGGTTCAGTTGCTTTTTATCGCGTGGTCGCTTATTTCGATATCAGCCATTTTGTCATTTGTACGACGACTTAAAGGAGGTGCTACGGTGTTTTCTTCCTTTGTGAAACAGTTTTGGAAAAAAAAAAGGTTTAGTATTTCTGCATTCTGTGTATCATCCACCTTTTCGATGTCACATGGTCACAGAGTGTATGGACATATGACTTTCTACATCTACATCTACATTGATACTCTGGAAATCATATTTAAGTGCCTGGCAGAGGGTTCATCGAACCACCTTCACAATTCTCTATTATCTCGTATAGCGCTCGGAAAGAACACCCATATCTTTCCGTACGAGCTCTGATTTCCCTTATTTTATCGCGGTGATCGTTCCGCTCTATGTAGGTCGGTGTCAACAAAATATTTTCGCATTCGGAGGAGAAAGTTCGTGATTGGAATTTCGTGAGAAGATTCCGTCGCAAAGTAACACACCTTTCTTTTAATGATTTCCAGCCCAAATTCTGTATCATTTCTGTGACACTCTCTCCCATATTTCGCGATAATACAAAACGTGCTGTCTTTCTTTGAACTTTTTCGAAGTACCCCGTCAGTCCTATCTGGTAGGGATCCCACTCCGCGCAGCAGTATTCTAAAAGAGGACGGACAAGCGTAGTGTACTCCTCTCCTTAGTAGGTCTGTTACATTTTCTAAGTGTCCTGCCAATGAAACACAGCCTTTGGTTAGCCTTGCACAACATTTTCTATGTGTTCTTTCCAATATAAGTTGTTCGTAATTGTAATACCATGGTATTTAGTTGAATTAACGGCTTTAAGATTAGACTGATTTATTGTGTAACCGAAGTTTAACGAGTTCCTTTTAGCACTCATGTGGATGACCTCACACTTTTCGTTATTTAGAGTCAACTGCCACTTTTCGCACCATTTTGATGTTTTTTCTAAATCATTTTGCAGTTTGTTTTGATCTTCTGACAACTTTATTAGTCGATAAACTACAGCGTCATCTGCAAACAACCGGAGACGGCTGCTCAGATTGTCTCCCAAATCGTATATATATATATATATATATATATATATATATATATATATATATATATATATATATATATATATATATATATATAAGGAACAGCAAAGGGACTATAACATTACTGTTGATCCGATTACTGATTTAAGATTAGACCAAAACTTCGTAGAACTTTCTGCCAGATTTGTAGATATAATTAACCTTCGAATTCGTTGAACGCATCCCTCGCGGCTCTCCTTTTGCTAATTTTGGTTTCGCATTTTTGTTTTTTGTTTTTTTGCCTGTGACGCTTTTAAATCTTCAATGAAGCTCTCTTTGCTTTTGGAACAGTTTTATATCGCCACTGCGAGTCTCTCCCACCTTTTCATCCTCCAGAACTTTGCTCGACACACTGCACAGCACTCTTGTGATTTTGTCCATTTATGCTGAACATTTTCAGACTCTGAGAAGAATGTTTGATGTTGACCTCTTAGGTAATCTGAGCTCTGGTTTTTGTCGGGCTTCCTACTTTTCTTTAATTTGGTATTTACAGCAGCATACAGCGTTGCTGTATCGGCCTTGTCGTCAGTGAGTCTCTGTTCTGCATTAACTGAGTCAAATCGGCTGGGCCCGTTGGTGACCAGGAGTTCTACGACGTTAACTTCACGAGTTGGTTCTCCGATTAACTGCTGAAGGTAATTTTCGGATAAGGCATTCATAAAAATATCTAAAAAATCCATTAAGCTGCTATTCAAGCGACTGGGATTTCTCACAGTACCACTCCAATACATATTCTTCTTCAGTAAGATTTCTAGTTTATGTAATAGACCCATTCACAAGGAACTGTTGCATTCACTCTCTGAAACAAGACAGTAAAAGCATTTTCTATAGGTACCACTCCTTTAAGCGTTCTATAGAAATGTTCTTACTGCTCTACGGGTAACACTTCCAACAACATACCAACAAGAATGATGCATGTAAGTTTTAGCAGTGAGCATTTCAGGCCTAAGCTAAAAGACTTCCTTTTGTGAATACTTTCTATATTGTGTAAAGAAGCAAAGCGATTAGAATTATTTACTCACACAGCTAGCACTTCATGGTATTGCGGACTGAATATTTAAGAACGGAACTGTCACAATGCACATTTAAAATTTTACCGACTGGAGATTACGATTTCTGTTGACGAAGTCTGTTACAAATATTTAGTCTGTGGTTTAAACAGAAGAATTTAATGCACCCTTACCAACTGAAAGCAAGCAACACAAATAACTTTTGGTTTGCGTCAACAGCGTATGGGCAGTATGTTACGAACGTCATTGTTACGATATGCATACATGCTGCAGCAGTAATTATTATCTTATTTTAGAATTATCTGTGAAAAGTGTGTGATGTGGGGTGGTGTTGGCATTAGATCGATACTAAATGTGAAAAATCTTACAGGACGTAGTTAGCCGCAGCGACCTGTTAACTGCTTATGCGTATTAGCAAGTTGACGATGATGATGATGATGATGATGATGATGGTGGTGGTGTTTGGTTTGTGGGGCGCTCAACTGTGCTGTCATCAGCGCCCGTACAAAGTCCCAATTTTCACACAGTTCAATTTTTACACAGTAGAATCTACCCAATGTCACGAATGATGATGATCATGAAGACAACACTAACACCCAGTCCCCGGGCGGAGAAAATCCCCAACCCCGTCGGGAATCTAACCCGGGACCCCGTGATCCAGTATTAGCAAGTGAAAAATTGTGACGTCCAATAGAAAAAACAAAAATCTGAAATGAACTGTCCGAGAGCAGTAGCCGAGCTACAGGACAGTATTCGAGTAGAGGGTTTCGAACACCATTAGTTTGTTAAAATTGTGTTTTCATGCGGTTTCCTTATATCAATATACGTGGACAACGTAATGATTCCTTGAACGAGTCTATAGTCGACTTTGTCGTCTATCGTCACCGATGTCAGATAGTGCTAGCGAAATGTATACCAACGGAACGTTAACGGCATATTTTTCTCACATTAGTCCTTCCGTCAGGTCGATCTGTCAAAATATAACGCCACGTGAGTTAAATAACTCGTAATGTACGTTTTCGGTGATGTATTTTAGGAGATCAGAAAGTACTTTAGCTTACACCTATCATTCCGCCAGTGTGCAGCAAGATTGGCGCATTGTCAGAAGAGAGCACGTGTTCCGAGATTCTTGGGAACAGAGTTCTGCTGCGGTAGGAGTAAGAGGTGCATCACAATGTGAGATTAAAATGACACGGCAGCAGGAAATGTACTCCAAAGTTGAAATGCGCGTCAGAACGATGCTTGAGGGCAAAACGTCTAAATTGCACACAGATTCACGGTGAAACTCTGGTGTGTCCAGTCGCAGTGAAATGGCGACAAAAATATAACGAAAAGAGCACAGACTTGGGTGATGCTGACCCAAAAGTCCAGATTTTGCACCATACAACTTTCGTATTTTAGGAAAGGTGAAAGAACATACGGGAGGAAACGATTTTACAGCTATGAGGACGTTCACACAGGGGTTCTCAAATGTCTCCGTGGTCAAGAAACGAATTTGTATCGTCAAGGCATTGAACAATTGATAGAACGTTCGACCGTTATCTGTAGATAACGACTTGGCGAATGTGCTGAAAAACAGTGTCATTATTTGTGTTACTTCAAGGTGTAGAGCAGCATTCAGTAGTAATCACTTTGACTGCCTCAGTAACGTGTAACTCACTTTTTGAAGTCCCCTCTTCTTGGTGTAGAGACTACGGAATTCAAAGGACGGCACCATTATGCTAGGAAGAAATCTGCGGAACTGTAGACGTCCAATAAAAAAGTACTATGATCCAATTTGTTCCTGACCATTATGTAGGTACTCAGGTTCCCAGCCGGCTGAAGCAAAAAGTAATAAAAAAACTTGAACCTACATCGTAACGTTTGTGACCGGAACAAAGCTGTTAACGAAACACTGAGCGATCTTCACTAAGAAATACAATAGCAAAATGTCATTTGCCACTCGAAAGGTACTCTGATAATATCTTAACTTTTAACATATTTTGATTCTGCCCTCAGTAAAAGTAATCAGAGAAATTTTCTCCTGTCGGCGTATCTCAACGTAATACACAGGAAACGCATATTCTGTATTCCTTTCGTTTGTTTTATGTATATAGAATGAAGCGGCGAGTGATTCGCGAGGCCTTACTAGGCAGGTATGTTAGCCACTAAGAAACCTTGGCACAGCGGTTCACACAACTGCACAGATTACCCTGCCATGCCTCCCTCCTCAGTCCAAATTCTCACTGACACCACAGTCTACTTTAAATTTCCCCTTATACACGAACAGATTTGCCGAGGCTCTCCATGATCTGGAATAGCACCTCAGCATTGAACGTAAATGGTGACTTCAGCCCGAAACAAAGGTGCAGTTACTTATGCAACTGAAGTGACACGATTTCAGAGACTTTACTGGCCTCATGCAGATATGATTTGTACATGTACGTAGCCTGAAGCGGCAACTGTAAATTTGTACCAGGACCGGGAACCGGGTTAGATTCCTGTACTCCGTATAAATTTCCACTCGCCTGTTCAGTCTATATACGTAAAATCATACCTGTATGAGGCCATTAAAGTCTCTAAAATTGTGCCATTTTCTTTTGTTTATATTACACTGACGGGAAAAAGTGTAGGTGCTCGTCTTAAAGTGCAAGAAATATCTTCCTGGTCACTTCCGTTTTGTCAACTCTGTATATGTTTCAGGAGGCAGTATGTGTTTTAAATCGAATCGGAATGTAGCCTCACTAATTGCTGACAGTAAAGCTCATCGCAATACGCATCCGGTTTCTCGTAGCCTCTGCTGCTGGATTCTGTTGGCAATATTTTTGACTTTTGACTTCCGATTCGCAGAAATCTTCCTTGAATTCTCTCTCTCTCTCTCTCTCTCTCTCCCCTGTGATCCATTTTGGTCATAACCCAACAAATACGTTACACCGTTGATGTGGCACTACGCCGTTCCTCTGTCTCAGCGATGACGATAGCGAAACGTAACAACAGTTGGGACACATGTCGCACTGGCTGTGTGTTAAGGCGGCTGTTGGTTTTCACTCGACTGCCCTTATACTTTCTTAGGATCCTCTAGTCAGATGAAACGTGTTTGTGAAGAACACTATTTTGTGGCCATCTGTGAAAACATCGTCAGAAAGGTGGTGGGAAAAGTTCACATTATGCAGTTGCTGTGATGTTACATGGCAGCATTGCTTTATACTGTGAAACAATATTTTTCCTCTGGAAACTTCGATCTATTCTGGGACTTTTACTTATAAATAAAGTGAATTTATCTATGTAAATACTATGAATACTCACAGCGCGTTTTGAATGTCACGTTAAACTGCAGATCAATACATGAATGTTTGGGTGAGTCAATTTTCGCGTCGGGGGATGGCAAGGCAACACAATGATCAATAACGTATAACCCAAGCCGCTACGTCGTGCATTTCTAACCGGAAGTTATGGGAATATTGGCTCTATGAAAGACTTAATCTATACTGCAATCAGCACGGCTGCTTACGACAAGTACGCAAGACTAACTACTTGTAATGACCTGAAAAAGAGAACCACTGAAATGGACGGATCTGAATAACGCTGTAAGGGCTGTCTCTAATAGGCTACCGGTACTGTTAGAACATTAGAAGGCACCTTGTGATAAGCCATACTTAAGGATAAAAGCATGATGAACGCAAAGAGTGGAATGTGGAAGCAGCAGCTCCAATAGCACGGGTAATGACAATGCGGACAGACGTAAGCCTTGTGCAAACCAAGCACAACTTCTAAAAGGATACCTTTGCATGGTGTTGGAGCCGTATGTGTTCCTTTGACGTTTGCTTATCTCAAATCCGCTAGACAATAAATTTCTCAAATATACATAAGCTAGACGATAAATTTCTCATACATACGAGAGGTATAAAACCCGCCCAGATAGCCGTATGCGTTAGCGCGCTGCTTTCGGAATTCGGGAAGACGCGCGTTCCCCGCATCGAATACGCCCGGCGGATTGACGTCGACGTCCGCTATCCGGGCCTGGCTCCTTGTGGTTTTTAGGAGGTTTCCTACATCTGACTAGGTGAATACGGAACTTATACACACGTCTGCGCCTCAGTTACACGATTCGAAACATTTCGAAAAGATTTGCACACTTTCACGTAGGGTTTGACCGGACGGTGACACAGGAGACACAAAAATTCAGGCTTAGGGAGAAGAGGAGGAGGGGGGGGGGCAGAGGCGGGGGCGAGAGCGGAAGGGGTGGCGACTGGAATGACATCTGGCCACCTCTACCAGAAACATTGCCAAATTCAGATTAACATGACGACCCCGAGAAGACACGGAATTAGGCTAGGAAAAAGAAGATACATCTGCATCTACATCTACATCTACATCTATATCTCTACTCCGCAAAACAAGTGTGGAGGAGGATTCTTTCTGTACCACCGTCGCTTCTACCCTTTCCCCTTCCAGTCGCATACGGTTCGCGGGAAACAATTGCTGGTAAGGCTCCGTGTGGACTGGAATCTCTCTAATTTTATGTTCATATTTTTTCACGAGATGTATGCAGGAGGAAGCAATATAAAGACCATACCGTGTTGCAAAACACCTCTCTCGCGGCGACTGCCACAAGAGTTGACTAAGCATCTCCATCACACCAAATAGCTTAGTAAATGAACCTGTAACGAAACGTCCTGCTCTTCTTTGGATCTTCTTTATTTCCTTGCAGAACTACAGGGTCCAGAGCCCCGACTAAAGAGCAGTATTCGAGTACTACTGAAATGAGTGTTTTGTAAGCTGCCTGTTTTGCTGGTGGACTACATTCCCTGGGGATTCTCCCAATTAATCTCAGGTTGCCAGGTGCCTTATCCACGATTAATTTTAAGTGGTCGTTCCACGTCAAATCGCTCCGTACGCACACTCCTTGATATTTTATGGAAATAATTCTTTCTAGTGATTGTTCTGCAATCGCGTAATCGTAGTATTAGGGTCTTTCCATGCATGTCTTCGCTATCGCTGCATTTGTTTATTTTGAGGTTCAATTGCAATTGGTTTGGGTATTGGTACATCTGTATTTGAATTACCCCCTAGGAAGACATTGCCACAAATCAGCCCTTCATTTCTTAACTGTTGTAAATAAACGAGCAGAATTCTTGTTAAACTCCACAAACTTTGAATGTCATTCCAATAGCGGTAACCCCCCCCCCTCCCCCCCCTCTCTCTCTCTCTCTCTCTCTCTCTCTCTCTCTCTCTCTCTCTCTCTATATATATATATATATATATATATATATATATATATATATATAGAGAGAGAGAGAGAGAGAGAGAGAGAGAGAGAGAGAGGGGGGGGGGCGGGGGGTGTTACAAAAAGGTACGGCCAAACTTTCAGGAAACATTCCTCACACACAAAGAAAGAAAATATGTTATGTGGACATGTGTCCGGAAACGCTTACTTTCCATGTTAGAGATCATTTTATTACTTGTCTTCAAATCACATTAATCATGGAATGGAAACACACAGCAACAGAACGTACCAGCGTGACTTCAAACACTTGTTACAGGAAATGTTCAAAATGTCCTCCGTTAGCGAGGACACATGCATCCACCCTCCGTCGCATGGAATCCCTGATGCGCTGATGCAGTCATGGAGAATGGCGTATTGTATCACAGCCGTCCACAATACGAGCACGAAGAGTCTCTACACTTGGTACCGGAGTTGCGTAGACAAGAGCTTTCAAATGCCCCCATAAATGAAAGTGGAGAGGGTTGAGGTCAGGAGAGCGTGGACGCCATGGAATTGGTCCGCCTCTACCAATCCATCGGTCGCCGAATCTGTTGTTGAGAAGCGTACGAACACTTCGATTGAAATGTGCGGGAGCTCCATCGTGCATGAACCACATGTTGTGTCGTACTTGTAAAGGCACATGTTCTAGCAAAGAAATGGTTCAAATGGCTCTGAGCACTATGGGACTCAACTGCTGTGGTTATCAGTCCCCTAGAACTTAGAACTACTTAAACCTAACTAACCTAAGGACATCACACACATCCATGCCCGAAGCAGGATTCGAACCTGCGACCGTAGCAGTCCCACGGTTCCGGACTGCGCGCCCAGAACCGCGAGACCACCGCGGCCGGCTCACATGTTCTAGCAGCACAGGTAAAGTATCCCGTATGAAATCATGATAACGTGCTCCATTGAGCGTAGGTGGAAGAACGTGGGGCCCAATCAAGACATCAGCAACAATTCCTGCCCAAACGTTCACAGAAAATCTGTGTTGATGACGTGATTGCACAATTGCGTGCGGATTCTCGCCAGACCACACATGTTGATTGTGAAAATTTACAATTTTGTCACGTTGGATTGAAGCCTCATCCGTAAAGTGAACATTTGCACTGAAATGAGGATTGACACATTGTCGGATGAACCATTCGCAGAAGTGTACCCGTGGAGGCCAATCAGCTGCTGATAGTGCCTGCACACGCTGTACATGGTACGGAAACAACTGGTTCTCCCGTAGCACTCTCCATACAGTGACGTGGTCAACGTTATCTTGTACAGCAGCAACTTCTCTGACGCTGACATTAGGCTTATCGTCAACTCCACGAAGAATTACCTCGTCCATTGCAGGTGTCCTCGTCGTTCTAGGTCTTCCCCAGTCGCGAGTCATAGGCTGGAATGTTCCGTGCTCCCTAAGACGCCGCTCTATTGCTTCGAACGTCTTCCTGTCGGGATACCTTCGTTCTGGAAATCTGTCTCGATACAAACGTACCGCGCCATGGCTATTGCCCCGTGATAATCCATACATCAAATGGGCATCTGCCAACTCCGCATTTGTAAATATTGCTCTGACTGCAAAACCATGTTCGTGATGAACACTAACCTGTTGATGCTACGTACTGGTGTGCTTGATGCTAGTAATTGTAGAGCAATGACTCGCATGTCAACAGAAGCACCGAAGTCAAAATTACCTTCCTTCAATTGGGCCAACTGTCGGTGAATCCAGGAAGTACAGTACATACTGACGAAACTAAAATGAGCTCTAACATGGAAATTAAGCGTTTCCGGACACATGTCAACATAACATCTTTTCTTTATTTGTGTGTGAGGA
The DNA here is from genome assembly GCF_023898315.1 of Schistocerca nitens. Taxonomy (NCBI): domain Eukaryota; kingdom Metazoa; phylum Arthropoda; class Insecta; order Orthoptera; family Acrididae; genus Schistocerca; species Schistocerca nitens. The sequence continues at coordinate 675,588,741 of NC_064615.1, forward strand.
ATGTTTCCTGAAAGTTTGGCCGTACCTTTTTGTAATACCCTGTATATATGCGGCACGTTGCTGCAGTGTATCTATTGGAGACGCACACACTCAACAGGTCAGCTTTCAACAACTAAATAAAACTTCTGCAAGACTAAGCTAGCACTCGATTGAAGTTACTGCACAAGATTTATCGAAACACATATAAAAAATTTCACTGATATGCACGTCATCTTGGTACCGCATCAATAAATTCACTTTTTGCCAGCCCAATTCTACGTTTTATTATTAGAATCTTCTTTTTTCTCATGAAAAGTTCTCATTCCTACCTGTTCGTACAGCTTGACGTACTAATTTGGAAGATGGGATGTGGGAGACACGGGCAGAATCCTCGTGACGAATCAACGGCCGTCGTTCTGTTACGCTGATCGGCCTGAGTAAGACGCTTGGGCGGTGTTCCAGGCTCATTTAAGCAAACGTTAGGCTCGTCCACATTCTGCACTTTAGAAAATACAATTGGCAGTTAAAACACGTTCACACAGAGAAAAAAGTTCATGCAATTCGTAGAGAGCGCTCACGTGTCCCCTGCCTTGGGTTAACTAATGACAGAATGAGATCGGGGCACAAATTTAACACAGAGTAAATTTACTAAATCATGAAAAGAGCGGGACCTTTAAGACGAGACAAAAGCTATGAAAGACTGTACAAAGTTCTCATTCTGTTGGCACAGACACCCATAAGAATAAAACAGAATATAAACTGAGGTGACAAGTGCCATGGGACTCCTCCTAATATGGTGTTGGACCTCCTTTAGCCCCGCGTAGAGCAGTAACTCGACGTGGCATGGACTCAACTAGTCGTTGGAAGTCTTCTGCAGAAATACTGACCTACGTTGCCTCTACAGCCATCCCTGACTGCGCAAGTGTTGCAGGTGCAGGATTTTGCGCACCAACTGACCTCTCCATTATGTCCCATTTACGTCCGATGAGAGTCATGTCGGGCGAACTGGATATCCAAATCATTCGCTGGAATTGTCCAGAATGTTCTTGAAACAGATCGCGAACAAATGTGGCTCGGTGATATGGCGCATTGAAATCGATAAAAATTCCAGCGTTGCTAGTGAACTTAAAGTCCATGAATGGCCATAAATGGACTCCAGGTAGCCGAACATAAACATTTACACCGAGCGAGGTGGCACAGTGGTAAGACACTGGACTCGCATTCGGGAGGCCGACGGTTCAATCCCGCGTCCGGCCATCTTGATTTAGGTTTTCCGTGATTTCCCTAAATCACTGCAGGCAAATGCCGGGATGGTTCCTCTGAAAGGGCACGGCCGACTTCCTTCCCCATCCTTCCCTACTCTGATGAGACCGATGACCACGCTGTCTGGTCTCCTTCCCCAAACCAACCAACCAACCAACCTAAACATTTACAGTCAATGATTGGTTCAGTTTGACCAGAGGACCCAGTCCATTCTAGTAAACACGGCCCACACCATTATGGAGTCACCACGAGCTTGCGAAGTGCCTTGTTGACAACTTGGGACCATTGATTCGTGGGGCCTGCTCCACACTCTGACTCCAACGTGACCTCTTTGAAATTGGGTCTCACCTGACCAGGCCACTGTTTTCCAGTCATCGAGGATCCACCCGGTGTGGTCACGAGCGCAAGAGAGGCGCTGCAGACGACGTCGTGCTCTTAGCAAAGTCACTCGCGTCGGTCGTCTATTGCCATAGCACATTACCGCCAAATTTCTTCTCACTGTCCTAATGTACACGTTCATTGTACGTCCCACGTTGATTTCTGCGGTTATTTCACGCAGTGTTGCTTGTCTGTTAGCAATGGCAACTCTACGCAAAGGCTTCTATTCTCGGTCATTCAGTGAAGGCTGTCGGCCACTACGTTGTCCATGGTGAGAGGTAGTACCTGAAATTTGGTATTCTCGGCACACTCTTGTCACCACTGGTCTCGCAATATTGAATTCCCTAACGATTTCCGAAATGGAATGTCCCATTCTTCTAGCTCCAACTACCATTTCGCGTTTAAAAATCTGTTAATTCCCGTCGTACCACCATAATCACATCGTAAACCTTTTGACAAGTATCACGTGAGTACAAATGACAGCTCCCCCAGTACACTGCCCTTTTATACCTCGAGTACGCGATATCACTGCGACCTGTATACGTGCGTATACAGCCGTGATTTTTGTCACTGCAGTGTAAACAAGTGTACTCTGATATCCCATATGTACTCTCATGTGTAACAATTTGGAGTAGTGAGGTAGTATATCCATCTGCTGGTGGTTACTACTTCTCCGGTAGCATGAGCCTCTGATGAATTTAAAACAGTAGTAGAGAACACGTGATTGAGCAACGCTTAGAGTCAACCTGTGATCCGCATTTGTTTGGCTCAAATATAAGCCCACGGCCTGGGGAAGCTGGTGATCTGGATTCACGCTCCAGCCTGTTTCTAAGATTGATTTCAATCAACTTCCAGCTTAGCAAAAATGGTAGAGCTGATAGATTTTAGCGTGACATCGATATCGACGTCGCTACAGAGAAAGCACTACCTCATTATTTTCTCTCTGTTGGATGCCACAGTTTTTAAATGTAAATAAATTCGTCAAATCCACTGATATATTTATTATTCCACTGTTGCAAAATATCAGCGTTATGCCATTTTCAGGTTGCTGTGACCATCGTCAGAATGCGCTTTGGTGTACTCAGAGTTTTCATCTGTTTATCAATGCGGCTGCACAGTTACTTGAGGAACAGACTAATCAAATGCATCACATTTATTACAAATACGGTAAACACAGTATTAATTCATGGGAACAGAATGAATGTGAGGCACTCAAGACCACTAATAATAGCTTCATCGCAAAGATTTTAACAAAGTATTTTACTCGTCTCAGAATCTACGTCGATTGCCTGGGCGCTAGTTTGTAGGGTGTCGTCCAGGAAGTAGACACATGTAGAGCACTGTAGATTTCTCGGCGGCCACTCACTGATTTAGAACTCTGTGCCCCCCTAGATACCGACTGAGTGGAAGGATAGTGTTACGTTCTAATCCAGAGCATGTGACTGTAAAGTAGGGCAGCCACCTTGGCAGTGTACGACGGCGGTCGCGCCATCCGTGATCCTGCCGAAACTACGTGTGTTGTGGTTACACTGCTTACGTATGCCGAGTAGGCAGCCCTGCAGGCAACACTGTACTGTGGGACTTCCCTGTGTGCTTTGGATACAGCACAGGTGTTCAATGGCCGGCCGAAGTGGCCGTGCGGTTAAAGGCGCCGCAGTCTGGAACCGCAAGACCGCTACGGTCGCAGGTTCGAATCCTGCCTCGGGCATGGATGTTTGTGATGTCCTTAGGTTAGTTAGGTTTAACTAGTTCTAAGTTCTAGGGGACTAATGACCTCAGCAGTTGAGTCCCATAGTGCTCAGAGCCGTTTGAACCATTTTCAACAGGTGTTCAATGCATCATACGTAAGAACTACATAATAGACCTCTAATAGGTCAGAAGGTACATTATGTCCTGTAGGAATAAATTGGATAACGTTAAATGTGTAATGGTAACATAACAATATGAAATGTAGTTGCATGACGTTCATTACGTTATTACTTAGATGCGCTCTGTTTAATATATATTTTGCCAGTGGCAAACGTAGTTTGTTCATTTAAACGCCTATTATGTTTCTCGTATGTGTATTGCAGTCTCTACCTGAATATGGCATAATGCTGAGATTGGCCGATAGTGGGCCAACAAATAATGTAGGCGGTTTGTGGACTATGCTGCCATTTAAGCACTGTCTCAGTTGTAAAACGATCACGAGGAAAACAGCAGTCATATTGTTGAAGCAGTTTTTCAGTCATGGACACACGTATACTCAGTTCTTAACTATTTTTTGGGGAATAAATGATCAAAATCTGAATACAGTTTTCAAACTACAGATAAACGTCATGAGAATAATAAACATAAATAACAATCTGGCCGACTGTAAATAACAATTTAAAACATTTAGGTTTGTAACTGCTCTAAGTTGAGTACTCAAAAAACATTCACAGCTATTGTGCAGACTTCTCTATCGATGACCGTAAAATAATATCCAAACTGCAATTACAGTTAAAGAAAAAGAAAAATAGCAAACTCAGCACTGGGTTTTTATCATCAAGGAATTTATTACACTAACTTGCCAAAGAGAATTAAAAATTTCACTAAAATAAAATTTAAAAAAGGAAATGAAACAGTATTTGCAAGCAATATATTCCATATAGCGAAGCACTGTTCAAATAAAACTGCTGAGGTTTGGTAAAAAGTGTAATAGAAGTAAGTAATAATAAAACACTATTTCGCAGTACACCTTGGCGCTATACTGTTTTCTTCTGGAAAACCTTATGCGAAAGCTCTGCAAGAGATAATTCTAACGTCTTATCCTCATTTGAGCTGAACATCTCACTAGCAGTGAAGGGAAACCAGGGCAATTTCTCAGGCTACCTGTACCCAAATTGGAAACTAAGCAACATCATCGTGGTTCTGATGCTTGCTGACAGTGTAGTCTAATCTGTACAGTGATTAATGCTAAGAAATGAATTAACATTACCAGAATTTTCACAAAAGGAAATAATTTATTTGCAAGAACATATAAACCGAGTACAATAGGGATATATCTAATGAGGTTGCACTGTTTTTAGTAGACTGGTCTTGTATGCAGTGGGATGATGACACCCGGTCATCCTGATTTAAGTTTTCTGTGGTTTTCCTAAATTATTTGAGGCAAATACTGGGATGGTTGCCACAGTAAGGCCATGGCTGATGCCTGTCCCATCCTTGTGACATAAATGTGCAAAAAATGACGTTTCTTGTTCTTAAATTGTAATACCGCGACGTCCAATGTGTACTACCATTACTAAATTCGCTCAATGTCAATATCGACGTACTTTGCATCTGTCATTGAAAAATGTCACTCAGGTAACGTTTTGTGAAATGTGGACTGAGTTTATGATGCCGTGTTACTAACACACAGTACAGTATCCACAGTCTAAACAGGATTTCTTACATACTAGGATGGTTTGATAAGACTGGTAAAAAGCAAGAAAAAATGTTTCGTAAACAAGTCGCTTTACTTCTCGACATAATCTCCTTTGAGGGACGTGTATTTGGCCCAGCAATCATCCAGCTTTCTCATCCAATCGTAAAAGTAGGTCCTGTCAAGCCCTGCAAAATACTTGTTGACTGCAGCTATCATTTCCTCATTTGACTAAAATTTCTTCCTAGTAAGGCAAAGTTTCAAGATAGGAAACAGGAAGAAGTCACATGGGGCTATGTCTGGTGAATAGGGAGAATGTGGAACCACTTCAAAGCCAAATTCATGGACTTTCGCCATTGTTATCGCTGATAAGTTAAAGCAACAAACGAAATTTTTGCAAGGTTGCTTTTATTTTGCCACAAAACAGTATAAACAGGTGATAGTAAACTAAAAATAATATGAAGTATACAGAAAGTAAACAATTGCAACGTGTGTAATACAAGACATAAATTTTCTTCGTTTTTTTCCAACTTTACGGATTTGCACACAGCTGGTTAATGTGCTCTGTGTGGTGTTTGACCATTTCTGGTAGCAATGTAGGCTTGACAAGGATAGGGTACGCTGTGAATGATATCATTAATCTCATGTCGAGGCAATAACGCTCATTCTTAACGCACAGCTGCTCGCAAGTCTTGGAGAGTGGTTCGTGGATGGTGACGTGGTGCAACCCTCTCCCAAGTACACCCCAGATGTTCTCTATGGGATTCATATTGGGAGAGCGAGCAGGCCACGTCTTGCGTGCAACATCTTTCGTTTCCAGGAAAACGTCAACCACCCGTGCTTATGAGGTCGAGCATGATAGTCAATTGGTACGAAGTCTGGGCCCACAGCACCTCGCAGTAACCGCACACGAGGTCCCAAGATCTCGTCACGACATCTGACAACAATTAAACCTAGCCGATTTGGCCGTACAATTTCATAACGATTGTTCGAGTGGTCAACATAATCCCTGCTCACACTATTACCGATATTCCTCGATATCGCTCTCTTTACACAATGTCTTGGTTCAGAAATCGTGTTCCACGTTCCCTACAGATGCAACTCCGTCGACAATCACTCTCCAGACCAAATAGGGACTCATCTGTCAAGAGAACACTGCCCCACTGTTCGACCGTCCAGATGGCAGGTGAACGACTCAACTCTAGACGTTCCCTTCTGTGAAGACGCCTCAGAGGTATACATACAGCGCGTCTCCGACAATAAAGGCCATTCTGTGCAGCGTTTAGCTCGATACAAAACGTCCACTGGATGCTAGGTCAGACGCCATCTGCCGTGCAGTACTAAGGCGATATCGTCGTGTCTTTACAGAAAAATAACGGTCCTCTCTTTCTGATGTCATAGTGGTCTTCGGAATAAAATGTCACCACATCCGAGAAACAACAGAACGATTCACATTAAATTATCGGGCCACATGAGTTTGCGATTGTCCTGCTTCCACTCTTCCTATTTCAATCAGCCGCAGAGAGCCTCTTAGGCGTCTCCTCTGTGCCATACTGCACCGTCTGTGACTGTGTACACAGCGACTGCGGATGTGGCACTACACGGCAAACGCTACACTGTTTGATAGGTGGCCTGACGTCATCGTTGGTGTGGTTGTCCATTGACCGAATGCCAACTCCCATGCAGAATGTGATCGTACGGGCATCTATTTACTGTTTGCACGATTATATCGTGAATTAGACACAGAACGGGAAAATAGCGGTTTTTTGGTTTAGTTTTGGATACCAGTGTATGAGGACTATTCCTTTGGAATCCCAAAAAAAGTGGCCATCACATTACCAACTGACAAAATGGTGTTATTAGATTTCTTCGGTGCACTTTCACCAGCCTTTGTCCATTGTTCTGACTGCCTTTTTGATGCTGGTGTGTAATAATGGATCCAGGTTTCACCAAAAGTCACAAATCGGTGCGAAAAGTCTTGCAGATTTCAATTAAACATCGTCAGACATTGTGATGAAATGTTGTTTCGAATGCGCATTTGGTCGACAGTGAGCAATCGCAGTACCCACCTCGCACAAAGATTCTCCATATTCAATTCTCCGTGCAGGATATTGCACTCTCGATCAGTTGAGATGCCTACAGTCTTACCACATCATGGATTTTGTCAATAGTTTCCTTTGTGGTGACCAGAGCGCGCTTCGTCTTTGATGCTTCTTCAACAACGTTTAAATGCTTTAATCCAGAAGTAAATGGTCTTAAGTGGTGATGCGGAATCCACATGAACTTCCTCCAGTCCAGTTTTGATTTGTGCGACAGTCCAACCTTTCAAATGAAAATGTCTGATAACAGCACGAAGCTCGGTTTTCTTCATTTTCAATAGCAGTCGACACACTGATCAATTGGCTGTCAACAATAAACTGTACGCTGTAAGTTGCTGAAATTCTTTATACAGTCCTTGGAATAATCAAGCATACCAACCGTGAAGGCACAACAAAAATATTTCACTCTTTGATGGAAATTCACCAGACTTATCAAACAAGTTCACCCTTCTCGTCAAGTGTTGACGCCTACATCTACGCTGTGCACATTAAGCCCGCTTGAGATCCCCAGCGCTGCAGTCATGGACTGTGCGTCTGGTCCCGGCGGATGTTCGAGTCCTCCCTCGGGCATGGGTGTGTGTGTTTGTTCTTAGGATAATTTAGGTTAAGTGGTGTGTAAGCTTAGGGACTGATGACCTTAGCAGTTAAGTCCCATAAGATTTCACACACATTTGAACATTTTTTGAGATCCCAAAACAAACTACGTTGGAATCTTATCTCACTATCGATGAGAGTTCTCACCATTTTAGAGCGTCAGCAGCATTCGAACACCACGCTACCCATCATCGTAGACTTATTGATTCCAGTGCTAACATCGTGATAAAGGTACAAGATGCCTTTGCACTCCCAGATTAATGCGCAAAATCATGATGTGAAGTGTGGTGAGGGTAAGAACAATGTGCGTTTCAAATGGTTTACTCATCAATTCCACGGGAAACATGTAAAGATTTATGGAAAGGTAATCAAATAACTGCGTATCTTACATCAGTCCATGTACTCTACAGCACTCGGCAGTCAGATTGCTTGTAATGAACTCTTAGCCCGGATGGTCACTAAATTGCACCAGTTGGGAATCAACAGCATGTAAGTAGAAATTTGATGAATACTCCACCACTACCATCAAAAGGAGATGAACTGTGATAACAGATCAGCACCTTTAAACAGACATTTCAGCATAAATGCAATGTTAGTAGTTACTGAATAGATGCCAGTTCTGTAGTTTATCTTTTGACAAAAGCGAGACTAATTCGTCAGGAACAACCCGTAAAATATCTCTAATTCACAACGCCGCTATTAGTTCTTTAAAATAAGTGTTTTTTTCACACAGTCATAACATTTCAGCTATTGTGCAGAATTTTCAATTTTACTTTCAAACATATTGTCTTATGTTTACCGATGCGCACTCTGTGGCAGTTATTATCACCAGCTCAGTTGGATGAGAATGAGTAATAAATCTGCTGTCCGCTTGTTGATGTAACCATAGCAGTGTTCGCCTGGAGTGATTTAGCAAAAAAGAGACAGAATGTAAGTCAGCATGAATATACTGGGTTCATTGCTTGAAAGAGGTGCAAACTGTCAGAGGTGATTATGACAATTCGACCTTTGGTGTTTTATTGAAATAATATCGACAAGGCTATGCAGGGAGCTTATGCTGGGTCTTTAGGAAAAAGAGTAACTTGTTTAAACTTCGTCGCCGCAATCGATTCATACTTGGGCGTTGCATTAGAAATAGAGCCAACGACTGCAAAAGTATCAATAATCGATTTGCAGCGCAGCTACTGGCTTGTTTTCTTAACCGAGCACTTGAGAAATAACAACACCATAAGCCACATTATTAAGTTTGAAAGCCTGTCTGTTCCCCATTAATTGGTTGTCATAAGACACTACATTCGTGACACGTGAACAGTTAATTAGGGCATGAGTTGATTATAGCTAATACGTGCAAATAAATTTCCCCATGACAGATATACTCTTGTGTCCTAAGTGGAACTAAGATAGTAGTTGGAAGGTGTCGCTTTGAACATAGAACTCGCGTCTTCAAACGTGGAAGAGTAGCAACTGTTCACCTGTCACGCAGCAGGCTCACAGAGAATTGTCACTAGTAGTTGCCGACTGATGTTTAGTAGGAGGCCGCAGCTCTGCCGTGCATTAGCCCCACATACATTTCTATCCATATTAGCGGAGTGCCGAACGAGGGTGTGCAGTCGGTGAAACTGCAGTCAGTGAAGAACGGAAATGAGCCAGCAATACAACGAATAACAATAGTAATTGTAATAATTAATGGTCTGATTTAGGGAGTTCAGTGAAGTTATTAATGTCTTTTAGTGTATAAAAATGTATTAAAAAATCGGCTGAACACCAGAAAGCACAAAATTAATGAATCTCAGCGACAAATTTTGTATTATAATGTTAGTGACATTTTCTTTGAAAGAAGTTAACAAAAAATAGCTTAATTATCGATACCAGTAGAATCCAATTATAAGAAACACTGCTAAAATTCAGCTACCGACACATCATTTAAATATTTGGGATTACGATACGAAATATGACGGATACGTAAGGAAGGCGGGTGGAAGACTTAGATTTGTTGGAATGATCCCGGAAAAGTGCTATACACTATAAATGAAATGGCATACAAGATATTGGTGTGACCAGTTTCAGAGTTTGTAGTCCACATCAAGTATGTAAGTCAGCAGACTACGGATTATTTAATTAATGTACTGCTATCATCTCAATCTGTCGGTTTATGACCTCAAATCGAATCGTTATAGGAATGTGTCATTTTTCTTTCGAAATACTGTTTGGTAAATTTAGACAACCTATATTCAAAGAAGACCGTGCCATCATTTTACTGCCACTACAATCTTCTGGCATCGTGAGAATAAGATGAGAGAGATTAGGGCGCACATAGAGACGGGGGACAAATTTATTGGTACCCTAGCCATGAACGGTACGGTGGCTTTCGAGGTACATTTGTAGATGTAGATGTAGATATGCTATTGGAAAATCGTGTGATAAGAAAAGGCCAGTGGGCATTTAAATTCAAAATAGCTATCGTAAAATTATTTTCAGGCCTGAATAATCGTTGCGAGTAATCGAATCGTCTATCACATTGACTTTCAACGTGCGCGGGAAAAAGTCGCCACTACGTTTTTGGATGCACTTTCATCTTTGGCAGACTACTGATTGTACTACAGTTGTTTCTCTAGAGTGTAACAAAGAATATGTACAGGGACGGCAGAAGTCTGTCGGATTATACTTCGACGCATTTATCAACCGTCTTTTCTAGAGTGTTTTTGGTGTAGAGTTAACAAATGCGCCACGCATCTTACGCTCAGTTTCTTCAAATGCGGATGTCCATTGAAGATATGAAGTACCTTCCGGTATGAGGTGCTTATTATCTCGAAAACGAACAAATCTTAAAGAAACGATCTTGTATCACCGCGCCATGTATTATGTCAACCATTTCTTCAAAAGAAACTATAATCTCACGCATCGAGCATGTGAAACATGCATTGCAGGTACGATCACATTTTAATTCATTTGCCCAGAGATAAACGGACTGTAGAACTGGCGCAGAGTCCTCGTGAACTTCTTTCACTTCTGTTTGTATGTGGGTGCAGCGCACATTTTTAATAAAAAAATATTTTATCACCTTATCGTACGCGTCAGTATCCATTTCTGTGTCTGTAGTGGCACACACATCACTGAAGATAGCCGCCAATAAACAACGACCCTATTCACTGTTCTGATAGTTTGAACAAAATATTTTCAAGCAGAAGGGCTCTATATTAGTCGAAGGGGCAGAAAGATGTTTTAGAGACAACTGCATGGTTTTAAATGAGAAGAAAATTGTTTGGATGAGGTCCAGAGACGTGGAAAAGAAACAGAAGCAATATAACCATCAGGCAGCTGTGGTCCTAAATAAACATCATACATAAAATTTCTATTGGTATGATTAGATGATCATTTAAGATGACAAAAAATGTAAAACAACCTTCCGAAGTGTTGAGTAAATACTGTTATATCTTAAGCACCTTTAGAGACTGCTGTAACATTAAAAGCAGTACTATGCACTTACTGCGCAGGTTTGTATAGCGTATTACGTTATGGCAATTTGTTCAGGGTAGATAAAAATTATGGTAAACAAGAGCTTAAAATTCAAAGAGGTTTATAAAAATTGTTCCAATAGGAAATCCTTCAGTCCAAGATTATATATATTTTTATGCGAATTGTGTGAAGTCTTCGCATGTTTTCGCATTTTAGCGTTTTGCGAGCTGACATTCTGGGAAACCATTTCGTCGTTTTGTTACGTGGAAACCACACAGTGTAGCCTGTGTGCAGGGTAATGTTGCGAATCCAACGTGCGAGTTCTATTCAAATTATAATACCATTAAGAAGCAGACTTCTTTCGCGTGAATACACATGTAGCTAATTTCACAGCTATGGTTCTTTCGAAATATTGTCGTGATACATGAAAACGTGTTCGGTTGTATAAATAAGCAGACAATGAAAGATTAAAAGTAAAGATTTTATCAACTAAAATGTGGGTTTGAATATCAGAGTGCTTTACTAGGTACGTGCAGGTGATATGTGGTTGCCTTCCTCTGACCTTTGAACTGACTTAGCCAGGTAGTTGTACGAGGACTTAAAGATTAACGTGGACTTTGAAACATAGCGCAGCTTAGCTGTTCGCACATCGACAAAGTATTGTCGCGATAAGTGATATATGCAGAATAAAAATCCTAGGCTCCGACTGTGGAACAAAACCCTGAACAAAGGATTTGTGGTGCTGCATTTACCCGCTGAGGCACCAAGGGAGAAAAAAGCCCCACCGACTGCGAGCGGCAACAGAAGTGCGTCGCGTGAGTTATTTTCGCGCAGTGCGGCAGCACAGCGGTGTCGTCCTCCCAAATGTCGAAGCAACTAGTGCGCGCCGACAGGTAGCCGTGCAAAGGTTGCGGCATTTGCACGCCAGAGCTGAGACCGAGTCTCTACTGAAGGCTCGATACATAATAAAACAAAACAAGATAGGAATATATGCAGTTTATCGGTAACATACGTAACAAATTTCTTTATTTTCAGTACCGATAGATTGTGATTGTTCCCGACTACGATACAATCTATACAAAATGCCAAACCCAGTCATTAATTTTACTACCAATTAACACGAAAAGTCTAAATTCAAATCCTAATAATTATGTTTTTAACAAACTACGCCGACCAGTCTGAACATTCTGACCACCGACCTACCACCGATATAAAACCTTCCTGGGGAGAGCATCGTCACCTGGTGAGGAAAGACTGCTAGTCAGACACTCGCACGGTGCATGTAATATCGGTGATAGCGCTGTCCGTGTGTAGAATGGACAGGGCGAGCGATCTATCTGAGTTTGACCGAGGGCGGCTTGTGATGTGCGGGAGGCTCGGCAACAGCATTTTGGAACCGGCATGACTTGTCGGTGTTCGAGGAGTGGTGTGGTGAGTGTCTCCATTAAGTGGCGAAACCAATGTGAAACCACGTCCTGAAGTCGTGTGGTTGGGCGGCCACCCCTCATGACAGTTTTCGGACGTCGTAGGCTGGGCAGACTGGTAAAACAGGACAGGTGGCGAACTGTGGCGTATCATATCAGACTTTAATGCTGGGCAGAGTTCAAGTGTGTCTGAACACACAGTGCACCGAAGACTCCTAACGATGGGCCTCCGCTGCCGACAACACATCCATGTGACGATGTGAACACTACGACATCGGCAACTACGACTGAAATGGGCACCTGACCATCGGCACTGGACGTTGGCGCAGTGGCAGAGCACTGCATGGTCTCAAGAAGCCCGATACCTCTTTTATCATGCCGATGGGAGGGCGCGAATCCGTCACCTTCCAGGTGAACAGCTCCTTGACACCTGTACTGCAGGACGGAGACAAGTTGGCGGCGGCTTCATTATACTCTCTGGAACATTCACGTGGGCATTCATGGCTCCAGTGGCGCTCGTATAAGGCATCATGGCTGCCAGTGAGTGTCGTACGCTGGTTGCAGAGCACGTACACCGCTTCATGACGATCTTGTTTGTCGACGGCAGAGGCACATTTCAACAAGATAATGCGCCATTTCACAAGGCCAGGAATGTGATGGTGTGGTTCGAGGAACACAGTGGCGATTTCCAATTGATGTGCTGCCCCTACCAAATTGGCAGATCTGAACTCGATCGAACACATCGGGGATGTGATTCAACGCGGCGGCAAAGCTCATCGATCATGATTAAAACTGTGTGTTGGACCGAGACTCGAACTCGGGACCTTTTCCTATCGCGGGAAAATGCTCTACCATTCTGGAAACATCCCCCAGGCTGTCGCTAAGCCATGCCCCCGGAATATCCTTTCTTCCAGAAGTTCTGCAAGGTTCGCAGGAGAGTTTCTATGAAGTTTGGAACGTAGGAGACGAGGTACTGATAGAAGTAAAGCTGTGACGTCGGGGCGTGAGTCGTGCTTGGGTAGCTCAGATGGTAGAGCACTTGCCCGCGAAAGGCAAAGGTTCCGAGTTCGGTTCTCTGTCCAGCATACAGTTTTAATCTGCCAGGAAGTTTCGTATCAGCGCACACTCCGCTGCAGAGTGATAATCTCATTCTGGTCTCATCGACCCCGTCCCCAGAATTGATGGCAATTAGGTGACTAGCGTGTGCAGATTGGTGTCAACTTACCAAGCCCTCACTGTTTCCACGTCACGACGCGTTGCCGCTGTTACCCGTATCAAAAGTGGACTTAGAGGCTGTCAGGTAGGTGGTTATAATGTTCTGGCTGATCAGTGCATACTCCAAACGTCAAGAGAAGATTGGTGTCAGTGTAAATAGGCTTGACGAGATTGCTTCGCGCTTATGCCACGAAAAAACATGTTAACTACATTTTTTTGCCCTTCTATAATAACATCTCAGTGTTTCTGCAATGTTAGACAGCTACGGCTTTTAATCAGTGTTCTAGCAGCAGTTTTCTCTTCGCGGTTGAAAGCTGGCGAAATCGCTGCTACCTGTCTGGGATCTTTTTTCGCCGTACGGAGTACAGTAAGAGAAGTTCTGATGGGTACCCCACCAGTACTGACGCATTTTGGGTGTTTTGAAGCTCCATAGGGTCTAACACTAAAGGCGTAACCTGGTATCGTCTCACAGCGACACATATTTCGGATGCAAATGGCAGTGAATACAAAGTGATGTATCATTCAAATGCCAAAACTGAAAAACCCGAAGTTTAATTATTTGTCAGGTCTCAGAATCAATTAAGTAATTTGGATGGTTAATATGATTATGAAAATATGAAAGAAGGATCAATGTATACGATTCTTACTGGAACAAGGGTGTTCGGAAGGCTACGTATAACGGTCTGGAAGAGTAAAATGAAGGTAGGGTTCAAAGCAGTGTGGCACACTAATTTCACAGCAGCTGAATGGACATGCGAACATGCCCACAAATTTGTGAACGTTGCTATGTGGTCTCGTACTTAAACACCTGAAGCAGAGATCTTAGACGGTACCTTTCTGGGATTCTTGATTTTGATGTAGGTCCACAAGAATAAACCAAAACATGACAGCATTGTCGCACATCGCTGTCAAGGAAATGGGGAGCCACGTCGACCAATCTGGCAACCAAGTACTGAGCGCCCATGTGAGCAGTGCAAAAATGAGAGCATGCTGTTTAGTATTCTGGGACGAGATGCGTTACTGTAAGTCGAACCCAAGATCACATGTGAAGAATTCTAGTCTCCTTTTGAAAGAAAGCGAATATGCGCGCCTTCAAGAAGCGAGAAAACTTTACTATTCAAATGGTTCAAATGGCTCTCAGCACTATGCGACTTAACTTCTGAGGTCATCAGTCGCCTAGAACTTGGAACTAATTAAACCTAACTAACCTAAGGACATCACACACATCCATGCCCGAGGCAGGATTCGAACCTGCGACCGTAGCGGTCGCTCGGCTCCAGACTGCAGCGCCTAGAACCGCACGGCCACTCCGGCCGGCTTTTACTATTCAATGTCGTAACTGTTCACTATACCCTTTCAAGTGCTGATCAAGGATCATCGGTCATAACAACTGTTTTAAGAAGAGCGAATAATGTGTATGACTCACCCTCCGAACACACGTAAACTGATATCAGAGTGATGGGCCACTGTCACGAGTGAGGTCTTCAGTCGTAAGATTAAACCTTACATGAGCCTGGTGTGACCGATTCGTAGATGCCTTCCGAGAGTCTCTAAAAATCTTCGATGCAGCATTGCTCGATTTAATCGCTTTTAACGATTAGCATGCTTGCCACGCCACAGTCCAAGCTTTTGAGATCAGGTACCTCGGATGACATCGCATATCGATGCCAGCTGTTCTGTCGTTTAGGTTCCCTTGTGGTATCTGCTTCCCATTTTTTTTAATCGGTAAACTCATTTCCTGGTACGCCTGACTCATTTGGTGTCCACATGAGTGTGATGGTGGTGCCAGCACCCTAAAGCTCCCCGAACTGGTTCAAAATGGTTCAAGTGGCTCTGAGCACTATGGGACTTAACATCTGAGGTCATCAGTCCCCTAGACGTAGAACTACTTAAACCTAACTAACCTAAGGACATCACACACATTCATGCCCGAGGCAGGATTCGAACCCGCGACCGTAAAGGTCGTGCGGTTCCAGACTGAAGCGCCTATAACCGCTCGGCCACATCTGCCGGCCCCGAACTGGTCCTGGGTGTTTATTTTCATTAAGTTCCGTGGATTACGCGGATTAATGATTTGTAGAGGTCCTTTTAAGGCTTTATAATATATGAAGTTCTTGATTTCCTCATCCTGGTGCATTGATGATACTGGACTACTGAATCAACTCAACAGTGCATTTCATTGTAAGCAATGGCTGTTAGCAAGGTACCCGACCCCACATGTCCATTGCACGCGATTCTCTTCGCTACGTTCGCTCGGCAACTGGTTTAGATGTACACGCACTCGCTGACAGGGGGGATTCCAGCCAGATTGTCATTGGCGATGCGTGACACTCGTTTCCAGTCCCCTGTCAGTTACGATCCCTTTATACTCACCGTTCTTACGCAGTGTTACATAACTGCCAGTGATACACAACTCCTTGTAAATATACTGGCCAGTCCGCGTGCACTTCATTCACAATGTGTTCATGGGCACGTCCAAATATGATAGCTTCTTTCTGTCATTCTGTCCCGTCTAGGAGTCAACTTATTTTATTGTGGCGATTCCATACATCCGGCTGACACACAGATGCCACTTTACTGCCTTGATCCGTCAGGTAAAGAACGTCACGTGACCGCTTGATACCGTTTATACGCCACCTATAGCGCTCTAGTTTCCGACAACGTGTACTGTTCCCGATATTCGGCGTTATTTAGTCTTTATTGATTGCACTAACACGTCACCAGCATAGTCAGCTATTTCTTTAACATTATTAATCTAAACGACCCCGTGTGGATAAAGAAAGAAAAACGACTTTTATAAGCGTTACGCTAGAGCTAATTACGTTAACAATTTGATCCAAACGTAACTCTTACAAACACCGTAGCTTCGTAGTCAAAAGGTGTGACATATGTAATTGCTTATCTTCTGCTGTTAAAATTCACTAAACTGTTCGGTAAAATTTACACAAACGTCAGATTTACAATTTTTAAGTGCTCGACAAAGCCGGTGGCGTAATAAGGCCAGCCAATGAAGACCAAAAAAATGTGGAACTTCGGAAAAATTCGTACAGTTGCAAATTTTTGTTTAGTGATATGAAGGAGTGCCATGAATAAAAAACCAGAAATCTTAACCGCTGAGAGCTGAGTGTGGGAGTGAGGGTGCATTTGAAAGTCACTTTTTTACGTTTGCGTTGAATAACTCGAAAGCTACGGCCTTTAGCGAAAACGTATCCCCAGTACAAAATTTAATCAAATTAAATTTCCTACAAAAAGACTGTTCGTTTTTTGTGTAGGACTAATAGTTAGCGCGCAGCGAACGGGAGAATATGAAAATCTCACGTCTGATTTTTGAAAGCCGGATATGACATAGTGGACTGCATAAATCGACATCGGTAGGAACAGCTGAATCATGTGTTGCGAAAGATGACTACATAGAAGCGGCGGTGGAGTCCTTAATTACATTTTAATAATTTGTAACGAGGCTAGGTGCAATCCAGATGACAACACTACCTTTGTCATTTCCCTCTTATAAATTCTTTAAGGAAACGAGTATCATTTCGATATACTTAGGCAAAGGGGATGATTTTGGTTTTAAGTCCCACCTGTGGCAAGGTCACTGGAGACGGAGCCCAACTTTGGGTAGAACAAGGACGGGAAAGTAATTCGATAGTGTCGTTTCGAAAGGAACCACGTGGGAAGTTTTCCTCAAGCGATTTAGGGATATCTTCACGTTCGTTGTTACTGAGAGCTGTAAGTTGTAAATTTTAGATTCATAAATAA
Source organism: Schistocerca nitens (assembly GCF_023898315.1). Lineage (NCBI taxonomy): Eukaryota > Metazoa > Arthropoda > Insecta > Orthoptera > Acrididae > Schistocerca > Schistocerca nitens. The sequence goes on from NC_064615.1 coordinate 675,606,293, forward strand.
CGTTAAGTTATGATCTGGGCTGCCTTTGTACGTGCGAAAAGGCGCAGTGGTTAAAACACTGGACTCGCATTCGGTAGGGAGCGGTTTAGATTCCCATCTGGCCCACCTGAGTTTAATTTTCCGTGATTTTCGAAAATCACTTAAGGAAAATGCCAGGATGCTTCCTTTGAAAAGTGTAATGATACATGTTACGTTGCTGTAACGTTAAGGGTCTGATCGCAACGACGACATACGATACGTGTAGTACTTAGTAATTTAAGTATTAGATAGTACGTGAAATTTTTCTTTAAGCAATATTCATTTTCCTTTAAAAGCAGAAAAGTATGATGTTCTGTTTTCTATTTCATGATGGGGCGCAGCGACTAAGTGGCAGCCGAAGATCACCGGCCTTAGTCTTCCGTCATCCACGAGGAAGAAGAAGATCTCAGAGTCTACACTTATTTGCTATGTCAACTGTTTTTAATAAAGTAAACTTACAAAAAAGATTTTAATGTAAAGATGTATTTTCAGTATTGATTCAGCTTAGCATCGAGCAAGAAGTGTACGAGATACACAAGCGACATAACTAATTCCGTTTCTTACGTGGCAAAGAACGCATAGGCCTAATGTTGTCAGAAATAAAAGAAATATGAGAAGTATTCCAAAAACAATATAAAAGTTTTCATGACGATATTTTATATCAAGCTAATGTTGAAAATACTTGGAGAATCATATACCAAGACATTTTTATATTGTGTGGTCTACGAAGTCAAAATAACAATAAACGATGACTCTCAAGAATTGGTAGACTACCATCTCTGGCTACCCACAATCAGGACTGCGCGAAATTGAAACTGAGTTCTTGTAGTTATGAAGGATAGCTGCAAGACAGAATCTGATAGTGGAGAGTGATCCAAGAGCATTTTCTCTAAAGTGACTATACTATGCATGGGTTTAAAGTCAAGACTGCCCATTTTTCTAGATTGAATTATCATCTTCACGAGTAAGTATGCTAACGAATACTCCGCAGATAAGCATTATCTCTGATTTTTATAGCTACAACGAGTGAAGTTTATTAACTGAAAATCTGCAGTTTATGATGGGATAAGACTACACTTTACTCGTCAGTGAAGAGTGATCACATTTAACGATTAGAAAGACCTCACTTGGAATGCAGCGCTTAGCGTCGTAACTTCAATATTTGTTTTGTAAATAAAAGCGCCTTTCCTCGCTAGACTTTCATTTATTTCTCCCAGACGCGTTTCGCTCGTTTTTACTCTAAGGCGTCTTCAATGGGACTAGGATGATACAATTTTGTTTTGTTACGACAAACTTGCTACCGTAATTTCATTTTACGCCAGTGCTGAAATGCAAGGACAGAGAAATATTGCCACAAAGGAAAAAAAAGGACGTAGATGGCGCTATGACTTAAAGCTATACGTTACTTTGAAGCGAGAGTGGATGGGACCCGCCGCCATCATAAATAGCCCAAAACACAAGCCGCCTAATGTTAACGATTGTTTCCCGCTCATTATTTCTGTCGTGTGCTCGCACAAACACTAAAAATTACAGTTCTTACTTGAGTAACGTAGTGTCAGGAAGGCAATTTCGAAAGTTTTTCTGTTCTTTAATGCGTATTTCTTCTAGTAACACGATACAGTTGGCCTCGTTAGTGTAACTTTTTTTTGTTGAGATGTTTCGAATAACAATTGTATCGATAGCAAGATGGAACTCCGGAACCGATGCTTGTTTACTTAACGGTACTGATTCTTGTTCGTTATGTTTTTAGCTTTCAACTCGTATGCACAATATTTTTAATGTTCACGTTTGCAAAAAACTTACCTATGTGTTCTTTGGTAGCCCATAAACGCCTGCATGAAGGAAGACACAAGGTACCCTATCGTATCTCGTGCATATCAACAAAGTGAACGATTGTTAAAATGTCAAAGAATCAGAACAACCTCGAGGTGTACCTCCATGCAAATTAGAGTTCTTGTTTCATAACATTATAAGTGCATTAGTTTCAATGTAGTTTACACATCTTCACACTTTTAAATCTTACCTATGATGCAACATTCAATGTGTGACCAATAATAGCAGTTTACAGGATAAAAGTCCGCAGCTCGTGGTCGTGCGGTAGCGTTCTCGCTTCCCGCGCCCTGGTTCCCGGTTTCGATTCCCGGCGGGGTCAGGGATTTTCTCTGCCTCGTGATGACTGGGTGTTGTGTGATGTCCTTAGGTTAGTTAGGTTTAAGTAGTTCTAAGTTCTAGGGGACTGATGACCATAGATGTTAAGTCCCATAGCGCTCAGAACTATTTGAACCATTTTACAGGATAAAAAATGTAATTTTTAGGCATTTTCCACCATTGTGCAATATTAGAAATGTGGTTAAGAGAATGGTCTCGAACGAGAAGAGACCGTAAAATGGATATTTTGCTGTAACATGTATGCAAGTCTCTGTTTTTAGCTACGATAGCCCAGCCTGTGTAACATACAGTGTGGCCCATTGATAGTGACCGGGCCAAATATCTCACGAAATAAGCATCAAACGAAAAAACTAGAAAGAACGAAACTCGTCTAACTTGAAGGGGGAAACCAGATGGCGCTATGGTTGGCCCGCTAGATGGCGCTGCCATAGGTCAAACGGATATCAACTGCATTTTTTTAAACAGGAACCTCCATTTTTATTACATATTCGTGTAGTACGTAAAGAAATGTGAATGTTTTAGTTGGACTACTTTTTTCGCTTTGTGACAGATGGCGCTGTAGTAGTCACAAACGTATAAGTACGTGATATCACGTAACATTCCGCCAGCGTGGACGGTATTTGCTTCGTGACACATTACCCGTGTTAAAATGAACCGTTTACCAATTGCGAAAAAGGTCGATATCGTGTTGATGTATGGCTATTGTGATCAAAATGCCCAACGGGCGTGTGCTATGTATGTTGCTCGGTATCCTGGACGACATCATCCAAGTGTCCGGACCGTTCGCCGGGTAGTTACGTTATTTATGGAAACAGGAAGTGTTCAGCCACATGTGAAACGTCAACCACGACATGCAACAAATGATGATGCCCAAGTAGGTGTTTTAGCTGCTGTCGCGGCAAATCCGCACATCAGTAGCAGACAAATTGCGCGAGAATCGGGGAACTTCGGTGTTGAGAATGCTACATCAACATCGATTGCACCCGTACCATATTTCTATGCACCAGGAATTGCATGGTGACGACTTTGAACGTCGTGTACAATTCTGCCACTGGACACAATAGAAATTACTGGATTTTGACAGATTTTTTTCACGCGTCCTATTTAGCGACGAAGCCTCATTCACCAACAGCGGTAACGTAAACCGACATAATATGCACTATTGGACAAGGGAAAATCCACGCTGGCTGCGACAAGTAGAACATCGGCGACCTTGGCGGGTTAATGTATGGTGCGGCATTATGGGATAATTGGCCCCTATTTTATCGATGGCAATCTAAATGGTGCAATGTATGCTGATTTCCCACGTAATGCTCTACCGATGTTAGTATAAGATGTTTCACTGTACAACAGAATGGCGATGTACTTCCAACACGATGGATGTCCGGCACATAGCTCGCGTGCGGTTGAAGCGGTATTGAATAGCAAGCATATTTCATAACAGATGGATTGGTCGTCGAAGCACCATACCATGGCCCGCACATTCACCGGATCTGACGTCCCTGGATTTCTTTCTGTGGGGAACGTTGAAGGATATTTGCCATCGTGATCCACCGACAACGCCTGACAACATGCGTCAGAGCATTGTCAATGCATGTGCGAACATTACGGAAGGCGAACTACTCGCTGTTGGACTAACTGTGATCTCCCTCAGTTTTTCGATAAATGCATGGAATTTTTAATATGAGTGTCAGTTTTACCTATATACGGTTGCAACAAAGAAGCAAGATATCTAGCCAGCTCTTGGGTAGGAGCCCCAATGGCACTTACTATCGGTCTCAATGGGACATTGGGCTTGTGTATCTTAGGTAACCCATAGAGTCTAGGAGGGTAAGCTTCTGTTTTGCAAAGGTATCTTTTATCTTCTGTAGGAATGGAAGAGCTTTTTATTAAAAGAGGTCGATCACAGTTAGTCCAAGTGACATCCTTGTCAGTTTCGATGTAGTATCCCTGTTCACCATGGTCCCTGTTGACGAAGCTCTTTCTTACATAGCTGATATGTTTCCTACTGATGTAATAGCTTTGTTTCGACATTGTCTATCCTCGACTTATTTTCAATATAACAACGAGTTTTATGAACAAATTGATGGGGTGGCCATGGGTAGCGCTCTAAGCCCTGCTATTGCTAATCTATTTATGGAATTTTTCGAACAACAGGTGCTGCAGTCAGCCAAAACAGCCCTTTGAAATGGTATCGATACGTGGATGACACCTTTGTGATATGGAATCATGCTGAAGAGGAACTGAGTGAGTTTTTGGTGCACATAAACAGTTTCAATCCAAGGATACAATTCACTATGGAGAAAGAGAGTAATGGACAACTAAATTTTTTGGATGTATTGGTTATTAAACGGGCAGATGGGACTTTAGGGCACAAGGTATATAGGAAAGACACGCACACCGATCGTTACCTACATAAGAATTCGAATCATCATCCTAGGCAGAAGAGAGGAGTCATAAAAATTTTAGTGGACAGAGCTAATAACATCTGCGAGCCAATTTACTTGCAAGATGAATTAATCCATTTGCGAACAGCTTTCAAGAGAAATGGGTACACTGACAAGGAAATAGATCGAGCACTCCACCCTAGAAGAAAAGTGTCCGAAAATACACGACAACAACAACCGTCGGTTGGAAAAGTTTTTCTTCCATTTATTCACAACATCACGGACCGTATTGGTGAAGTTTTGGCCAAGTTTCAAGTGGAGACAATCTTTCGACCCACCAAGAAAATTAGTGAGCGTTTAAGATCGGTGAAAGACGCACGACACCCTTTAGCTACCCAAGGTGTGTATAAAATTCCGTGTAGCTGTGGCATGGTTTATATTGGAACAACCAAAAGGAGTGTTAATACCCGCCTAACGGAACACAAAAGGAACTGTAGATTGGGACAGATTGAAAAATCAGCTGTAGCGGAACACGTTTTCAAAGACGGTGATTACGAAATAAAATTTAGTGAGACAAACGTGATAGCTAGGACATCACATTATTATACTCGCATGTATAGAGAAGCTATAGAGATCTACAAGCACGGAAATAATTTCAATAGAAAAGAAGAAGGATTAAAACTAGACAAGATATGGCGTTCGACTTTGTACCAACGAAGTGACAATCGATTACCTGTAATCGAGAGAGATGGCACTAGCCAGAGATAGTTTTAAAGTCGAAAGCACGTGACGACTGGTGGCGCCATCTAAGCGCTCTATATAAGTGGGACCACCAGCGCCTAGCAGCCGGTCGCCGACTCACGTCAGAAGATGTTGCCTGCACCCGGCAACGAAACGTCAGGAAGGAGAAGAAGTTTTATATATGGACCACGGCAATTCCGCCCGGAAGTTTTAATTAATGGTTTTCAGTTTAGCTTCAAATTTTACTCTTCTGTCTGTCAGTTATTTTTTATCACTGGGTAAAACTTTTGGTTGGTTAAGCAATCGAAACTTTTGATTGTAGCATTGTGAACACCCTTTCGTGTTACAGACAACCTTAACGTGGCGTAAAGAATGTAATTTTTTTTCTTTGAGTATTGTGCATTATAGCTCCAGTTGAAATGCAATGGATTATTTACAAAAAACTTCATGAGTTGGATTGACTGTTACACGCTGAGCACCAGGCAAGCTCGATGAAAGGAGTGTTCACAAAAGTTTTCGCCCAAAGCCTTCTTCGGAAAGGAAGAAAGCACGCACACACATTCGTATAATCGTAGACACAAAACTCACACACACACACACACACACACACACACACACACACACACACACACACGACCCCCGTCTTCGACCTTTCTAGGCAGAATCTTTTTTGGAGAGGGTGGAAATATGAACAATGAATAATTATTGGCGGGAGGAATGTAGGGCTTCAGATACTGCACCAACAATAAGACAGGTCACTTACACGTGTGTCATGCGGGGAAGAGGTCGTTGATATAGCGTGGCTCGTAAGTGGGAACGTTTGCGGTTTGGAAGACAATGAAAAACACTGGAAAGAATAAAACTAAACAGCGCAACCATAATTCATGTATAGAAATGAAAATATTGCTTCAACAGCTCTACTTACGAATGAAACGTAATTCCTTTAAACTTTAAATTATGATCGGATCAATTAGTACACGAAGCAAACTGGCGTTTTTGATGATACAACTGTGTCTCCACACAATTAAAGCACCAGACGCTGTTTGGGATACGACCATAAAAGTCGATAGGTATCCCCCACAGTCGAAATTTGGCATAGGCATCTCAAATGACATCACTGGGAAGTATCACTGCAGTGAACCTAATGATTTGGGATAAATATGATGACGGACGTCGGCTTCAAGTTTGTGACGTAATGACAACTTCTTTCGTTTTTTACCTCCATATGTAATGCGCACAGTTTCAATATGTTTGGTTACCCCGGTAACAGAATCAACTGCGCTTATTAATCTCCGCATGTTACGTGATTAATCTGAATAGACTTCTGCAATAAAGATACGAATTCGACCGCTGGAACGAAAATGTCCAGTATTAATGTATTTATTTTATTCTTCGGCGGTCAGTTAGGTGAGATGCTTGGAACCAAGTAGCTAAACTCAATCTGAGACACGTAGCACCAAATCGTAAAATACGCTGCTGTCAAAAATAGTGGACCGCGCCACTGCAATATGTCCAATTTACTTTCGCATTATTCCTCCTCGTGCACAGTCTCTGGTGATCTCGTCATCGACGGCACGATAATCTTTCATCCTCGAAGTAACTTCTTATTTTTCAGTGCTTCTTTATTTCTGTTAGAAGCATCACAACCATGAGACATCTTCATACAGTATTTCATATTTTTTATAATATCCTTAATAGATGAGATTCGTTTATTATTATGGAAAAAAACAACACTTGCGAGTGAGTTCCTCGCCTCTCAGTGAGGAGCGATCCTACATACTGAGCCTGGAGACGACGTTGTATACTGGGATTCTTGTCGTGTCGTCATTTGACGTATTCGTGATCCTTCCGTGAGTTCGCCGACTAGAATTTCTTTCCTTTCTTCACAGGAACCGTTGGCTATTCCACAGCAAAAATAGCAAAGTTCCACAAGCGTCGTCTAATACGGGGTGCGTGTTGTATACGGCGCACTAGCTGGCCTTCGCGTATTGACTGACTTGCGGGCCGGCAGAGCAAACACAAGTAGCGTGTGCCTGTGTTTACGTACACAGCAGCCCGGAGACACGCGAATGGCTCACCAGCTTTCGAGCAGCTCGCAATCGATCACTCACGAATCATCAACGTCATACGACTCTACCGACGCTGATGTCTGTAGAGACACAAGTGCTACCTCTGACACATTCGTCAACAAGTTAATAGCTGTTCAACAATACTGCTAACGTTTCCAGGTGCAGACGAACTGTGCTCTGTTTCAAAAGAGAAGTAGGTGCTGACAGTGTAAATTACACACTCGAATGTACTACCAAAAAGCATTTCTCCTTTGTCAGTGCACTGCTTATCTCAAACTTCGCCGTTTTTAGACTGTTTCTTACAGTCTTTATTTTGTTTTTACAATACCTTTAGTTTTATGCTAACGAAAACGTCATTTACACACATTCACTTTTCTCGTGCACCGTAAAATGGCTTGGAGTGTAGATATAGACGTAGATATTAGTCATTCCCTTAAAGCAACACGCTGCTCACTTTGGAGTTCTGTAGTCAGGGTATAACTCGTATCAGGCAGTAATGTGACCCTCAGCCGTTGAAGTATGTCATGAGAGTGAAGTGGTGTATATACACTGCCTGACAATTGCTAATGAACAGAGATATTCTAGGATAGGATTTATCACAGGTAATGATGGCCAACATGAAACGCACTGTATGCGTAATAGAAACGGCGTGGTGTATTTATAACGAAAAAAGATAGATTTCGCCATGTGGAAAAGGAGGATAACAGACATGGCGTTCATGTCTGACACAGAGCAGACGGCCAACATAAAGGTCGATATCGGATTCGGAATATACTGTCCTCGGGCAATAATACACATTTTGCACCTGCTATTCATACTGGCTATCTAACTGTTGAGTTCTTGGGGCATATTGTTCCACTCATTTCTAAATGAGGTTTTCATTTGTTGCACCGTTCAAGAGTTGGGTGTGCGCTGAGAAACATCCCAGGCATGCTCTATAGGGTTTAGGTCCTGAGAGTAAACAGGTCATTCCATATGTTCACTATCTTCACTTTCCAGTATGTCCAACATCTCAGTGGTCCCGTGTTGGCGGGCATAGTTGCCGATAAACGTTGTGTCCATAAATGGAAAGTCGAGACGTACCGCATCCGCAAATAGACGCACATGATAAAGAATAATCTCCCTGCAGTACCAATGTTTCTGTAACGGTATCTCACGCAAAGACATGCAGCAGTGTTCGCCCACTGTGCATAATGCTTGTCCACATCATAACGCCTAGGCCATGCCGATAACGTTCGTAAACATTCTGTGGCGTGTAACCTGTTCCCCTCTCTCGTCACAAAACTTGTGGTCAGAATCACGTGCCACAATCAAGTGGGACTTATCACGGAACGTCACTGGGGACCACTGCTACTGGCCCCAACCAACATGTTACCTACACCTAAGAACTCTTTCTCAACGACAGCATGACTGAAGTGAGATGCATTTAACATGCTTACAAGCATGCAAACCAACCTGATTTAACTGGCGCGAAATGATTCTGTCAGAGACATGTTTACCGTTAGCGGCTGTAAGCTATGCAGCGATCAGCCTAGGAGTGAGTCGTCTGTTCCTTTTCGCCACTAGTACTACGTACTGATCCTCTTCCGGTGTAGTGGTCCGCCTACGACCGCTGGTATCTTTTTTTTCTTTATTGCATTTCGATTCCCCCCCACCCCCCCCCCCCCCACCCCCCGAGGGTTGGGGCGCGGACTGGCAGCAGCGTAATATGCTGCTCTACAGCCTACAGAAAAATTAAAAAAAACATAATGAGAATACAAACAAGCAAGAAAAACAGGCGATAAAACGGTGACATGGTAAAAAGCTATAAAATGGAGGAAAGTTGTCGAATTTAAAATATAAAAACACAGCAACAGTCTGGTTTCTGTTCGCATGAGATAAAAAACAGAACTAGCCACAGTATGGTGGCTGTTCGCAACACTGACATGGGATGCACAACACTGAACATTCACTTTAAACAGCACTATAGAGGCGACACGGCGACAGATGGGGGCACCCGGACCAATGAGGGCGAAAAGGGGGGAAGGGGGAAGAAAAGAAAAAATGGAGGAGTCAATCGAGGGAGAGGACATAGAAAAGGGGGGAGGGGCAGGGCACACGCAAGAAGGAGTGGGAAAGACAGTGGAGTGGATGGCAAAAGGACTCGGGGGAGAGAAGGGAGTCAGAGAGAGGGTAGGTGGGGAAAAAATAGGATGGGAGGGGGAAGAGGGAGCCCAGGAAAAGGACAGAGGGAGGGAGGGGGAGGTGGGGAACAGAGTTGATAGGAGGGATAAATGTAGGGAGAGAGTGCATCATCTGGGAGGGGGAGTCGATGTAAGCCACCTTGGGAAAGGAGATGAAGAGTGTAGCAGAGGGCGGAGGTTGGAGAGGAGAGGAGCAACGAGGGGGTGAGGGGGATCAAGTCAGCGGAAGGTGTAGAGGACGTAGATATGTTTGAGGAAAAGAAGCAGATTGGAAACGAATCAGGTCGTAGAGGATCCGCATGGGGGATGGGAGGCATATACGGAAGCGAGGCAGACTGCATGGCGCTCGAGGATCTGGAGGGACTTACAGAATTTGGGGGAGGGGGGGGGGTATCCAGGTGGGACTGACATAACAGAGGATGGGATGGACTAAGGATTTGTAGGTGTGGAGGAGGAGTTCAACCCCCACGTCTGGCCAGAGAGGATTTAAGCAGTCAGAGACGGTTGTGGGCTTTGGATTGGACCAGCATGCTTTCGCTTAGTATTTCTACATTCATTGGCCTTTATTAATCGCGAAATGACGTTTTGAACACACTCATTACTGCGACCACAATAGTGATAGACAGGCTTCGAGCAGTGCAACTGCTCGACCACGATTTTTAGCGTTTAAATGATGTCTTGAAGACATGTTACCGCACCACACGTAATGTCGCACTATTCTGTACCACAATAACCTTCGTCAAACACCGTACTGCATGAACTATCGATTGCATAAGAGCGTCTCGGCACAGGCTTTGCTGCAGTTAACAAGCTCCAGCCTTCACATTTCGTTTCAGTATATTTGATCGGATGTTCCATAGCAATAGTCAGTTGTTCCGTAGCAATTGGCAGTTGCTCCTTAGCAGGTTTCAGTTGTTCCTTAGCAACTGCCAAGCCATGTATTATAGTTAAAGATGTAACAGAACGGCGGAAGTGAGCTATGGCCTCGGACGTGCCCATCACCACACCTTGAAAGAAATTACCTGATTTGTTGGTGTGTTAATGCATGGACTCTCCAATGCGTCTACAAGGAATGGTTTACCATGCACAGCCATGTAACACGGTGTAAGAACGGTGGTCCTAGAAAGATTATAGCAGACAGGGACCAGAGATGAGTGTCACGCCTCGGCAATGACAATGGGTTTCAAAGCCGAAAATAAATGTTACTGTCAGTGAAAGCAGGTCCATCTAAATCAGCTTACCAGCGAACATTGCGACTGGACATGCAGAGTACATTTGAGGTTGACTACCTCGCCAACGACCATTACTAGAGCTGTACGTCTTCCATGATGCAAAAGAGTGTGTGTGTGTGTGTGTGTGTGTGTGTGTGTGTGTGTGTGTGTGTGTGTGTGTGTGTGTGGAGCTTGTGGGCCCTCAACAGCGAATTATCAGCGGCCTTACATTCATCAAAACATACGAATGCGAAGAAAACCTCTGAAATTGATGTACATGCACTAAAACAACAGAAAAAGGGTGTAAGTAGCTACACATAAGACTAAAACCAAAGTAAAACAACAAAGAGGCTAAAAGAAAGGCACAGGAAAATGTCATTGACTGACCACATACAAAAATCGTGGGTGAGTCTGTCACCCTGTTAACACATTAGATGGTGATGATGATGATGAGTCCCTTACTTCTTTACAGAGCGTAGGGGGGCGACACGGGAGACCCGCGCCGCCTTACTAGGCAAGGTCCTAGTGGAGGTGGTTTGCCATTGCCTTCCTCCGACCGTAATGGGGATGAATGATGATGATGAGGGCGACACAACAACACCCAGTCATCTCGAGGCAGGAAAAATCCCTGACCCGGCCGGGAATCGAACCCGGGACCCCGTGATCGGGAAGCGAGAACGCTACCGCGAGATCACGAGCTGCGGACAACACATTAGAACCATCCCCATAAAATTTTGTGAAAAAAAACTGGACAGTTCACAAAACTTTAAAACTCGAATGACATTCTTCTGAACGTTACGTAAAACACAGGTCAAATCCGTCGGCAAATCCGCCGTGATACGCATATCGGAAAGTAAAATACAGTCCAATGCACCATGGACATTAAAGTTGGTGGGGACGCATACTTGCCTCAGTGATACACACAGTCATCCCGTAGGTGCAACCACTACGGAGAAGTAACTGTCGAGAGGCCAGACAAACGTGTGGCTCCTGAAGAGGGGCAGCAGCCATTTCAATAGTTGTAGGGGCAACAGTCTAAATGATTGACTGATCTGGCCTTGTAACATCAACAAAACGTCCTTGCTGTGCTGGCACTGCGAACGGCTGAAAGCAAGGGGGAACTACAGCCGTAATTTTTCCCGAGGGCATCCAATTTTACTGTATGGCTAAATGATGATGGCGTCGTCTCGGGTAAAATATTTCGGAGGTAAAATAGTCCCCCATTCGGATCTCCGGGCGGGGACTACTCACGAGGACGTCATTATCAGAAAAAAGAAGACTGGCGTTCTACGGATCGGGGCGTGGAATGTCGGATCCCTTAATCGGGCAGGTAGGTTAGAAAATTTAAAAAGGGAAATGGATAGGTTGAAGTTAGATATAGTGGTAATTAATGAAGTTCGCTGGCAGGAGGAACAAGACTTCTCCTCAGGTGAATACAGGGCTATGAATACAAAATTAAATATAGGTAATGGAGGAGTAGGTTTAATAATGAATAAAAAAAATAGGAACGCGGATAATCTAGTACGAACAGCATAGTGAATGCATTATTGTAGCCATGATAGACACGAAGCCCACGCCTACCACAGTAGTACAAGTTTATATTCCAACTAGCTCCACAGATAATGGAGAGATAAAAGAAATATATGATGCGATAAAAGAAATTATGCAGATAGTTAAGGGAGACAAAAATTCAATAGTCATGGAGGACTGGAATTCGATTGTAGGAAAAGAAAGAGAAGGAAAAGTAGTGGGTGAATACGGAATGGGGGTAAGGAATGAAAGAGGAAGCCGCTTGGTAGAATTTTGCACAGAGAATAACTAATAGCTAATAGCTAACACTTGGTTTAAGAATCATGAAAGAAGGTTGTATATGTGGAAGAGGCCTAGAGACACTGGAGGGTTTCAGATAGATTATATAATGGTAAGGCAGAGATTTAGGAACCAGGGTTTAAGTTGTAAGATATTTGCATGAGCAGATGTGGACTCTGATGGCAAAAACACTTAAATAACTGAGGATCACGACACCTCTCCGTGAGTGCTACTCAATAGCCAAACTTCAACATCCTCGGTGACCAGACGTTTCAGTTTCTTCTACGTCTGCTGTGGACGCCCGCGTCTTCCAGAATGAGATCATCCGTTTTCATAAAACTACACGCATTCGTTCCCGCCTTGAAGAACACTCAGACGTCCTACCACACCTTAATTGGCCGGTTAAATTGGCCGACATTAACCCCATGGAAACTGTCGGGGACCATTTGGAAAATTGAATGAAATGCAGCATAGAAATCCTTACAGTTTGGTGGCTGCACGGGACTTAATCACAAAGAGCGGCTTCAACTTGAGAATTAGAACAACCTGTTCTGTTTGGAGCAGACTAAACATCTGAATTAGGACAACCTGTTCTGTTTGGAGCAGACTAGACATCTATCATGAAATCACCACTTTTCAACTGACATCCGAAAGTATATGATATGAAAAGTGTGATGTTTCCAAAGGAGATCAAATGAAAGGTCATTTACATTTGACGCCTAACACAAGGACATTAACAATCATTCCTGCCAATTCACTGATTTTCTCATGTCCTGCCTGACTTCCAGATAGTCAGCTTATTGTTGGTGTTATTAAGCGAAGATCTACAATGCTCTTCTTTTTAATACAATATTAAGTACGAAACAGCTACTTCCACTAATGGAGGCCTATTACTGAGATCACGTGTCCCAAAGTTCTAATCATGTGTGTCATTTTTATTGACTGTCATTTTGTGCGAAAAACGATTCCACATTTAACGATGATGTTCTGTCTGATACAGTAGTATCTACTGGATCCAAGTACGCTGTTTTACTTAACATTTTAAGCTTGTTAGTTTCGCCCTAAAATCTTTTCGTGTGGTAGTAAACGTGTACAAATGTCTGTGTTGCCAATGTTTAAGAGCCCAGATACGTAAAATCTCTGTCGGTCGAGTTTAGGAATCTTGAAATTAATATCTTGAAAACGAATAAGTAGAATTTACATTATATATGACGCTCCTGCCCCTGTAAACCCAAATATAGTAAAGGGTAAGTCAGTTCACATCGGACAAGTAGGTGGCGTATGTGCAACAGAATGACGTAAAGGATTCCTGTAAAGAAGCAACAAATAGCTTAGTATTTTTGTCAACCACACTTATTACCATCTTCTCCCATAGCAGAATTTGACGACAAACATTTATCCGCGAGGAAACCTTTCAGGGTAGTCAGAAAAACTGAATACTTTCCGTGCCAGCACTAGTATGAAAGAAATACCTCGAAAGATACCACTACGTTTGTGGTATATATCTACTGTTTCTCCCCTAATACTAACTTTCGTACGGTTTTCCTGCTTTTCTCACGTTCAGCAATGAGCGAACACGAAGATGCGGACGAATGACGTTGTTGAGCAAATGAGACTTACCATCTGAATAATGTACGTTTTCATGACCTACCAATAGCAGAATTCCCCAAAGCTCTATACACGACAATAGAGCTGAAAATCTGTAAGTGTCACAATCTGATGAATAATTTTGAATGTTACTAATCAACTAGTGTGACCACAATAGCCTTAATCGTGCACACCCTAATGGTTAAATAATATTGATGGTAACGTTTCACAATAGCGTTGTGCATAAATGTGCCTGGGAATAGGTCATTTTGCACCCGTGTGATATTTCACTGTCGGCGTCAACGTACTACTATAAGCAAGACGCTCCTGCCCCTGTAAACCCAAATACCACACTGTTAACGAGTCATATTTCTGCTGTAATAACACAGAAAGTGACAAAGTCGCCAAATCAGTCACGTAAATACGGATCACACTTTCATAGTCATTATGGAACTCCGGGATGCGTACGGGAGGGTTAATTCGTTGGACTGACCGTTCCATTGTTGCAGTCTTTTACTTGGATGATCATTTGTCAACAGTATTAGGGGACAGGATGGGCGGGTACGCACACTGATGTGGAAAATTAAAAATTTAGCGTAATACAACCTTCTAGATTGAAAGTATTTAATTTTTTGTATTGTAATATCAATTTTTATATCGTTCATTATTATGTTTATTATTTAAATATATTTGTTCTAGTGACGAGAGCAACTGGAGTTCGACCTGTTTAGAGGATCGCAGATTGAGTCCAGGTAAAAGAGAAGGTTCCGGGTTCGACCCCCTCAATCATTCTTAGCATTTTTTCTTTTATGTGGCACTACTTGCACCTCTGGTAGTGTCTGTTAGTGTAGAAATGTTGAACTGTGCCATGGTTTGGATTCAGTGTTAAAATATAGCACCCTTTATAAATGGCAGGGCAGGTAGATTTAAATGACAGAGAATGTCAACGACATACCACATCCTCCTTCCGCTCGCCCCCCCTCGCCCCCTCCCAATCCTCCATTAGGACCTGACCAGAAGCACTGTGATGTCCAAACAAAATTTCAGTGAATGATAGCTTTATCTTTTTAGCCTTGAAAGGAGGCTGTTTTATTTGCCATGACCACTTTCAGGAAGTTGTGGCCATATATGTGAATGAAGTTACCAACTTGATAAAGGTACTGAACCTCTGTAGTATCGATATAATCATATTCTTTGTATGTCTGTTCCTGAGAGCACAGATGTTAGTCAGAGAGGTTACTTCTTTTGAAGAGAATAGTAGCAGTGTGTGTTGGACAGTCTGGCAATGTACTTGCTTTGAGAAGGATGGGAGCTGGCTTGCCATGTAGTGGAGGCAGCATTATTTAAAAAAGATTTTGTAATAGTATGTTCTGAGGACAAAATTTTGTGGAAATGAGATTATATGAATACAAGAATGTCAAAAGTGCAATTTTGGAAGTAATTCAGCTTTTTTATACTTTTGTAACTGTGTAGTTTCTTATTGTTATAACACTGCGAATGGCTGAAGTTTGCAGTAGAAATTTTATAATACAACATAGGTTTTGTTTTAAAGTTGAAGCTAATGTCAAGGAAAGTAATTGCACACAGCAAAGTCATTAAAAAATGTTTTGTTAACTCGTCTAGGTGTGTGAATTTTACGAATATGTGTATTGTTGTCATGGCTTAATGAAGGATAGTTATATTTGGAGTCTTTGTTCTCATTCATCAGTCGTTCTTTCCTCATTTTTCATCTTTACTTTCATGACTGTGTTTATATACTCGTATTACACATTGCGAGTTGTGTACTGAGAAATGCCCGCATCTCGTGGTCGTGCGGTAGCGTTCTCGCTTCCCACGCCCGGGTTCCCGGGTTCGATTCCCGGCGGGGTCAGGGATTTTCTCTGCGTCGTGATGGCTGGGTGTTGTGTGATGTCCTTAGGTTAGTTAGGTTTAAGTAGTTCTAAGTTCTAGGGAACTGATGACCATAGATGTTACGTCCCATAGTGCTCAGAGCCATTTGAACCATTTTTGTACTGAGAAGCATTTTTGCGAAAACTGGTAAGATAACGTCTTGCATTGCACATTACAAATACGGGAAATGAAATTTGGTTTTGGACAGTCGGGCCAATATTCCTAATAGTGAAAGGTTGCAGGGCAGACAAACGTTTCGTGCGAACAGGTATGTCAATAAATTTAATTACAATCAAAGTTCATGTCCATTGTAATGCACAGTGACTGTCAGAATGTTATTCGAGAAAATAATATATCACTTGAGAAGCTTAATACCATTAGAAGAGCTCAATTAAGTGCTATCTTGTGAATTTTCAAGCAGTTTTATCAGTCATGTGCGTTAATTTTTATGGTCATTTGCTGTGTACTTACAGTAAACGTTCTGGTACAGTGATTGTTTACAAGACTAATATAAAGATTAGCTATATTCTGGGCCAACATTTTAATCTGAGTCGTTTGTTTTGCAGCCGCGTAGTATAAAATGTATGTAAATTTCATAGAAAACGGAGTGCTTTCTCGCAGGCGAATTGTTTGATGTACCTGTTAGTCTGCGTTTCGCGTAGTGTAGCGTGAGCTTCGCATAATTCGATCAAAATTAAATTTTTAACACTCTTCCGTCGCCCTGCACTGAGATTTACGTATTTAGATATCAAAATAAGTTTTACAAATTTTCTAGATGCCAACTTGACACTTTTAATTAGAAACTTTCACGCTGTGCGGTTTTTGCGTAGTTTCTCCTGTCAAGACAAATGTTGGGCTGGTTTCCTACCTCTACAAGGGAAAATGCACAGGGCCACAATTAGACGATTCACGTATACATGGTGTATCTCTCATTGCAGAATTTTGACGAGAGCTAATACTGAGCCTATCTTTACTCAGAAATAAAATTATTCTACATAATTTTTGGTAGAGAATAAAGGATAAGAAGAAGAGCAGAAGTAGTGGTTTCATTTTGTGCTAGCCAGTAACAAAGGTAAAACTCCCACGCATATGTTGGCAATGATTTTAGTGTAGTGTAGTGTAGTGAAAACCTCAACTTAACAGACAGGGCCACGCACTGTTTGAGCACCTTCTTAAGAAGTCGAGACTGCTTCTCACATCAGCAGCACAGTAAAAGTTTCAGAAGATTTACTACTCCACCCACGACACTGTGTTATCGTGTCAAATAGTTCAGCTGCGGAAGGTAGAAAGCACTTCCAGAGAGTGTAACATGGCGTTCACGTATAGAGTATTTCATCACTGGGTTTAAGTTAATGTCTTGCTTACTCATGTCCAGCTTGTAGGAAGCGTAAAGAAACACTTCCAGGCCTTATTCGCGCCCTTTTTAAGTTGCAATATTTCCTATGTTCGGCCGAGCAATGTCATGGGGAATGTGTAGTCTTCCCTAGAGTAACTGAAGCTGGCACTTCTACGCCGATGCTGCATGAATTCACGATAACAAACTATCTTGACAAGCGTTCCACTTGTCAAATCTGTCTCTAATGATGGTTTCTTGGTGACTACAAGCGACGATCATTATTTGTTTCAACGCAGCGATGTTATTTATTTGTTAATATCATGAGAAAGCTATACCTTTCCACTCGCACGATTCTATCTTAAGTATTGGCTCAAATTGTGCAAAAAATTCTCTCCTTTGTGAATTGGGATTATTGGCGTTGGTGAGACGCTTATGATGTCCGAATGGCTGTCATATGGTAAGGGGCCACGTCACAAAATTCAGTTTTCGTTCTTGTTTGTTTTACTCAGTCTTCCAAAGCTGCCCTTTACAGTATATACTGTATAAACAAGAGAACCATGAAAACTTTTGTACATGGCTGCACGTTCAGAGACCGTGAATAGTTACAATTTAAAGAGAAACAGCCCTCGGTCACTATATTTTTAACAAATTAACCTGGTTTCAACACTGCTAGGAGTGTCTTCTTCAGAATTTAAAACAAAGAATGATCCATATTTTATAATATGGTCACAGAATAATGACTAAAAACGTATGATAGGGTATAAGTACGGAATCATCGTAAAAGACTGACAGTACTTATATGTCATTTATAAAACAATAAATATGCCAAAAGGGCACAAAGCTATTTAAGATCAATAAAACTGTGATGGCCAGCCACTAAGGACTGCTCGATACTTGCATGGTGTAGGTTGCAAAAACGGACTGCCTCTCTGCGTGCGGTAATTATTCTGATCTCATCTTCACGATCCCTGTGTGAGCGATACGTAGGAGGTTGTAGTATATTCGTAGAGTAATCATTTAAGACCAGTTACTGAAGCTTTGTTAATAAACATCCTCGGAATAGTCTATCTCAAAGAGTCGTCCAATGCAGTATCTCAGTGACACTCACTGCCCTTATCTGCATGCATCCAATATCCCCCGTTAGTCCAATCTGGCACGGGTCCCACACGCTTGATCAATATTCTAGGATGGGTCGCATGAGTGATTTGTGAGCCGTCTACTTTGTAGATTGATTACAATTCCCCAGTAGTCTACCAATAAACCGAAGTCTACCAGCTGTCTCACCCGTGACTAAATCCATGTGATTATTCCATTCCATTTCACATCCCTCCAAAGTGCTACACACATGTATTTGTATGAATTGGCGGATTCCAGCAGTGACTCATTGATATTATGATCATAAGATACTACGTTCCTTCGTATTGTGAAGTGAAAAAATTTTACATTTCTGAACATTTAAAGCAAATTGCCAATCTCTGCATCACTTTGAAATCTTATCAAGATCTGATTGAATGTCTATGCAGCTTCTTTTAAATAGTACTTCATTATAAATAACTGTTTCATCTGCAGGAAACCTGATTTTACAATTGTCTACAAGGTCATTAATGTACACCATGAACAGCAAAGGTCCCAACACACTTCACATACTTCCCTGGGGCACCCCCGAAGTTACTTCTACATACGACGATGACACTCCATCCAAAATAACATGTTGCGTTCTCCCTACCAAAAAGTCTTCAATCCAGTCATAAATTTCACTTGATACCCCATATGATCGTACTTTTGCCAGTAAGCGAGGGTGTGGTAGTGAGTCAAATGCTTTTTGGAAATCGAGAAATACAACGTCTGTCTGATTGCCTTCATCCAAAGTGTTCAGTTTGTCATGTGAGAAAAGTGCGTGTTGGGTTTCACATGATCGATGTTTTTGAAATCCATACTAGCTGGCATTGAGGAGGTCATTCTGTTCAAGATACCTCATTATGGTTCAAATGGCTCTGAGCACTATGGAACTTAACTTCTGAGGTCATCAGTCCCCTAGAACTTAGAACTACTTAAACCTAACTAACCTAAGGACATCACACACATCCATGCCCGAGGCAGGATTCAAACCTGCGACCGTAGCGGTCGCGCGGTTCCAGACTGTAGCGCCTAGAACCGCTCGGCCACTCCGGCCGGCATACCTCGTTATGTTTGAGCGCGGAATATATTCTAAGATTGTACAACAAATCGATGTCAAGGATATTTTGTGGGTCACTTCTACCGCCCTTCTTGTTGACGGGTGCGACCTGTATCTTTTTACAAGAACTGGGCACGGTTTTTTGCTCGAGGGATCTACGATAGATTATACACTCCTGGAAATGGAAAAAAGAACACATTGACACCGGTGTGTCAGACCCACCATACTTGTTCCGGACACTGCGAGAGGGCTGTACAAGCAATGATCACACGCACGGCACAGCGGACACACCAGGAACCGCGGTGTTGGCCGTCGAATGGCGCTAGCTGCGCAGCATTTGTGCACCGCCGCCGTCAGTGTCAGCCAGTTTGCCGTGGCATACGGAGCTCCATCGCAGTCTTTAACACTGGTAGCGTGCCGCGACAGCGTGGACGTGAACCGTATGTGCAGTTGACGGACTTTGAGCGAGGGCGTATAGTGGGCATGCGGGAGGCCGGGTGGACGTACCCCCGAATTGCTCAACACGTGGGGCGTGAGGTCTCCACAGTACATCGATGTTGTCGCCAGTGGTCGGCGGAAGGTGCATGTGCCCGTCGACCTGGGACCGGACCGCAGCGACGCACGGATGCACGCCAAGACCGTAGGATCCTACGCAGTGCCGTAGGGGACCGCACCGCCACTTCCCAGCAAATTAGGGACACTGTTGCTCCTGGGGTATCGGCGAGGACCATTCGCAACCGTCTCCATGAAGCTGGGCTACGGTCCCGCACACCGTTAGGCCGTCTTCCGCTCACGCCCCAACATCGTGCAGCCCGCCTCCAGTGGTGTCGCGACAGGCGTGAATGGAGGGACGAATGGAGACGTGTCGTCTTCAGCGATGAGAGTCGCTTCTGCCTTGGTGCCAATGATGGTCGTATGCGTGTTTGGCGCCGTGCAGGTGAGCGCCACAATCAGGACTGCATACGACCGAGGCACACAGGGCCAACACCCGGCATCATGGTGTGGGGAGCGATCTCCTACACTGGCCGTACACCACTGGTGATCGTCGAGGGGACACTGAATAGTGCACGGTACATCCAAACCGTCATCGAACCCATCGTTCTACCATTCCTAGACCGGCAAGGGAACTTGCTGTTCCAACAGGACAATGCACGTCCGCATGTATCCCGTGCCACCCAACGTGCTCTAGAAGGTGTAAGTCAACTACCCTGGCCAGCAAGATCTCCGGATCTGTCCCCCATTGAGCATGTTTGGGACTGGATGAAGCGTCGTCTCACGCGGTATGCACGTCCAGCACGAACGCTGGTCCAACTGAGGCGCCAGGTGGAAATGGCATGGCAAGCCGTTCCACAGGACTACATCCAGCATCTCTACGATCGTCTCCATGGGAGAATAGCAGCCTGCATTGCTGCGAAAGGTGGATATACACTGTACTAGTGCCGACATTGTGCATGCTCTGTTGCCTGTGTCTATGTGCCTGTGGTTCTGTCAGTGTGATCATGTGATGTATCTGACCCCAGGAATGTGTCAATAAAGTTTCCCCTTCCTGGGACAATGAATTCACGGTGTTCTTATTTCAATTTCCAGGAGTGTAGTTAGAAGAGTGGCTAACTCAGCCGCAAATTCAGTATAGAATCTGACTTGGATTCCATCAGGCCCTGGAGCTTTGTTCAATTTTAACGATTTCTCACCACCACTAATACTAATATTATTTCATTTATCTTTTCAGTGGTACGAGGATTAAATTGGGGCAATTCTCCTGGATTTTCCTTCGTAAAGGAATATTTGAAAAAGGAGTTAAGCATCTCGGCTTTCGCTTTGCTACCCTCAATTTTTGCTAGGGACTGGACACTAACGTTGGGCGACTAACAGCCTTTACATACGACCAGAATTTCTTTGGGTTCACTGAAAGATTACTTCACAATATTCTGCTACGGCAGTCACTGAAGGCGCCACGCATTGCTCTCTTCTCAGCCAAACGTGTCACATTCAGCGTTTCAATGTGTGTAGCCCTACGCTTTGTTTTACACCTATTATGCAGTATTCTTCATTTCTTTGGAAGTTTCTTCACAGTGGCTGTACACCATGGATGTTCCCTCCCATTATGAACTTTTCTACTGGGTACATATCTATCCAGTGCTATCTTTTAAACTGGAGCCGGAGTTCCTCCAGACGCTCCTGCCCTATGTTAAATGTTTCCAATTCCTCACTGAAATATGACACTGCTGATATATTATCTAGTTTACTGGACATATGTCTTTCTGCTTGTTTTAATTGCCCTTTGTACTTTGGCAATCACTGTTGCCACAACCACGTCATGACCACTCATACCAGTTTCAATGTGAACTTCCTCAAGGAGGTCAAGTCTGTTTGTTGCCATTAGATCCAATATATTTCCGTCATGAGTGGGGTTCCTATCTATCTGTTCTAGGTTGTTTTCAGAGGAGGCATTTAGTCAAGTTTCACAGGATGTCTTATCACGCCCACCAATAACAAAACTGTAATTTTTCCAATGAATTGTTGGGTGATTAAAGTCTCCGCTGACGTGAGGTTTTCTCTAAAGTTTTCGGGTACTTCTGGGGACGAGTCTCGTGGGCGATAGAAGGATCCAGTTTTCATTTTATGCCCACCCCTGATACTGAGTCTTACCCAAACAATCTTACTTGCAGCTTTAATTTCTATCTCGGTAGATTTGAGTTTCTTGGCAACTGCGACAAATACACCACCTCTATTTCCCATTACTTAAATTACATAGATTTTCCCCAAAATCACAGTTCTATCAATTTCAGGTTTCAACCAGCTTTCTGTACTTAGTATTACGTGAGCATCACTGCTTTTGTTGAGCGCTTCAAACTATGGTAATTTGTTGCGAATAATTCGGCCGTTTACAATTGGGATTTTAATACTCTCAGCTGTGAGAGGCATTTCTTTCGATCTTATTCTGATACTTCTGGGTTTACTACAGCTATCGTTATCTGGATTGAATGGAGAGTCATCTAATCTAAAAACTTGTGTGCACCCTGTGGTGTCACCGCCAGACACCACACTTGCCGTGGTCCGTTAGTATACGTCGGACCCGCGTGTCGCCACTATCAGTGATTGCAGACCGAGCGCCGCCACACGGCAGGTCTAGACAGAGACTTCCTAGCACTCGCCCCAGTTGTACAGCCGACTTTGCTAGCGATGGTTCACTGCCTACTTACGTTCTCATTTGCCGAGACGATACTTTAGCATAGCCTTCAGCTACGTCATTTGCTACGACCTAGCAAGGCGCCATTTTCAGTTACTATTCATATTGTGAATCATGTACCGTCAAGACCGACGTTCATCATTAATGGATTAAAGTTACGTATTTCACCAGCTACGTCCGCTTTTCTAAATTCTAATTTCCTTGTCCTGTTCCAGACCGCACGCCAGTCTGCGTGAGCTAAAATGCGTGAATTTCGGCCTCCTTTAGTAAAATGGGGTTGGCTCTCCTGCCAACCACAACATTGGCGACGAGGCAAAACCGCGTTCTTCTCTAAACTGCCCTGATTTACTTGTGTAATGGCTTCGCCACAATCTCCAGATGTACTGTCCGAATTTTATCGCTTACAGAATCAGCAGACGCAGGCCTTACTGGATGCCCTTGGACAGCTCGTCCAGGGTCAACGTGCAATGCAAAACGATGCAGCAGCAGCCGCTCCACCACTAATGCAGCCACAACACGCAGTTGCACCAACTTTTCGACCTTTTGATGCTGCACTGGAAAGCTGGATGGAGTGGTCACGCCAATTTGGATTCCATCTCGCCGCCTACAGAATTCAAGGTAACGAGCGCCAGCCATTTATGTTGTCTTCGGTCGGCACGAACACGTACCGTGTGATAGTCAAATTATTTCCCCAACGCGATGTAGCAACTCTGTCCTACGAAGAAATTTTGTCTGCATTAGATGCATATTCAAAGAATCAGTCAATGTAGTTGCGGAAAGGTATACCTTCTTTCGTACAAAACGTATGGCAGGTCAGACTAATCAGGAGTAGGTTGCAACCTTGCAAGGCCTTACTAGGGATTGTGCTTTTGAGTGTCAATGTGGACTCCCTTATTCAGATACTATGGTACGGGATGCAATTGCACAGAACGTTTCTGATGTTCCTATAAGGGAACAGATTTTGAAACTAGTCAATCCGTCCCTTCAACAAGTGATGGGCATATTGGATCGGCAGGACACACTTGACTTTGCTCAGGAATCATTTGAAACTTCACCAGCCGTGTGTCAGGTTAACCGGCCCGCCGGGCGAGCTGCACAGAGCAGTAAACAGCCCTCGCACCCGACCGCGCCGCTGCCGCCAGGCTCTCAGCCACGTGTGCCGCGCCGGCAAGCAAATGCAGTGCTAAACTCATGCCCCCGATGTGCTACTAGACATTAGAGATGGGGGATCCGCTCTTGAACTAATTCATAGAGTTCAATCTTTCAAAGGAGTGAACAATCAGTGATTCAGAAAAAAAGAACGGTAGCTCCAAACGTTTCCCAGGCAGAGAGAGAGAGAGAGAGAGACGGAGCATATCAGCAGCGCCTCTGCTGGTCAGAGCACAGTGCACGCCACACAACACAGCCAGCGCCGGCCTCTGCCCTGCTTCTACCTTGGCTGCCTGCATTGTGCAGTGCCCCATTGGATTTTGTGTTTCACATATGCCGGGCCGTCTCTGTGCGTCGTCTGCCGTGTGCACTGTGCAGTGTCTGGCGCAGCTTAACTTCGCATCGCACTCTGTCGGCGATCGTTTCAGTCGCACGTCCTGCCCTCTGGGCAGTTGATGCCAGCAACAGGACAGAGAGCCACCTAGCGGATAACATAGGAACTACTTGCAAAAACCTGCTCGCAAGGGAGCGGACGATTAATTTTTGTCTCGGAGCGGGTGAGCTCCCCCCACCCTCGGAACTCGCCCGCTCAACGCTCACCCCACCGTCTCGACTCTAGCCAGAGCGTCGAGCAAAGCGACTCTGGTGTCACTCTGGTCTCTGCGGTCTCAGCTCACGCAGTAATACAGCTCGCGGCTCGACCTGCTCGACTCAGCGCCTCTGCATCGGAGTTTGTCCCCACTGGATATTGTTCTTCATAGTAATACCGCTATGTATATTACATTATTATGTTATGTATACATCAATTGTTTTTATTTTATTTTTATTTGTTTAAACTGATTAGATTAGGTTCCTGATGACTACTCTTACTATAGGATTTTTATTATGGACACTCGAATTTACGCTTTAATTACGAGCGAACCGATAAACGTATCGCAAAATGTGATACACCAATATTTTCCTTGTTTTATTCTGCGTAAGGCTATATGCAGCACTTTCGTTTTACAGTCAAATTTATATATTTTTTTCTTATTCTGGTACAGATTTTGCGATTTTAGGCGTCTTCGAAAGGAAAAATATATGGCTTGCGATGTATTTGTATGAGGTTAATGAAATTTTAATACATTATAGCCAAATATATTGTTAATGTAAATCTCAAGTTACAACATTTTCCGATCACCCAAAAAACCACGCTAGTGCAAAATAAATCAATAATCAAAAACTTTGTCATATCGTGGAAATTTCAATAAACAATACAAAATTCTTACTCATTATCTATGTTACTTCAAAATAGGATCAAATAAGATCAAAATACAGGTATAGTACTGGAATAAACCAAGTTTAAAGGGCAATGTGCCTTTCATTTATTTTCTTTTGTAAATGAGTGGTGAGTCATGAAAAACAGCTAATTCATTTCAGGGAGTGAACAGTTCTGATCCAATCTCTGAAAAGAACAGTTTTGCCCATCTCTACTAGACATTCGCGTGAGAATTGCCCGTCACGCCAAGCTATTTGCTTTTTCTGTAATAAAAAAGGTTATGTCAAAGTGTTTGCCAGAAAAAGCTCAGATCGGAAACTCACAACCATTCCAGGCCCTTTGCTTCACGCCGGATTCGAACCGAGGATACTCAGGCTCGTGAAACTTCGCCAATGGAAATTGATGTAGTTCATTCCACTCCGCTCAGTGCCACTCTCTCTAACAGTGACTGTGTTCGTCCCACAAATAGTGTGCATCGACATCGCTGGAAATCCCGTCTAGTCGCAAGTGATTATGTACCAGTGTCATTTCATGTTGCACGAGACAGTCGCTCTTGTCGTCAGCAGGACAGTAAACTGTTTGTAGACTTGGACATTAACGGCAAAGTGATACCATTCCAGCTCGATACCGGAGCTGCAGTTTCACTGATCAATCAAGACACGTACAAACAGCTGGGCACACCTCCGTTGCGTGCCGCAACTGTTAAGTTAACTAGTTATTCAGGTCAAGATATCCCTGTGTTAGGACGGTGCAGCCTTCTTGCAACATACAAAGGACAAACAAAACTTGTGTCATTTTACATCCTTCGTTCTTCTTCTGCAGTGAACTTTGGTTTCGATTTATTTGAGTTGTTTAACTTGTCTATAGTAAATCAGGTCCTATCAGTGAACCAGACTGTGCCTTCCGACAGTGTTTCTCGTCTATGTGAAGAATTTGCAGACATTTTTGCACCGGGCCTTGGTTGCGATAAGAACTATAAAGCACATTTGGAACTGAAAGTAAACGCACAACCGAAATTTTTCAGACCTCGCAATGTTCCCCACACATTGCGTGATGAGGTCGCAAAAACATTACACGATTTGGAATCACAAGGTGTAATTGATCGTGTGCAGGCTTCTCTCTGGGCATCACCTTCAGTAATTTTGCCAAAACCTTCGGGAAAATTGAGACTTTGTGTGGACTTCAAGGCAACAGTGAATCCGCAACCAGTGATTGCAACTTTTCCTTTACCCCGCCTGGAAGATCTTTTTGACAAACTGTGCCCGGGTAAACATTTTTCGAAGTTGGACCTAGCAGATGCGTACTTGCAAATACCAGTGGACGAAGAATCCCAGCGCGTTTTGGTGGTTAACACGCATCTTGGTTTGTATCGATTCAAACGACTGCCATTCGGGTGTGCATCTGCCCCTGCATTGTTTCAGCAATATCTACAAACTGTTTGTGCGTCGGTCTCTACTGCAGCAAACTATCTGGACGATATTGTGATCTCCAGAAAGACGGAAGAAGAACATTTAGCCAATCTCAGAACAGTATTTCAGGTGTTGCGACAAAATGGTCTTCGCTTGCGGAAGGAAAAATGTGTGTTTTTTGCTCGTGACTTGGCATACCTGGGACATGTACTCAATGCCCAAGGCATACATCCCAGTCCCGAGCACCTCCGTGCCATACAAGACTAGCCTTCGCCGCAGAATTTGAAGCAGCTACAGAGTGTGCTGGGAAAAATCTACTATTATCACCGATATGTTCCACACGCCTCTTCCATTTCAGCTCCGCTTCATCGCTTACGCCGTAAAGGTGTTCCGTTCGTCTGGACGACGGAATGCGAACGCGCCTTTCGCCAGTTGAAATCGACGTTGCTTTCCAATACTTGCCTTACGCCATTCGATCCCCAGAAGCCCCTTTTGTTGATGGTGGATGCATCGGATTTCGGGATCGGTGCTGTGCTTGTGCACAAAGATGGATCGCACGATCGCCCTATTGCCTTTGCGTCCAAATTACTCTCGTCTGCGCAAAGAAATTATTCACATATCGAGAAAGATGCATTGGCTCTCGTATTTGGTGTTACAAAGTTTCATGATTTCTTGTATGGTCGTCACTTTACCATAATCACAGACCATAAACCTTTGACATCGCTTTTTCATCCGAACAAGCCTGTACCTCCACGTACAGCGCAGAAATTCATTCGCTGGTCTATTTTCCTCTCGCCGTACCACTACGATATCTTGTATCAGTCCACTGTTAAACACAGAAACGCCGATGCGTTGTCCCGTTTGCCTGTTGCTGAGGATAGGGCATTCGATTCCTTCAAACTTGCTTGCAAGTTCATTGATGCGGAAACCTATGACGTGGTCGAATCGTTTCCGATTGATTTTCGTCGTGTAGCTACAGCCACAGCTGCCGACCCTGTCCTTGCTACCGTTCTGCGTTTTGTTGTTATGCAATGACCCTTGTCAAAATCATGGCTGGGGGACCCGTTGGTTCGCCGATTTTTTGCTCACAAGGAGAGACTTTTTGTTCGACGTGGTGTTTTGCTGTTGCGTTCTGATAATGATCAGTCCAGGGTCGTGGTCCCACATTCGTTACAGTCCTCTGTCTTACAGCTTCTCCACCATGGACATTGGGGTATAGTGAGAACGAAACAACTTGCTCGTCAGCACTGTACTTGGTTCGGAATCGATGCCGCGATTAGGAATATGAAGAATCAGCACCACCGCGGAAATTCTTTGCATGTCCCAAAGCCACTTCCCCTTGGCAACGCTTACACATCGATTTTGCTGGTCCATTCTGCAATGCTCGATGGTTGGTTGTGATAGATTCATTCAGTAATTTTCCTTTTGTTGTCCAGATGTCTTCCACGACGTCATCTGCCACCACCAAAGCTTTATCTGCTATCTTTTGCATTGAAGGTCTTCCACAGACTATTGTTTCCAACAATGGCCCACAATTCATGTCCGCAACATTTCAGTCATTCTGCAAGGCCAATGGTATTCAACATCTGACGCTGTTTTCGCCACAGTCAAATGGTGCCGCTGAACGATTGGTCAGGACTTTCAAGTCACAGATGTTGAAGTTAAGAGTCGCATTCTCGGGAGGGCGCGTTATTGCTCTTTTTGTCCTCGTATCGCTCTCAGCCCCGAGATGGTCGCTCGCCGGCTGAGTTGCTCCACGGTCGCCCTCCTCGAACCTTGATGTCTTTGCTACACCCGCCGCATCAGGTTCTTGTGCAGCGGCAGACACCTGCTTTTGCTCCAGGCGACGTTGTCTACTATTGCCACTATCGAGATTCACAGCGTTGGCTCGAAGGGCGTATTCTTCGCTGCCTCGGACGCGCTATGTATCTGGTTTTGGGGGCTTCTGGTGAGGTGCGCCGGGATCACAACCAGCTGCGCCTCTGTCGTCGCACGGGATCTGCCGCTCGCTGTCTGCTTTCAGTGACGGTGGCGCCCGGTCAGCGCCCTGGGGACCCATCTACTGGCTCGCCTCAGCCCCAGGTGTTACCGACGCTGCCTTCCATTTTGCCCCATGGCGACGCGCCGCCGCCACGGCCGCCGCCGCCGCCTGTTCTTCCGCCGGCACCGCCCACAGTGGACGCGTCGCTGCAACCGCCGGGCGCCTCCCTGGGTCACGCCCCGCCGATCGCTTCCCGTGACCAGTTGTCCTCCGACATGGAACTCTTGCCCGCTCCAGACCATATGTCGTCTTCGCCTATCGGGTGCCCCAGCCCGATGGAGGTCGACCCTTCGGCCCCTCCTGTATCTCTGCAGGCGCATACACTGCATGTTGGCGTGCACCCTGGAGCAGGTTTTCAGGCGTTTCCTAGCTCCCCGCAGTCCGAATGGCAGGGTGCGGGTGACAGCCTCGCCTGTTGTTAGGCTCCCCACTTCGTCGCATACATCAACATGGGGTCCTCCCCACAGCGGGCGGAAGCCTTATGCCACAACCGTACGCCGATTTGCGGGGGAGGAATGTGGTGTCACCGCCAGACGCCGCACTTGCTAGGTGGTAGCCTTTAAATCGGCCGCGGTTCGTTAGTATACGTCGAACCCGCGTGTCGCCACTATCAGTGATTGCAGACCGAGCGCCGCCACACGGCAGGTCTAGACAGAGACTTCCTAGCACTCGCCCCAGTTGTACAGCCGACTTTGCTAGCGATGGTTCACTGCCTACTTACGTTCTCATTTGCCGAGACGATAGTTTAGCATAGCCTTCAGCTACGTCATTTGCTACGACCTAGCAAGGCGCCATTATCAGTTACTATTCATATTGTGAATCATGTACCGTCAAGACCGACGTTCATCATTAATGGATTAAAGTTAAGTATTCCACCAGCTACGTCCGTTATTCTAAAATCTAATTTCCTTGTCCTGTTCCAGACCTCACGCCAGCCTACGTGAGCTAAAACGCATGCATTTCGGCCTCCTTTAGTAAAACAGGGTTGGCTCTCCTGTCAACCACAACACACCCCACAAACAATCAACTGTCTCATCCTCCAGCTGTTGGGCGAGGTCACCCTAATGGGTGCATTTTCCTTCATCCTTTGGGCAGTATCTCTTTCTGCGCTGTCGACGATAATGGACTTCTTAGCTCGTTTGCGCCTGATATTCAGCACGGTAGCCAGTGCGTTGTGGTGGGGCCGCCATGTACCGTGTTGGTTGTAGCCAACTGACCACACAGGGATGGCTCTGCTGATGCCTGCGCCGTTAACTCCCAACATATTCAGAGGAGTAGATGCCTGTCACCCTGAGGCATTGGGACTCCTGGAAATGGCCATCCTGCCAGGTGGTCTTTGCTGCAGCTGGGTGGCTCATTGGGGGAGGGACCCTGGTCGGAGTGGGTGGCATCAGGTTGGATGACACGCCATGAAACATAGTACGTCATCTCTTGCTGGTGTTCAAACACCCGCAGTCTCTAAACAATCAAGGTCTAACTCCAATGTTAAGAAATACGACCCCAAATCGTCCCCCCCCCTCCACCCCTGGCACACCATGGAAGGAGCGCCAGGCTAAGGATGGCAGTGCAGCTTATTCACTCCAGTACTTCGTATATACGAGAGTTGATGAGGAATCTTTCTTGTCAATGAAACCTCAATAATTTTTTCATAATTTGGGGCCACAGTCATAATATATTTCTTTAAAGTCAGTACCACCATTGGAATGCTTTTTATCTGCAGTGTTACGTCACATGGTAATGATTTCGGCTTTAAAGTGCCATTATCATATTGATCCTTAGACAATGTGTCTAATATTCTATTTTAAGTAGGTCATCTTAGGCACTGTTAACATTAAAACACTTGATAATGGCATTTTAAAGCCGAAATCATGATCGTGTAATGTAGAACTGCAAATAAAAGACAGTTTAATGGCGGTACTGACTTAAAGAAATAAAACTTCAGTTTTTTGTAGAGCATGTAAAGGTCAAGTTTGAGGAGGTGGAGGTCTCGTCCAAAATGCGGTCAGGGTCAGTCTTGATCAAAACAGCATCCTCTGCCCAGTCATGGGCACTATTCGTCTGTGACAAGCTGCGAGATGTTTCTGTTTCTATCACGCCCAATAAGGGCTTTAATATGGTCCGGGGTATCATATTTCACAGGGACCTTCTTTTGCAGTCTAATGATGAATGGCGAGGTGCCCATTTCGTGTGGCGCGTCCTCCGGGGTCCGAGGGATAATCATGTTGCCACCGGTGCCTTTATCTTAGCCTTTGAGGGTGACACATTACCCGAGAAGGTCAAGGTGATGGTCTACCACTGTGACGTAAAGCCACGTGTCCCTCCCACGGCGCGGTGTTTTAAATGCTGAAAGTTCGGTCATATGTCTTCTCGCTGTGCTTCCAGAGTCACCTGTCGGGATTGTGGACGTCCTTCACATCCCAGTATTCCCTGTGCGCCGCATCCCGTCTCTGTCAGCTGCAGAGAGCACAATTCGCCTTGGTCGCCAGTCTGCAGGATTCTCCAGAAAGAAAGAAAAATAATGGAACACAAGACCCTCAACCGACAGACATACACTGAGGCTAAGAGAAAATAAGAGAAACTACATCCAGTGCATATGACATCAACCTACATTTCCGCTATGACAACGGTTCTACCATCTTCCGTTCTGCTGCATACAGTTGGCTCTCAGAGCTGTCAGATTCCACCTGCCCCCTTGATTGGGGGAGGGGGGCGGGGCACTTCCCTCGCTGTAGGTCGTGCACAACCTACTTCAGGAGCAACATCCCCCACCTCAACTATCGGGGACATCAGTCCCCACTTCTCAGCCAGAGAAGCGTAAGTCTTCTTAGGCTCCTCTCGCCATGAATGGATCTCTTGGGTAGCTCCCTTCCCAGGTTCCTACCAGTGGCAAAGCTGACACCCGCCAGTGGCTGAAGCAACCATAGGCAGCTGGTCATAGGGCTTCACGGTCCTCCTCAGACCCTGAGACTAAATCAGTGAAACCCTCCCAGCCAGACAAACCTAAGGAGCAGCGAGAGAAACCTGTTATGAAAAAGACCCCCAAGAACCAAGGCACTGCGATGGTACCCACACTGCCACTACCTGCAAGTTCTGTGGCTGAAGATGAAGTGGAGATTCTGGCGTCTGCTGAGGACCTAGACCTTGCTGGGCCCTCAGACACAATAGATGTCGATCGCACAGGTATTCATCTGGTGGGAGCAAGTGAGCCTGAGGCGTAGACTGCCTCATTAAGTGTTTCATGCCTTCCCAGTTTCACGATCAGGTCACGTAATCCTCCAGTGTAACTGCGGCGGTTTTCTCCACCACCTGGATGAGATATGGCAACTGGAAGTATGTAGTGAACGTGTGCCCCTTCAAACCATTCTTGGAGCTGTGGCTATCAGGATGAGGACGACACAGGAAATAACTGTCTGCAATATATATCTTCCTCCAGATGGTGCAGTACCCCTGAACGTATTGGCTGCACTGATTGATCAGCTTCCTAAACCTTTCCTACTTTTGGGATATTGTAATATGCATATCCCCTTGTGGGGTGGTGCGATGCTTACTGGCCGATGTAGGGAGGTCGAAAATTAACTGTCATATCTCGACCTCTGCCTCTCAAATACAGGTGCCCCCACACACTGTGTGGCACATGGCACATATTCGGCCATTGATCTCTCGGTTTGCAGTCCTGGCCTTCTCTCATCTATCCACTGGAGATCACATGACGACCTGTGTGATAGTGACCACTTCTCCATCTTCCTGTCACTCCCCCGGAGTCGTGTCCATGGACGCCTACCCATATGGGCTTTAAAAAAGACAGACTGGGAAGCCTTCACCTTTGCTGTCACCGTTGAATCTCCTCCACGTGGTGCCATCGATGTTATCGTTGAGCAGGTCACTACAACGATCGTTTCTGCGGCGGAAAACGCGATCGCCCGTTCTTTAGGGTGCCCCTTGCGAAATAAGAGTCCCTTGGCGGTCGCCAGAAATCGCTGAAGCAATTAAAGGCAAACGGCGTCGGCGAGCTCTACAGCGACATAAGCAGCACCCTTCCCTAGAGCACCGTGCCCGCGTTCGCCAGCTTATAAAACGACGGTAACAGGAGTGTTGGGAGAGGTATGTGTCGACCATTGGGTGCCACACGTCACCTTCCCAAGTCTGGACGAAGATCAGACGTGTTTTTGGGTACCAGATCCCAACAAGTATCCCTGGCATTAACATCAATAGCGTGTTATTCACCGACGCAAACGCGATTGGCGATTGCCGAGCACTTTCCTGAGCACTATGCTTGTGTCTCTGCATCGGAGAACTACCCCCCCCCCCCACACACATCCCTTCGCAGCCACAAAGGGTGGATGGAAAGGAAAGTCCTCTCGTTCACTACACACCACAGTAAACCCTATAATGCTCCATTTACACAGCTCCTCGGCCGGATTGGATCCAAAGTCAGATGTTTAAGCATCTCTTGTCTGACTACAAGCGACTTCTCTTCGTCATCTTCAACTCGATCTGGTGTGATGGCATCTTTCCGTCGCAGTCGCGGGAGGGCACCGTCATTCAGGTGCTCAAACACGGTCAAAACTCACTTGATGTGGACAGTTACCAGCCCATCAGCCTCACCAACTTTCTTTGTAAGCTGCTGGAACGTATAGTGTGTCGGCCATTGGGTTGGGTCCTGGAGTCACGTGGCCTACTGGCTCCATGTCAGGGAGGCTTCCGAAAGGGTCACCCTACCACTGATAATCTTGTGTCCCTCGAGTCTGCCAACTGTACAGCCTTTTCCAGACGACAACAGCTGGTTACCACCTTTCTTGACGTACATAAAGGATACGACATGACCTGGCGACATCATATCCTTGTCACATTGTATGAGTGGGGTCTCCAGGCCCCCAACTCCCAATTTTAATTAAAACTTGCTGTCGCTCCATACTTTCCATGTCAAAGTCGGTGCCTGCCATAGTTCCCCCAATATTCAGGAGAATGGCATTCCGCAAGGCTCCGTATTCAGTGACCCTCAGTTGTAGGGCCGTCTGTCTCGCCTTCTGTGTATGCGGAAGAATTCTGCGTTTCGTACTGCTTCTCCAGTACTGGTGTTGCTGAGCGGTGCCTACAGGGAACCATTCACAAGGCCCAGTCATGGCCTCTAGCCCACGGCTTCCAGTTTTCAGCCACGAAGTCGTGTGTTATGCATTTCTGTCGGCGTCGCACTGTTCATCCAGAACCAGAACTTTACCTTAATGACGATCCACTCACCGTAGTGGAGACATATCGATTCTTAGGACTGGTTTTCGACGCCTGATTGAATTGGCTGCCTCACCCTAGTCAGCTTAAGCGGAAGTGCTGGCAACACCTGAATGCCCTCCGCTGGCTGAGCAACACCAACTGGCGTGCAGATCGCTCGACGTTGCTGCAGCTCTACAGAGCCTTTGTTCAATCCCGCCTTGATTATGGGAGTCTGGTTTATGATTCGGCGGCGCCCTCAGCATTGGATTTACTCGACCCAGTGCACCACTGTGGTGTTCGCCTAGCGATGGTAGCTTTTAGAACGAGTCCGGTGACCAGTGTCCTGGTGGAGGTAGGAGTCCCTCCATTGAAGGTTAGGAATGCACAACTGCTCGCCAGTTACGTTGCACACATTCGTAGTTCTCCTGTGCATTTGAATTACTGTCTCCTTTTCCCAATCATGGCAGTTCATCTCCTGCATCTACATCTACATCTACATGGATACTCTGCAAATCACATTTAAGTGCCTGGCAGAGAGTTCATCGAACCACCTTCACAATTCTCTAATTATTCCAATCTCGTACAGCGTGCGGAAAGAACGAAAACCTATATCTTTCCTTACAAGCTCTGATTTCCCTTATTTTATCATGGTGATCGTTTCTACCTATGTAGGTCGGTGTCAACAAAATATTTTCGCATTCGGAAGAGAAAGTTGGTGATTGGAATTTTGTGAGAAGATTCCGTCGCAACGAAAAACGTCTTTGTTTTTATGATGTCTAACCCACTTTCTGTATCATTTCTGTGACACTCTCTCCCACATTTCCCGATAATATAAAACGTGCTGCCCTTCTTTGATTTTTTTCGATGTACTCCGTCAGTCCTATCTGGTAAGGACCCCACACCGCGCAGCAGCATTCTAAAAGCGGACGGACAAGCGTAGTGTAGGCAGTCTCCTTAGTAGATCTGTTACATTTTCTAAGTGTCCTGCCAATAAAACGCAGTCTTTGGTTAGCCTTCCCACAACGTTTTCTATTTGTTCCTTCCAATATAATTTGTTCGTAATTCTAATAACTAGGTATTTCGTTGAATTTACGGCTTTTAGAATAGACTGATTTATCGTGTAACGGAGGTTTAACGAATTCGTTTTAGCACTCATGTGGATGACCTCACACTTTTCGTTATTTAGGGAGAACTGCCAATTTCCGCACCATTCAGATATCTTTTCTAAATCCTTTTGCTATTTGTTTTCGATCTTATGATGACTTTATTAGTCGATAAACTACAGCGTCATATGCAAACAACCTAAGACGGCTGCTCAGATTGTCTCCCAAATCGTTTATATAGATAAGGAACAGCTAAGGGCCTATGACACTACTTCTGTTTTAGTCGATGACTTACCGTCAATTACTACCTTTCTGACGGGAAATCACAAATCCAGTCACATAACTGAGACGATATTCCATAAGCACACAATTTCACTACAGGCCGCTAGTGTGGTACTGTGCCAAAAGCCTTCCGGAAATCCAAAAATACGGAATCGATCTGAAATCCCTTGTCAATAGCACTCAACAATTCACGCGAATGAAGAGCTAGTTATGTTTCAGAAGACCGATGTTTTCCAAACCCATGTTGACTGTGTGTCAATAGACCGTTTTCTTCGAGATAATTCATAATGTTTGAACACAAAATTTGTTCCAAAATCCTGCTGCATACCGACGTTGACGATATGGGCCTGTAATTTAGTGGATTACTCCTACTAACTTTCTTGAATATTGATGTGACCTGTACAACTTTCCAGTCTTTGGATACGGTTCTTGATTGTTAAGTATGGAGCTAATGCATCAGCGTACTCCCAAAGGTATGTAATTGGTATACAGTCTGGACCAGAAGACTTGCTTTTATTAAGTGATTTAAGTTCCTTCACTACTCCGAGGATATTTACTTCTACGATACTCATGTTGGCAGCAGTTCTCGATTCGAATTCTGGAACATTTACTTTGTCCTCTTTTGTGAAGGCATTTGGGAAGGCTGTGTTTACTGCTTCTGCTTTGGCAATACTGTCTTCGACATTATCTCCATTGCTATCGCGCAGAGAAGGCATTAATTGTTTCTTGCCGCTAACATACTTCACATACGACCAGAACCTCTTTGGATTTGCTGCCAGGTTTCGAGACAAAGTTTCGTTGTGGAAACTGTTATTGGCATCTCGCATTGAAGTCCGCGCTAAATTTCGAGCTTTGTAAAAGATCGTCAAACTTGGGGATATTGCGTCTGTTTAAATTTGGCATGTTTGTTTCGTTGTTTCTGCATCAATGTTCTAACCCGTTTTGTGTACCAAGGACGTTCAGCTCCGTCGTTTGTTAATTTATTTGGTATAAATCTTCCAATTGCTGCCGATACTATTTCTTTGACTTCAAGCCACATCTGGTCTACACTTACAGTATTAATTTGGAATGAGTGGATATTGTCTCTCAGGAAGACGTCATGTGAATTTTTATCTGCTTTTTCTAATAGATATATGTTTCGCTTATTTTTGGAGGATTTGGGGATTACAATATTCAGTCTCGCTACGACAACTCTGTGTTCACTAATCCCTGTAACAGTTTTGATGCTCGTTATTAACTCAGGATTATTTGTTGCTAAGAGGTCAAGTGTGTTTTCACAACCGTTTACTATTCGCGTGGGCTCATGTACTAACTGCTCGAAATAATTTTCAGAGAATGCGTTTAGCACGATTTCGGATGATATTTTATGCGTACCTCCGGAATTAAACATGTATTTTCGCCAACATATCGAGGGTAAATTAAAGTCACAACCAACTATTATGGTATGAGTCGGGTACGTGTTTGAAATCAGACCCAAGTTTTCTTTGAACCTATCAGCAACTGTATCATCTGAATTGGGAGGTCGGTAAAAGGATCCAATTATTATTTTATTCCGGTCGCCAACAATGACCTCTGCCCATACTAACTCACAGGAAGCATCTATTTTAATTTCGCGACAAGTTAAACTACTTCTGACAGCAACAAACACGCCACCGCCAACCGTGTTTAGCCTATCCTTTCGGAACACTGTTAGGTTCTTCGCAAAAATTTCGGATGAGTTTATATCCGCCAGCTTTTATATCAGCCAGTTTTCAGTGCGTATAAAGATATCAGTTCTTTCTATTTAGCGCTTGGAGCTCTGGTACTTTTCCAAAACAGCTACGAAAATTTACAACTATTATACCAATGGTTCATGTATCTACGTTCTTCCTGTGTTCGGCCTGCAACCTTTGTGACTAAAGCCCTTATTGTGTTTTCCCGAGATCCTCTAACCTAAAAAACCTCCCAGTCCACGTCACACAGCCCCTGCTACCCATGTAGCCGCCTACTGCGTATAGTGGACACCTGACCTATTCAGCGGAACCCGAAACCCAACCAGCCTTTGGCGCAAGTCAAGGAATCTGGAGCCTACACGGTCGCAGAACCGTCTGAGCCTCTGATTCAGACCCTCTACTCGGCTCAGTACCAGAGGTCCGCGATCGGTCCTGTCGACTATTGCAAATGGTCATCTCTGCTTTGATCTTGGAAGCAAGGCTGGCAGCCTTTACCACTTCTGTTAGCGGCTCAAAACCAGAGAGAATCTCTTCTGATCCAAAGTGATACACATCATTGGTACCGACGTGAGCAACCACCTGCAGTTGGCTATACCCTGTGCTCGTCATGGCATCCGGCAGGATCCTTTCCACATCTGGAATGATTCCACCCAGTATGCACATGGAGTGCACATTGGTTTTCTTATCCTTCTTGTCAGCCAAGTCCCTAAGAGGCCCCATGACGCGCCTAACGTTGGAGCTCCCAACTAGCAATAATCCCACCCTCTGTGATTGCCCGGATCTTGCTAGCTGAGTGGTTTCCTCTGAAACAGGACACGCAACAGCATCTGGCTCAGGGACTGTGTCAGCCACAGACAGCACCTGGAACCTGTTTGTCGGACAAACCGGGGAGGCCTTACTTGCGGCCGCCTGGGAAGTCTTTCGCCGCCTGCTTCGCCCCGGGGCGACCTCCCACTTGACCACAGGTGAGGGGTCAACCTCAGTGCCAGCAGTAACTGGTTTGGCTACTGGCGAGGACCGATCGGAGGACTCTGACGTGCTGGACGTCCGTTGTATCCCCACGGCCGGCTCACAACAGAGGTGCCCATCCACTGCAGCCTTAAGCTGTGTAACTGAAGCCATCACAGCCTGAAGCTGAGAACGAAGCGTCACCAACTCGGCTCGCATCCGCACACAACAATCGCAGTCCCTGCCCATACTGAAGACCGTGGAAAACTAACCTATGCAGATAAACTGACTATCGGCACGTGCTGCGCAACTCTACTGTAGACCCTGACGAAAACGCAGGAACTATGTCTAATAATTCGCAGAGCTTCAAAAGCCTAACTACTGAAGCACTCAGGTGAAAACAAATAATTCGCCCCTGATTAGGAACTTTTAATATGTCACGAAATCGGTTTACTTTCAGACACAAACGAAAAGGCAAGAACTGTGGCTATAGATATTAAATTTACACTCAGAAACACAAGAAACTAAACTGTTAAAGCACACAGATGATGTAATAAAATTCGCTCCTGGTTAGGAACCCGTAAATAGGTCAGGGCTTATGACTATGGTTCGCATCTGGTCCCTTCTGTCAGAAGTCCTTCCCGTTACCACCTCTCCTCGAGGTCCATTCACGTACACCTCCACGATGTACACCTAGGCTGCAGATTCTTCTGTACCATGGCCCTAAGAACTCCGTTAACGCTGCGGCTCTACGCTATCACTTACTCTCGATTCTGGACGTGTACCGGGGCCATGAAGTGGTTTACACCGAAGGCTGAATGGCTGATGGTCACGTAGGCTTTGCGTATGTTCATGGAGGACATACTGAACAGCACTCCTTGCCAGATGGCTGCAGTATTTTCACTGTAGAGCTGGCCATACCTCATGCTCTTGAGCACATCCCCTCATGCCCTGGTGAGTCATTTCTCCTGTGTAGAGACTCCTTGAGCAGCCTACAAGCTATCAATCAGTGCTACCCTCGCCATCCTTAGGTAGCGTTCATTCAGGAGTCCTTCTGTGCCATGGAGTGGTCCCGTCGTTCAGTGATGCTTGTGTGGAACCTAGGACATGTCGGAATCCCAGGCAACGAACTTACCGACAGACTGGCCAAACAAACTATGCAGAAACCGCTTATGGAGATGGGGATCTGCCAAACCGACCTGCGTTCTGTCTTATGCCACGGGGTTTTAGGCTTTGGGAGATGGAATGGCATAGCACTACGCACAACAAACTGCATGTCATTAAGGAGACTACAGATGTGTGGAAGTCTTCCATGCAGTCCTCTCAAAGGGAATCAGTTGTCCTCTGCCAGCTCTGCATTGGCCAGACGTGGCTAATGCATGGTTACCTCCTCCATCGCAAGGACCTACCTCGTTGTCACTGTGGCTCACAAAAAACGGTTGTCCACCTCTTGCTGGACTGCCCACTTTTAGCCACTCTGTTGCAGACTTCCAACTTTCCCAGCACCCTACCTTCGGTGTTGGGCGACAATGCCTCAACAACAGCTTTAGCTTTACGTTTTATTCGTGAGGTTGGGTTTTATCATTTGATCTAAGTTTTAGTGCATGTCCTTTGTCCCTGTGTGTGTCCTCCACCCTAGTGCTTTTATGGTGGAGGTTTTAATGTGTTGCAGAGTGGCTGGCTTCTCCTTTTTATTCTCATGGTCAGCCAGCCATGGTAATCTGCTCCCTTATTTTGATCTCTTCTACATGTTTATGGCATCTCTCTGTGGTTTTCTTGTCCGATTTTGTCCAGTTAAGTGTTTGTTGCCCTTCTGTCATTCTTGTAGTTTTCTCCTTTCTTCCAGCTGTGTTTTGTATGTCTCTATTATTTTACTTCAACCCTTGTGGAATTGTTTTAATCGGAACGAGAGACTGATGACGTAGCAGTTTGGTCTCTCCCCACCCCCTTTTTAAACCAAGCAACCAACCAACTGGTTCTCTAAATTTTCTCAATACTGCCATCGAAAAGAATATTGCCTTCCCTCCAGTAATTTCCATCAGAGTTCCCGAATTATCCCTGTAACGCATGCGGTTTTTTTCCCCCTAACCTACCGGTAACAAATTTAGCAGCGCGCCTCTGAACTGCTTCAAGGTGTTCCTTTAATCCGACATGTCGCATATCCCAAACACTCGAACAGTACTCAAAAATGGGTCGCCCTAGTGTCCTATATACGGTCTCCTTTACAGCAGAACCACAGTTGGCATTCGTGCTGCACATTCAGGCAGCATACTGAGAAACAGTAACAGATGCGGTGAGTGCGACGGGCCCGCGACGGGTACTCACGGAGTAGGCGGGGTCCCTGGCGACGCCCTGGAAGAGCTGGTCGAGCGCGCGCACCATGATGCCGGGGCTGGCCGGCCGGCCCAGCATGGTGTGCGTCTTGCCGGAGCCGGTGGCCCCGTACGCGAACACGGCGGCGTGGTAGCCGCGCAGCACGTCGCCCACCAGCGGCGCCACCGTCGCCTCGAACACGTGCTGCTGCGTCGCCTGCTCGCCCAGCACGCGGTCGAACGTGTAGCCGCGCTCCGCCGCGCCCTGCGCCTGCGACTGCGACTGCGGCTGCGACTGCCGCGGCTGGCCGCTCTGCGCGTCCTCCAGCACCACCGTCTGCAACACCGAGGCACCGCCGCCGCTGAAGCACGTTCTGCACGGGACGTGCGAGCTTGCACCCGTGACGCACCGGTTCCGCCGGCTTCTGCCGTGTAGACGGGGCCACTTGCACGATCCACAGAACATCAAAAATGGAGAAGCGCAACTCCCGTGGTAAAAGAGGGAACCACAGACCGATAGCAGCGCCTCTAGTCGTATGGACATGAACTAAAAGAGGATGAACATTGCGGGTTGCATCCATCCTAGCTTATGTACGTTGCCGGCTTTCTTTTGCTTTTACTTTTCTTACCTCAGTTCTCTGCCGTGCTATGTAATTATTTTGGCTAGTATAACAATAAAATAATTTAAACACAGCTGTAGCACATTGCAATACGGCAGTGACAACCTATTATTCAGGAATATTTGTAGTCCAATTTAGCTGCAACAATTTTATTTAGCTTCAGTTATTTAAACTGTGGTGTCACCGCCAGACACCACACTTGCTAGGTGGTAGCCTTTAAATCGGCCGCGGTCCCCTAGTATACGTCGGACCCGCGTGTCGCCACTGTCAGTGATTGCAGACCGAGCGCCACCACACGGCAGGTCTAGAGAGACTTTCTAGCACTCGCCCCAGTTGTACAGCCGACGTTCATAGCAGTGGTTCACTGACAAATTACGCTCTCATTTGCCGAGACGATAGTTAGCATAGCCTTCAGTTACGTCATTTGCTACGACCTAGCAAGGCGCCATTACCAGTTATATTGAGCTTGTTATCAAACCTGTACCGTCAAGAGCAATGTACACCAATTATGGATTAAAGTTAAGTATTACATCATCTACGTACTTTATTTGCAATTCTCAAGACATTGTCCTGCTCCAGACCTCACGCCAGTCAGCGTGTAATTAAACGCGTGCATTTCAGCCTCCTCTAGCAACACGGTGTTGGCTCTTCTGCCAACACTTCATAAACTACAAGCTTGTTTCGACTTTCTGTCAGTTTAAAGTGTTGCTTCTAGTTCTTATGACGCGCAATACATCCTGGAGCTTTTATATGTTGATAGAAATCAATATAAGTGTGTCAGTTTTCAAATCTATTTTTGACGTTTGCTTCTCACAGTCGCTGCTCCT
This sequence comes from Schistocerca nitens, assembly GCF_023898315.1. NCBI lineage: Eukaryota > Metazoa > Arthropoda > Insecta > Orthoptera > Acrididae > Schistocerca > Schistocerca nitens. The sequence goes on from NC_064615.1 coordinate 675,647,928, forward strand.
ATGATGTTTTCTTGAGCAGCAGCTGTCAGGAGCAAACGTCAAGAATAGACTTTCAAACTAACACACTTATATTGCTTTCTATCAACATATATGATGTCTCTCGATCTTCCACCATAATCTAGTCCATCAACATGAGGTCGCAAATATGAGGTAGCTACGGAGGTGGAAACGTGGGTTCTACTATGCCAAGACTGCTTGGTAGCTACAACAGGAAAACACAATTAATTAGCAGGAGAACAAAATAAGAAACTATTTATTACTTAACTTTGCGGTAGCCATAATCAGTTGGTTGACAATTATACACTACTAGCCATAAAAATTGCTACACCAAGAAGAAATGCAGATGATAAACGGGTATTCATTGGAAAAATATATTATATTATAACTGACATGTAATTATATTTTCACGCAATTTGGGTGCATAGATCCTGAGAAATTAGTACCCAGAACAACCACCTCTGGCAGTAATAACGGTCTTGATACGTCTGGGCATTGAGTCAGAGCTTGGATGGCGTGTACAGGTACAGCTGCCCATGCAGCTTCGATACCAAAGTTCATGAAGAGTAGTCACTGGCGTATTGTGACGAGCCAGTTGCTCGGCCACCATTGACTAGATGTTTTCAATCGGTGAGAGATCTGGAGAATGTGCTGGCCAGGGCAGCAGTCGAACATTTTCTGTATCCAGAAAGGACCGTACAGGACCTGCAACATGCGGTCGCGCATTATTCTGCTGAAATGTAGGGTTTCGCAGGGATCGAATGAAGGGTAGGGCCATGGTTCGCAACGCATCTGAAATGTAACGTCCACTGTCCAAAGTGCCGTCAGTGCGAACAAGAGGTGACCAAGACGTGTAACCAATGGCACCCCATACCATTAAGCCGGCTGATACGCCAGTATGGCGATGACGAATACACGCTTCCAATGTGCGTTCACCGCGACGTCGTCAAACACGGGTGCGACCATCATGATGCTGTAAACAGAACCTGGATTCATCCGAAAAAATGACGTTTTGCCATTCGTGCACCCAGGTTCGTCGTTGAGTACACCATCGCAGGCGCTCCTGTCTGTGATGCAGCGTCAAGGGTAACCACAGCCATGGTCTCTGAACTGATAGTCCATGCTGCTGCAGACGTCCTCGAACTGTTCGTACAGATGGTTGTTGTCTTGCAAACGTCCCCATCTGTTGACTCAGGGATCGAGACGTGGCTGCACGATCCGTTACAGCCATGTGGATAAGATGCCTGTCATCTCGACTGCTAGTGATAGTAGTGGTCTGGAAGGAACTACGTTGCTTGTTGCCTCTTCTCTCATATAGTTGTAGTTCGTTCATCTTATGAATGGTTAACGCGTGGAACACCTGCTACAAGCATTCAATGGTATTTAAACAATAAATGCTTGCATGAGGAAGTGAATGAAAATCAGTGATCCAGATCTGTCTGGAACTGCTCTTAAAAAATATGTTCTTGTTCTCTCGCACAGCACTCGCACATGAACCATAACGTGTCTTCTCCCGAAAAGGAAAACGTGAGTTAATACAGTAAATTATCATTGGCGACAGAAAAGTAACATTTCTATTGGTTTGTCCATGATTTCCAGATTTTTATAGTGAGGTTGCTTACACATGTATTTGACTAAGTTTCACATAAACTACACGAAAACAACCAAACACAGGGCCACTGAGTCCGTCTAAAATACAATTAGTTATAGTAATCATTACAAAAGGACATAAAATACTGGATAGCCACGAAAAGTAAATTTAAACCGTTCGGTACACTTGCTGGAAGTTGGCAACAAAAACAGCAGACACGTAGAGCAGACGACGAAACAGGCATGTATCGTGTAACTGCTTTTTTGTAGCTGGACCGTCTGTCACGTGGAGCCCTGCAGTAGATGACGACTTTCTTGTTCGTATCGACGTTCCGTGTAAAACAGGCCTTACGAAATACTTTTCCATGTAAGCGACGTGTCATCTGCGCCTTCGACCCCCTTCCCCCACTCCTTCGGCTTCTACTCATTGTGCGCAGCTCACAAGTACAGGGGGAACATTAAAGAAACCGACAAGCTGCAGGGATGGATTCCTGACTGAAAATGGAGGAAAAAAGGTCCTCAGAACTTGTGTCCCAAAATGGACGGTGTGCGTGCAACGACAACAAATCGTCCCGGAACACAGTAGAGAGCTGCATCAGACCCACGTCACAACAGATGGTCAAAGTGACCTCGAAGGGATGCAAGGCACCCGTTCGCACGCCGCATCATGGATTGCCGCACTCTTTCGCACGTTCTGGTTTCTTTCCTAATAGCGTCACAGGCGCCGTGAACACGATGTTGAAGGGTCTGTATTTCCGGAACTGGTACAGTGTACACAACACTTTTCCGAGTCTCCTGGGGGTTTAAGTCCAGTGATTTGGCAGACCATGCTACAGCGCCTCTGCGTCCTGACCTCCGGGGAAGGTAATGCTGATGTGTCGGCGAACTGTAAGGCGAAAGTGGGGTGATGCTCTGTCGTGCAGGAACCACATAACCTGTCGTATTGCCAAAGGCCCACACTCAAGCAGCCCAGGCAGACTATTCCCCAGAAAGTCCAGATACATTCCTCCGCCGGGCGCTGTGGAATAATAACCGATCCATATATGCGGTCGTCAGAAATCTCTGCATACACATTGATGCTGAACTGATGCTGATCAAACACCTCAGCTATTCCCGAGGATCCTATGCAGCCGGCCGGTGTGGCCGAGCGGTTCTAGGCGCTACAGTCTGGAACCGCGCGACCGCTACGGTCGCAGCTTCGAATCCTGCCTCGGACATGGATGTGTGTGATGTCTTTAGATTAGTTAGGTTTAAGTAGTTCTAAGTTCTAGGGGATTGATGACCTCAGCAGTTAAGTCCCATAGCGCTCACAGCCATTTGAACCATTTGATCCTCTGCAGCCCGCAGATGACGATGACGCAGATTTATGATGTCAGCTCTGACAACGGTTGCTTCGTCGGTAAAGAGGACTGATGACAGAACTCCCATCATTGTGATGGTCTACTGCAAAAGGCATCGACATATTCTTTCGCATAGAGGGAAATCCACTACTGATAATCCTTGCACACATTGTAGGTGAAAGCAATAGTAGCGATTGTCATGCAGGAAGCACATAATCATACTTTGGTTTACACCATATTGGTGGGCCTGTTGCCGGGAGAGATGCTTGGAACTAGTTATTATTTATTTATTTAATCGTGGCCAAGCCATAGACAACCAACATATTACATATACACACAAATACAAATACAATACACATATGTATAAATAAAACAAACCCAAAATGGGGAGTCACATTACAATATAAAGACAAACATAGTATATATATCATATCACGTCTCGCCAAAATTCAGCGCATTTAACTGCCACTGCCGTAGCGTTTGCCAGATCTTCTTTCCTGCACACTTCCGCCATGTTGCTGCATCCAGGAGGTGGTCCATTGTTTGGGTCTGTCCGCACTGGCACGTGTCCGTCCCGTCTCGGTATCCCCATTTACACATGTTTACGTTGCATCTGGCCACCCCAGTTCGTAGGCGGTTGAGGGTTCTCCATAATGGCCATTTTAGTTCATTTCCAGAGGCCAATTGTTCGTTGGGTGAGATTAGAGGTGCCTGGTCTCCCGTAGGCAGTGTTGCTTTCCATTTTGACAATCTGGCCTTTTGTTTTGAGGTTTCGAGCGGTTGAACTGAGGTGAGGAAACTCCGTCATGATTTGAGACGTGTGTGTGTGGAGGGTTTTGTCCTAAGAGAGGATGGCGCTGGTCGCGCAGCTGCTTGAGGCGCTCTTCTTCGCTTGCTATAGCTCGTCTGATGTTGGGTGGAGCTATGCCACTAAGCAAATAAAGTTGGCTAACCGGGGTGGGTCTTAGGCATCCCGTGATTACGCGACAGTCATCGTTCAGTAGAGGAACCACTTGTTTCGCATGCGCTGATCTTTCCCAAACTGGGGCAGCGTATTCAGCAACCGAGTAGCAGAGTGCAAGTGCCGACGTACGTAAAGTATGTGGGTCGGCACCCCATTTTGTGGAGGTGAGCTTACTCAGGAGGTTGATTCTTGTTGATGGTTTGCCCCTGACCTTGTCTACATGATGTCTGTAAGTAAGTGTGCGATCAAGGGTGACGCCTAAATAACAAGGAGTGATGCTGAACGCGATCCGTTGGTTGTTCCACGTGATGTTTAGGGTATGTTTGGCGTCTCGGTTTCGAAGATGGAATAGGCAGGATAATGTTTTTTCTGCGTTCGGGCATAGGCAGTTGGCTTCGTAGTATGGCGTTAGACCGTTGAGGGCATTCGTAAGGCTAATTTCTATGTCGTTAAAGTTCCGACCCTGCACGGCTATTGCAAGATCGTCAGCGTAAGCAAAGCTCCTAGTCCCTGGTGCAACTGGTTGATCATTCACATATATGTTGAAAAGAGTGGGTGCGAGGGCACTGCCTTGGGGTAGTCCATTTTTCTGGATACGCCATCGGCTTCGCTTCCCTCCTAGGTTTACGATGAACCGTCTGTTGCTGAGAAGAGTTGATATAATTTGTATCAGCCCGAAATCATTAGCCATAGCGTATATTTTAGTGAGCAGCAGTTTGTGATTTACAGTGTCGAAAGCGGATGAGAGGTCGACAAGTACGGCTCCAGTAATCAGACGGTTGTCGTACCCATGCTCTATGAACTGGGTAAGACTCAAGACCTGTCCAGTGCAAGTTTTCCCAGGGCGAAACCCCGCCTGTTCCGGAATTATCTGATGATCAATATTAGGCACAAGTCGATTCAGCAGCATGCGCTAGAACACCTTGTACAAGCAGAAAAGTAATGTTACCGGTCTGAAATTTTTTGGCTCATCCAATGTTTTGCCGGGTTTTGGAATGGCTATGACCTTGCCCTTTCTCCAGATTTTCGAGATGTTGTTTAGCCGGATACAGGTATTGAAAAGTAGGAGCAGCCAGTTTTTCGTGTACTCGCCAAATTTAAGGATCTGTTCATTCCTAAGGTCGTCTAGCCCTGCTGCTTTGCCAGGTTTCAGAGATTTAAGTGCGGACTCTAGCTCTTCGATGGTAAATGGACGGCTGTAGTAGCTCGTGTCACTTTCGCCACTTCTTATTGGGATGGTTTTTGCTGGAGTCTTCGTTTTCGCATTAAGAACGAGTTGGTGCGCTATTTGGTTGGCTGTTACTCTTGGTGCTTCCGATTGCTGCTTAGGGTCATTATTTAGCTTCTTAATTGTCTTCCAGGTAAGCCGGCTAGAATGTTTCATGTCTACACTTTTAATTAGATGTTGCCATTCTTCTCGGCGCTTCTCGATTAGCTGGTCGGTAAGTGCACTTGCAAGTTCAAGAGTTTCTTCAGAGAATGGGTTCTCCTCATACTTTTCCTTATATGCATCGTATAGTTGCCGGTTCTCTCAATATCCTGTAGAACCTAGTCCTCCAAATCTGGTGTTCGCATAGTTCGCCGCCTCACTGCACGTTCGTCTGTCTGAAAGGACCCACGATCACACAAACGTCCAAAAAAGGCTTGAAATATTGTGCGATGTGGTTGGTGTCTGTGAGGGTACTTATTTTAGTATAGCCGCCTGCTTCTCGACCGTTTCCATCTGCTTCGTCGTACACAAACATCACCTCGGATTGTTCCCGACATGAATACCGGACGATTTTGATCCTTACAGTATGCTGCATAATTCACACAACCTGCAACACACAAATAATGTTGGGCACATGGTCAGAGTGTCTTTCATTCGTCAGCGCGAAGCATTTTTATATTACCTTTTTTCCTCTATTTCTACTTAGGGATCCGTCCTTGCAGTTTCTCGCTTTTATTAATGTTCACCCTGTATAACAATCTCTGATATCGCGTTAGATGAAAATATTTGCTCCAAACAGTAAACCACTGAGATTTAGCATTTTGTATTGCTTTTTGGTATTCGGTTTGCTAAGGGCTACTTATCGACTGTCATTTTTTATTTGTAGTTCACTGTTAGCTATTGGAAATGTTCTGTGGCTAGGGCCTCCCGTCGGGTACACCATTCGCCTGGTGCACGTCTTTCGAGTTGACGCCACTTCGACGACTTGCGTGTCGATGGAGATGAAACGATGATGATAAGGGCAACACAACACCCAGTCTCTGAGCGGAGAAAATCTTCTGTTGCGCGGACCACTCAGCTACCAGGGGCAGACACTGTTAGCTATTTAAGTTTACATATTGTCATTTTGTCATTTGGCGATAATGAGTGGAGATATGGACGCTAGAAAATACAGTATCAAGAGGAGAAATGGGAACATTTCCAACATAATCTTCTGTTTGAGTTCAATAGAGGAGTGACACCAGCAATGGCAACCAGAAAGATATGCGCCGTATGTGGGGATAATGCTATTGGACAGAGAACGGCCAGAAAATGGTTTTCTCATTTTATGGAGGAATGTCTCTTCATTAGTGACTCTCCAAGTTCAGAAAGACCTTTGGGGTTTGATGGAGATCGTTTAAACACATTAATCCACAGTCATCCATGTCAGTGGACTCGAGAACTACAAATGTGATGAACTTTGATCATTCCACCATCATGCGACATTTTCATGCCATGGGGAAGGTTAAAAAACGGGCGTGAGGGTACCATATGCTCCAAGCCAAAGTTAGAAAAATCAGCGGGAGACCGTGTGTACATCTCTATTTGCTTGTCATCGCTTGGCGCGTGAACAACAGCTACAACCCCTACCCTGTATCATTAACAGTGACAAGAAATGGTGAATTTATGCTAACGTAACGAAAAGAAAGGAATGGTTGAGCCCAAACAAAGCAGCAATTCCCCGTTCAAACACGAGTGTGCATCCAGAAAAGATAATATTACACATCTGGTTAAACAGCGCCGGTGTGGTGTACTACGAATTGCTTCCTCGGAGTGTAACCATCACTGCTGACATTGATTGTCAATAACTGAGGCGTCTTGTATACGCAGTCAAGATCAACGATCAGGATGACTGCGTGAAATGATACTAATCCACGATAACGCCCACTGGCATTCTGCTAGACGGACAATAGTCACTGTACAGGAGCTGGGCTAGGAATCCATTCGGCACCGACCTTATTCGCCTCATCTTGCGCCTTCAGATTTTCACCTTTTCCGCTCTGTATCGAACAACCTTCAAGGAACTTCCTTTCCAGTGGAAAATAAGCTCCGAACATGGACCGACGGGTTCTTCGCCTCAAATCCACGTTATTTCTACAGCTGCGGAATCGGAAAGCTACTTCAACGTTAGCAGTCAGTTGCAAACAGTGAAGCTAAATATATTATTCATGACAAAAGTGTCCGTCACTTGTATCTGTTGTCTTTATTAAACTTGTGGGGAAAAGATATAAATTTATGCACCAACTACCACAAAAATTCCACCACACCCCTCAACCTGGGTTTGAATTTTTTGCCAATTAATAGACGAGATCAAAATCCAAACTTAGAGTAGAAGATGTAGGGTCATATCTCAGTAATGAACGCGAGACTTTTAGCTCAGAGTCGGAGCATATAGAAGAACTATGGCTGACATTTAAGAGAATAGTTGACCAGGCACTGGACGGGTATGTGCCCTGTAGAATATATCACGATGGTAGGAACCCCCCGTGGTATATTCTCACAGTAAAGAAAATTCTAGAGAAAAAGAAACTATTGCTTATAGTTATAATATACAGCATTAAAGAAATGCTGAATGAAACGTTTTTGGCTGTCAGGCTGTCAAGAGAGCAATGGGTGAAGCCTTCAGTGACTACCTTGACTGAAGATTGTAGAAAAATCTTTCACAAAACCCATATGGAAAGGCTGTTAGTGGCATCAAAGTTAATGTCCAGTCACTTACACACGAGTTAGGAACCGAAATCGAGAGTAGCAAAGCAAAAGCAGAAATGCTTAACACTGCCTTCAAGTGTTCCTTTACAAAGCAAAACCCAAGAGTACTATACCAATTTCATTCTCGTACCGCTGAAAAATGAGTGACATAGATATAAGTGTCAGTGGCGTTGATAAACACGTGAAACTGTTAAAACTGGAGGTAGGTCCAGGATCCGATGAAATCTTTATCACATTCCACACTGATTTTGCGGCCGAGTTACACACTGTTTTAACTGTTATCTATAGTAGATCCCTCGAACAAAAAACCGTGCTCAGCAGCTGGAGAAGGTCACTCATCAACAAGAAGGGTAGCGGAAGTGATCCTCAAAACTGTCGTCCAATGTCCTTTAGATCCATTTGTTGTGAAATCTTAGAGCATATTCTGAGTTCAAATGCAATGAGGTATATCAGACAGAATGCCAGCCAGTATGGGTGACGAAAACATAGATCAAGTGAAACGCAACTCACACATTTCTCACATTACATACTTAAAGCCATTGATCAAGGAAATCAGGTAGATGCAGTATTCCTGAGTTCTAAAGCGTTTGACTAATTACCACATCTACACTTCTTATCTAAAGTACAATCCTAAGGGATAACTAGCAAAATTTGTGACTGAGACTATTTTGGTAGGGATGAAGCAGCACAGCAACTGATCTTGCAGGAAGGGTCATCGACAGGTGTAAAAGTAACTTAGGGTAAGTGTGTTGGGACCCTTACTGATCATGCTGAATATTGTTGACCTTGTGGATAATATTACTAGAAACATCAGACTTCTTTGGACGACGCACTTACCTATCTATTATAACGTGCTGCTTTAAAGAAGCCGCGCCGATATTCAGTCAGTTCTTGATAAGATTTCAAAGTGATACAAAGAACGGCAACTCACTTCAAATGATCAGAAACGTAAAATAGTGCGCTTCACAAAACGAAAACATGTAGTATGCTATGACTGTAATATCAGTGTTCCTTAGTTGAAATCAACCCATTCAGGTATAAGAAATAAAATATTGTGATGTTTGTTTTTATTTACCCATACTGTCACAATAAAATGTACACCCATCCAAGCGTAAGATAAACAGAGAATAGACGAGTCAATAATAGTAAAAAAGCAAGATATCGATATTAGGGAAAACTGTCAGCAGTTAAACAGTAGGGATTTTGAAGTGAAGAAGCTCCTTCCCGTTAATCACTCTCGTTTGTCCGGCCTCACAAAGCAGATCTAAGTATGAGTAACTGGTAAATTTTGTGCTTTATATTCTTCTGATAATAACTTGGTATATTTATCAAACGTGGCTACCGTTAATGTTGTCAATTCCTCATATATATTTTCTTTTAGCTGTGCATTTTCTGTTTTTCATACTGTGTGTCAGGAAAGACAACGTATGCCGTTCGAAAGCAATCAGTCCGACCTTGGATCGCGCCGTGCTCTTTGAGTATTGTATTCCGAATAGAACCCGCATCTTTAAATATGAAGTCCGATTCAGTTTTGCTAGCACTATTTAAGGTATAAATTAAAGTAAGACTTTTCACGATCAATCTGTATATCGAACAATAGTAGGTTCATCGGCACCTACGGCCTGATACACTCACCAATCAGTAAGCGACATCGATTTTATTTTATATCATTTCTTGTAGGAATTCACATTAATACTCAACGACATAATTAATATGTTTGGATGTAAACCCAATACGTCGTGCTGTCGCGTCTGTGATGTGTCCTTCCGACAACAGACTTTCAACTCATGTACTGCATACTACTGAGGAGATTCAATTAACTTTATCGTATTCATATTTGCTCACGGCTGCCCGACAAAGTATACATTACACCATACAAAAACCTGAATGTAACAAGTTGTAGGGATATAAAATGGAGCGATCACATAGCCTGAGTTGTATATAAAGCAGGCGTGAACTGCAGTTCATTGGTAGAATACTAGCGAAATGCCATAAATATACAAAGGAGACTGCATACGAAAGATTCGTGCAGCCCATTGTAGAATAAATCTCAAGTGTGTGGAACCTAAACCAAGCCCGAACAACATGCGACAGTCAATGACTACGAAGGACAGAACAAATGGTCACAGATTACTTCGACCCATGGTACAGTACCACAAAAATTCTGAAAGAACTGAGATAGCAGATGCTTGAAGATAGATGCAAAATATCAAGTGAAAATCTACTTACTAAATTTGTAGAATCGATTTTAACTGATGCACCTACGAACATAGTTCGGTCTTCTATGTATCGCTTCCACAGGGATTGCGAAGACAGATTAAACTAATTACAACATGTACGGAGGCATTTAAGTAATCATTTTGCCCGTGATCCTTACGTGAATAGAACAGGAGAGTGCGGCTCGTCCCGGCGGAGGTTCGAGTCCTCCCTCGGGCATGGGTGTGTGTGTATGTCCTTAGTATAATTTAGGTTAAGTAGTGTGTAAGCTTAGGGACTGATGACCTTAGCAGTCAAGTCCCATAAGAAAAAAAAAAAAAAAAGAACAGGAGGAAACCCTAATCACTGTTACAGTGGGACGTGCCCTACACTATGCACTTCACGTGGTTTGCAGAGTATAGATGTAAATATGTGTAGATGTAGATATACGCAGAAAGCTGCATAAAGAGGGGAAGAGTGTTGTGGAGTACAGGCCCCACAACGAACTTGTGACGTCACAGTAGTTGCCTCGGGGCCCACGAGATATACAGGCCCTGCAACGAACTTGTGACGTCATGCCAGTCGGCTTGTCCGCCACACTGTGGGAACAGTCGGCTCCTTTCAGGGCCCACGGTATATCAATATGTAATTGAAGTGGTACGCACTGAAGGACTTAACTTTGTCGTGTGTTATCGAGAGCTTAAATGCAGTTCAACACACAGCCAAGAAACACTGAACTCTTCTGAAATTGTTACTCGCTCCTCGCCGCAGACGGTTACTAGCACTCGTAAGACCTGAAGTGTTACGTGCTTCGACGTACGCGCTACGGGCTGTCTTTCTAGTGGGCCCCCAGTTGCCTTGCCCGATGTACACAGAGAACGTTCGGGTACGTCCGGGGCCAGGCGCGAAATAAGTGTTTCAGTGAAAAGGTACCCAGTACGGTCCTTAACTTTGTCATATGCTATAGAGAACGTGAGTTTATTTAAACGCGCAGCTAAGAGGTGTTAAATGGTCTCAAATAGTAACTTAATCCCCACGGGAGACACAGGCTGCGACTCGTAAGATTTGTACTGTCACGTACTGACACATACTACACCGGGCCCCCCGTTTGGCCCCTCAGAAGAGGGAGCAGACCCTGTGGCGCATGCGGCATGACTGTGTCCTGTGCTAAGCAGCGATCGTCTACAAAAGTAGAGCTGACAAATGAAGCGACAAACTGTGATGGTTTCGAGTAATTTCAGTCACACATTTCTTGGCCGTTGAAAATCAAGGAGCAGATACTTTAAAACTTTCACCAGTTTTGAATACACTACTGTTGTCGGTAGATCATGCAAAACAAAAATTACGAAGACACGGTGTTCCAGATTATCCACTTGAAGGAAATACTTATAATACGACAGTTTTACAAACAAAATCAAGACATTAACGTTATTTCCATGCCAGGCTAACAATTTTCGTCTTGCTCTTATACCCGGCAGAAGCACATCCTTCTTAATGAATCTGACGCAGCAAAGAATTGAGGGTCTTAGTCCTAACATTACACTTTTCTAAATAGGAGCCACTTTCATAACAATGCACGTGTTGAGCCATTTCCCTACAACGCATCTTTCGCCTTCACGAACGTCTAACGAGAGGTCGAATAACTGAGAGCCTCATTTTATCAGTCTAGAAGAGAAATTAAAACAGTAGGGAAGTTTCTAATGAGAGCTTCGGAATCCATTTTAAGCATTCCGCTGTAGCCCCGGTACTGGGAATCGATCAGGAGAGACTCTATACTTGTAGCTGGCAGCCTGGTTGCACGGTCGCAGCTATTTTCGGAGCAGAACTGGTAAATTCCTGCACTGTAGGTCACGAGACGTTTTCGATGGTATGTCGCTTCTTCCATAAAGAGTCTTCGCGGTGGGAATCGAATGCTTTCCATTTTGAAATATGTCACAGGACAGCCATAAATATTGAACGTACCATAAATATTTCACATCCGTTCTAAGATTTATAAAGTGCTTAGCAACATGCAACAATAGAGCTTTGCATCGTGATCCACCCAATCGTGTGTAATCGATGTGTTGAGTTCCGTATTGGTGCTTGTGCAATCGTAACGCGAGAAAAATTTTAAGTTTGTGGATCAGTTAACCATGTATTCCAAAAAACACAGTCGTGATAAACGTTATGCAGTGGAATATGACACTTGAACGATAGCTGAAAATTCTTATTCATGTATGCTGGCCGTTTACAGTTTTGCAATCAAATAATTCTTTTATTCAAAACGCACTAAAATGTAGAGTGCTAAGGAGTAACGAGTTTAATACCTGCGTGACTAAAAATGATGTTTTGGACCAGAAAACTTTCATTTTATCAATAAAATATCTTTAATATCGTTTCTTTTAATTTATATTTTGTGTAGTGCTTGAAAATTCAATTGACTTTCTTTAAGATCAAAAAATACTGCGAGCAAGTAAATATACTGATAAGTTTCCTGCACAACAGTGCAAAAGTAGACGGTCACAAAAAGAAGCTACAGTGAGTTGTATTGCATAATGAAGTTAATGACGAGTTAATTCTCTTGATCGAAGAAAGAGTCAAGAATAGAGCCTTTTATCTAGTGGACAAACGTAATGGATGATGCAGCTGAGTTTATTTTTACGGTAACATAAAATTTATGAGAAGGCGTATCCAGTAAATAAAGAACTTTCCTCAGAGAATTAGTATTGGAAAGTGTTATAGTATTGTTAATACCAAGTATTTATCCGTGATTCTCCTGTTATGTTCTGTCCTGTAGTTTCAGATACACGCTTTACATTGAGTAAATTAGAGGAACATCGGAGGCGGTTCGGTCTTTGCTGGAGCAAGTGGCTCAAATGAGAGCAGATAATGTAGACTTGCATAGGCAGTTAGAAGCTTTGGCAGCGGATACATCCTCACCCAGCTTATCGGAACCCATGCCAGACACTAGTTGATACTCTTTCCGGTAAGGCAGAAGAGAATCAGCTTATTGACAGCCACACTGTTGGGTTGTTGGTCAGAGGAGCAGTTGTTACACGTGGTCGAATTATGATTGGTAAGAGATATGAAAACGTATGTGATGTGCTGCGAGGATCTAAGAAATATTCAAGCATTTGAAATATTGGGGAAAGGCTTACAGGGAACCCCTTGAGTGCGAGGTCACAAGTTCAGTCTTTAGAAAGGGTCATTTAAAAGTGTTGTGTTGACCGTTATGACAGGAAAAAATATTTGCAGCTAATGATTCACTATGTGCATCAGGAGGGCGACAGAAAATGAGTGTCCGGGAGGAGCACGTATCAACCTTCTATGGGATGGGATGTATGTGTCACACTTCTCAAAATGGACATCGTCGATATTCAAGAAATATTCGAAACATTTGCACCACGAACACTGAAAGAAAAATGGCGCACCAAAGTGTTAACAAAGCTTTGCACCATCAAGATCGAAGGCAAACTCCTTCGGAGTTACAAACCGAGCAGGACATTTAGCTAGGTATCCACTCTTAAAGAATGCATATGGAATCATATTGGTGTATCGGGATGATGAGAAATGAGGTAATGTGATAGCACGCAACTGAATGCGAAACAGTTTGTCGTGGAGCTTATCGTGAAACTGGCTATCCTTTAAGACGTAGATACAGATTGTGCGATAATGTGTTTTACAAGCTCGGAAAAAAGAAACATGCAGATGCTGAATTTCACCAGTGGTTCCAGTTGGTATGAACTGCAATGTCACACATTTTTGAGCAGGGACAATTTTCTCTAAAGGAGTACGATTTTTATACGCAGACCAGACCAGGAATCAAGCAAAAGCAAGTTATTTTGACCAGATATGGGCCAAAAACAGTGCCCATACCATAGTTTTATTATCGTAACCCATTTTCCCAGTCTTGCTTGCTGTGACGTAATTATTCCCTATTGCCTTTCGCACACGAGTAAGAGTCGTAGAGGGCAGAACACCTCCAACTTCTCGCAGCACAATAAATAGCTTTCCGGCCACTTTACCATCCAGATTAACAGTCGGCATCATTCTAAACGAATGCGTTGTATACGAAGGCACTGATGTTAGTTGATCTAGATGTAACCCTCTTGGTACCTCTAATTTCCAGGATTCCTTTCATGTGCATTTCCTCTTCAAATACCGTTTGGTCGGAGTTATAAAGAAATTCCTTACTGAACGATGGGATAAGTTTGTTAACTTATCTACAAATTTCCAGGCCGATTCCGTCCGCAGTTAGTTATTCATCGTCAAGTTGACGCTTTGCTTCAAGTTTCGTTATCTTACGTCTTCCTATTCTGTAGCAGTATTTGAAGTTAAGCAGCCATCAACTGCTTGCCCTGAAATCACTGAAATCTATGTCGCGAGCAGTTTCATGTGCATAACGTAATAAGTCACTATCACGCACATTTTGTACATTGTATAGAGCATCCTTGTAATACGCGAACACTAGTAACACTAGTAACAAGTCCCCCTTGTCCTCCCTTGAATGTCCGTAGTTTTTCTTACGTACTACACGGTCACATTGCTGCAGACTGATTTGAAATTGTTCATTACTGTTTTTTTACTATACTGTGGATAATCTTCCATGTATACAGTTATGTTTGGTACCTGCTCCTTGGACAATGGTTGTCCTTTACTACGTTTCACTGGAGACGGGATTTATGGCTCCCTGTGCGACAAGGATGATAAAGTACGTGGCTCGACATTTGTTTCAGTATCACTTTCATTGAAGCACGTATCATCATCATTGTACTCCTAATGTACATTGTACGCACAGTCGAGTGTATACGACATCACACATTCCACTCACTCAAACTGCAAAAACGCTTATACTTCATCTGCCAATTCTTTCTCAATCTGCGAAATTCTTTGGGTTCCTTTCGGACGAAATGTCAACTTCGGCAACTACTGTAGATCTAATGCAATGTTTGCTTTGATTATCATTGTCACTGCTCTGATATGTATCACACCACTAGCACTTTAGCACTGTTGTGAGTTACTCGTCGACTAAGCAGTTCAACTACGCTCCGTAGCCTCATGCTCGTAGACAAGTAGGGCGTCGAATGCGGTAAACATCAACGGCCTTTTACAACCTCACACTCAAGGGGTTCCTCGTGAGGTGTTATCGGGAGCAGTTAAATGGTGTGTCAAAAAGACACGGCGAATCCGTCGGAAGTTTCATGTATAGAACAAGAAAACACAATGCCGATACCTATGAGCGAATGGTGAGTGGTAACACACATAGGGTTGTTGTTGTTTTTGGGGGAAGAGACCAAACAGCGAGGTCATCGGTCTCATCGGATTAGGGAAGGACGGGGAAGGAATTCGGCCGTGCCCTTTCAAAGGAACCATCCCGGCATTTGCCTGGAGCGATTTAGGGAAATCACGGAAAACCTAAATCAGGATGGCGGGACGCGGAATTGAACCATCGTCCTCCCGAATGCGAGTCCAGTGTGCTAACCACTGCGCCACCTCGCTCGGTCACATAGGGTTCTTCTGCTTTTGGCGTAATACGTGGTATGACAGGAAGGTGCGAAATGGGAATAATCAACCTTTAAACGGTAGTGGGAACCCCAGGACCGACGAGCAGCGCTCCCAGTATATTTTAGAACAAATGAAGCATGTGTAGAGGTGAAAGTTTTATTAGTGGATGTAAGGAAAGAAGTTTGGACCTCATGGGAAAGATGTGGTTAAAATCCCTGCAGTATAAATCATGTGGAGTGGATGGTAAAATCCCTGTATTTATTGAGTTCGCTGACATGAAGTGGAGAGAAACATTTCCACGGATGTATGGACGTATTGTCTCGAATAGGCCACGGTTACTGCGCAATCCCTGGATTACATTTCTTACATATGTATCAAGCTAAAACTGACCTTGGACAGCGAGTAGCAGAACTCGGTGGAACGTCGTTTTACCTAGCGATAACTATTGTCAGCGCTACTCTACCACAAGGTTCAGCTCACGTGAAAGGTGAACCAATTATACTGCCTGCAAATAGTCGTCGGAACAACCGAATTAATATAATTTTTTCAGTAGGCTGCTTGGAAACGGTCGGCGCATTTGGTTGTAGTTCTACAGATACGTTGAGTTATTGTCTCATTCGTTTGAGTGGAGCAGTCTATGACAGCAATCTCACATAAACATCTGATTCAGTCGGTTGTAGTTTTATACATATGTTGGAATGTTATTCATTTATTTCTTTTGAATGAAGTAAGTCTATGGGTGTAAACGAATGAAGCCAATCGATTCAGTTGGTTGTACTTTTATGCACGGTTGGATTATATTTGATTCATTTCATTTGAATGAAGGCAGTCTATGGGTGCAACTGAATGAAAACAATCGATTCAGTTGAATTTACAATGAAATAAAGACCTTTAGCTGCTGACAGGCGTTGATAAATATCAACGGGGACAGTTGAAAATGTGTACCGCAACCGGGACCCAAACGCGGGATCTCCTGCTTACATGGCAGACGCTCTATCCGCCTGAGCCACCGAGGACACAGAGGATAGTGCGACTGCAGGGACTTATCTCTGGCACGCTCCCAGTGAGACCCAAATAATCAACGCACTGTCCACACACTACATTTGTGGTGCCCCTGCCCACTACACTCATCTATGTTGTTGTTGTTGTGGTCTTCAGTCCTGAGACTGGTTTGATGCAGCTCTCCATGCTACTCTATCCTGTGCAAGCTTCTTCATCTCCCAGTACCTACTGCAACCTACATCCTTCTGAATCTGCTTAGTGTATTCATCTCTTGGTCTCCCTCTACGATTTTTACCCTCCATGCTGCCCTCCAATGCTAAATTTGTGATCCCTTGATGCCTCAAAACATGTCCTATCAACCGATCCCTTCTTCTAGTCAAGTTGTGCCACAAACTTCTCTTCTCCCCAATCCTATTCAATACCTCCTCATTAGTTACGTGATCTACCCACCTTATCTTCAGCATTCTTCTGTAGCACCACATTTCGAAAGCTTCTATTCTCTTCTTGTCCAAACTGGTTATCGTCCATGTTTCACTTCCATACATGGCTACACTCCATACAAATACTTTCAGAAACGACTTCCTGACACTTAAATCTATACTAGATGTTAACAAATTTCTCTTCTTCAGAAACGATTTCCTTGCCATTGCCAGTCTACATTTTATATCCTCTCTACTTCGACCATCATCAGTTATTTTACTCCCTAAATAGCAAAACTCCTTCACTACTTTAAGTGTCTCATTTCCTAATCTAATCCCCTCAGCATCACCCGATTTAATTTGACTACATTCCATTATCCTCGTTTTGCTTTTGTTGATGTTCATCTTATATCCTCCTTTCAAGACACTGTCCATTCCGTTCAACTGCTCTTCCAAGTCCTTTGCTGTCTCTGACAGAATTACAATGTCATCGGCGAACCTCAAAGTTTTTACTTTTTCTCCATGAATTTTAATACCTACTCCGAATTTTTCTTTTGTTTCCTTTACTGCTTGCTCAATATACAGATTGAATAACATCGGGGAGAGGCTACAACCCTGTCTCACTCCTTTCCCAACCACTGCTTCCCTTTCATGCCCCTCGACTCTTATAACTGCCATCTGGTTTCTGTACAAATTGTAAATAGCCTTTCGCTCCTTGTATTTTACCCCTGCCACCTTCAGAATTTGAAAGAGAGTATTCCAGTTAACGTTGTCAAAAGCTTTCTCTAAGTCTACAAATGCTAGAACGTAGGTTTGCCTTTTCTTAATCTTTCTTCTAAGATAAGTCGTAAGGTTAGTATTGCCTCACGTGTTCCAACACGGAATTCTACGGAATCCAAACTGATCTTCCCCGAGGTCCGCTTCTACCAGTTTTTCCATTCGTCTGTAAAGAATTCGTGTTAGTATTTTGCAGCTGTGAATTATTAAACTGATAGTTCGGTAATTTTCACATCTGTCAACACCTGCTGTCTTTGTGATTGGAATTATTATATTCTTCTTGAAGTCTGTGGGTATTTCGCCTGTCTCATACATCTTGCTCACCAGATGGTAGAGTTTTGTCATGACTGGCTCTCCCAAGGCCGTCAGTAGTTCTAATGGAATGTTGTCTACTCCCGGGGCCTTGTTTCGACTCAGGTCTTTCAGTGCTCTGTCAAACTCTTCACGCAGTATCTTATCTCCCACTTCATCTTCATCTACATCCTCTTCCATTTCCATAATATTGTCCTCAAGTACATCGCCCTTGTATAAACCCTCTATATACTCCTTCCACCTTTCTGCCTTCCCTTCTTTGCTTAGAACTGGGTTGCCATCTGAGCTCTTGATATTCATACAAGTGGTTCTCTTCTCTCCAAAGGTCTCTTTAATTTTCCTGTAGGCAGTATCTATCTTACCCCTAGTGAGACAAGCCTCTACATCCTTACATTTGTAATCTAGGCATCCCTGCTTAGCCATTTTGCACTTCCTGTCAATCTCATTTTTGAGACGTTTGTATTCCTTTTTGCCTGCTTCATTTACTGCATTTTTATATTTTCTCCTTTCATCAATTAAATTCAATATTTCTTCTGTTACCAAAGGATTTCTATTAGCCCTCGTCTTTTTACCTACTTGATCCTCTGCTGCCTTCACTACTTCATCCCTCAGAGCTACCCATTCTTCTTCTACTGTATTTCTTTCCCCCATTCCTGTCAATTGTTCCCTTATGCTCTCCCTGAAACTCTCTACAACCTCTGGTTCTTTCAGTTTATCCAGGTCCCATCTCCTTAAATTCCCACCTTTTGGCAGTTTCTTCAGTTTCAATCTGCAGTTCATAACCAATAGATTGTGGTCAGAATCCACATCTGCCCCTGGAAATGTCTTACAATTTAAAACCTGGTTCCTAAATCTCTGTCTTACCATTATATAATCTATCTGATACCTTTTAGTATCTCCAGGATTCTTCTAGGTATACAACCTTCGTTTATGATTCTTGAACCAAGTGATAGCTATGATTAAGTTATGCTCTGTGCAAAATTCTACAAGGCGGCTTCCTCTTTCATTTCTTCCCACAAATCCATATTCACCTGCTATGTTTCCTTCTCTCCCTTTTCCTACTGACGAATTCGTCACCGATGATTATTAAATTTTCGTCTCCCTTCACTACCTGAATAATTTCTTTTAACTCGTCATACATTTCATCAATTTCTTCATCATCTGCAGAGCTAGTTGGCATATAAACTTGTACTACTGTAGTAGGCATGGGCTTTGTGTCTATCTTGGCCACAATAATGCGTTCACTATGCTGTTTGTAGTAGCTAACGCGCACTCCTATTTTTTTATTCATTATTAAACCTACTCCTGCATTACCCCTATTTGATTTTGTATTTATAACCCTGTAATCACCTGACCAAAAGTCTTGTTCCTCCTGCCACCGAACTTCACTAATTCCCACTATATCTAACTTTAACCTATCCATTTCCCTTTTTAAATTTTCTAACCTACCTGCCCGATTAAGGGATCTGACATTCCACGCTCCGATCCGTAGAATGCCAGTTTTCTTTCTCCTGATAACGACGTCCTCTTGAGTAGTCCCCGCCCGGAGATCCGAATGGGGGACTATTTTACTTCCGGAATATTTGACCCAAGAGGACGCCATCATCATTTAATCATACAGTAAAGCTGCATGCATCTTTATGAAGATGATATCTGTTCTTTCTGACATGTCCGAAAGAACATATACCATCGTCACATATCGATTCAGTTGGTTGTAGTTTTACGTATTGATTGGAGTATTATTGATTTATTTCTGTTGGGAGAAGTGAGTCTATGGGTGCAATCGAGTGAAAATAATTGATTCAGTTGGCTGTAGTTTTATGCACAGTTGAATTATTAATTCATTCATCTCTTTTGAGTGAAGCCAGTGTATGAGAGCAAACGAAGACATTCTATTCAGTTGGCTGTAGTTTTACATATCGGCTGGATTGTTACACATTCATTTCTTTGAGTGAAGTCAGTCTATGGGTGCAACCAAGGGGAAACAGTCTATTCAGTCTGTTGAAGTTTTACATATTGATTTAAGTACTCAGTCTGAGTGAAACCTGACTATTTTTTTGTGTTGGTTGAAATATACATTAGTTTTTCAACTGACACCACTCTATTATTTTAGTTGAATAAGTTATCTACCCATTCTTCTAACAATAAGCGAAACTAGTCTTCGCGTCCATTAGAACTGAGTAGTATATTGCTGTGAATTAAGTTCTTGCAGATACAGTTAACATGTAACTAACGAAAATGATGTATCATTGGAGGCACAACGTTAAACGTAAAAGTTCCCTTAGGAGTACATGAAGAAGAAAGGAACATTGCCAGATTTTAGCGAATGATCACATTTCGTTTTACTGAGAAGATGTGATATCTGTTTATTAAAAATCATCTGATTATAGCCCTTAAACATTTATTCAGCCATTTATCTGTGTGGAAGTGAAATATACTGTGCAGAAAATTGTTACCGGCTATATACATACAGTACGTACAAATCAAACGTACCTGTTTACACTTTACGGACTTTGAAAAGTAGTTTTAGTATAAGAAGTACTACTCAGGTCCACACATTGATACATCAGTTTCACAGTTAACCTTTTTCTAGCCGTCACCGTGAACGGTCTGTAGCCACATTTACACCAAGAAGCCGCAAGACAGGGGGCATTAACTAAAACGCAAGAGGAGTACCAGGTACTGTGTGTTTCATATATGCACTTCCGAAAGAGCCTGCAACAAGCTGTGATCTTCATCCCACACACATTGAAATGATAAAGTGGGCGTGGATAGGTGAAGGAGGTAGACTGTTGTTTGAAACAATGGATATCGACATTATATTGCAGATAAATGACACATCAGTTCAGGTACTGAGGGAGGCATAAGGTACCAGAAGCTTGGCAGAAGACACACTACTAAGCTGACCAATCTGGAGCTTGTGATATTAAATAATCCCAGAATGTTTCGTGGTTTAACAGCTGAGCTGATTAGTTATGTGAATACGGCAGCCATTCTATGAACGAAGAATGAGTATAATACAGGCCTATCTGGACCCATTGGCCACTCAGTTGGGCATGGCGAGACTGTTGCTTATTCTTGACGATAGTGTAAGGGATACACTAGTTGAGATAGCATAGCTACAGGAATCTATACAATATACAATACATGGTCAGTTAAGTCCTACCTTGTTGCCACCAAGTAATTTTCTGGCCAGCTTACATCAGGCACAGCTGCAAGTTATGTTGGAATTCATTGTACTTCTGAAAGAGAAAATCGTATCACTGTACTACCGCCTTGAGTCAGTAGGCGTCAGAGCTGCTGTGTTCTTTCACATGTACTAATTCATTTCCCAGTAGCAGATACCAAGAACTATGTACCAGTGCTTTGCAGTTACGAACTTCCAACATGCTGGAATATCTTTGGTCAGCAACTTGTGTTAATCAGTGTACCGAAAAACCAGTCCAAGTTGTAAAGTTTTACTTTTTATGCATTCGATGACTAGTTTCGGACTGAGATCCAACTACAGCCAACTGAACCAATTCTTTTCACTCGATTGCACCCATAGACTCACTTCTCTCAACAGAAATAAATCAATAATACTCCAATCAATACGTAAAACTACAACCAACTGAATCGATATGTGACGATGGTATATGTTCTTTCGGACATGTCCGAAAGAACAGATATCATCTTCATATAGATAAGATGAGTGTAGTGGGCAGGGACACCACAAATGTAGTGTGTGGACAGTGCGTTGCTTATTTGGGTCTCACTGGGAGCGTGCCAGAGATAAGTCCCTGCAGTCGCACTATCCTCTGTGTCCTCGGTGGCTCAGACGGATAGAGCGTCTGCCTGTAAGCAGGAGATCCCGCGTTTGGGTCCCGGTCGCGGTACACATTTTCAACTGTCCCCGTTGATATTTATCAACGCCTGTCAGCAGCTAAAGGTCTGTATTTCATTGTAAATTCAACTGAATCGATTGTTTTCATTCAGTTGCACCCATAGACTGCCTTCATTCAAATGAAATGAATCAAATATAATCCAACCGTGCATAAAAGTACAACCAACTGAATCGATTGTTTTCATTCGTTTACACCCATAGACTAACTTCATTCAAAAGAAATAAATGAATAACATTCCAACATATGTATAAAACTACAACCGACTGAATCAGATGTTTATGTGAGATTGCTGTTATAGACTGCTTCACTCAAACGAATGAGACAATAACTCAACGGATCTGTAGAACTACAACCAAATGCGCCGACCGTTTCCAAGCAGCCTACTGAAAAAATTATATTAATTCGGTTGTTCCGACGACTATTTGCAGGCAGTATAATTGGTTTACCTTTCACGTGAGCTGAACCTTGTGGTAGAGTAGCTGACAATAGTTATCATCGCTAGGTAAAACGACGTTCCACCGAGTTCTACTATTCGCTGTCCAAGGTCAGTTTTAGCTTGATACATATGTAAGAAATGTAATCCAGGGATTGCGCAGTAACCGTGACCTATTCGAGACAATACGTCCATACATCCGTGGAAATGTTTCTCTCCACTTCATGTCAGCGAACTCAATAAATACAGGGATTTTACCATCCACTCCACATGATTTATACTGCAGGGATTTTAACCACATCTTTCCCATGAGGTCCAAACTTCTTTCCTTACATCCACTAATAAAACTTTCACCTCTACACATGCTTCATTTGTTCTAAAATATACTGGGAGCGCTGCTCGTCGGTCCTGGGGTTCCCACTACCGTTTAAAGGTTGATTATTCCCATTTCGCACCTTCCTGTCATACCGCGTATTACGCCAAAGGCAGAAGATCCCTATGTGACCGAGCGAGGTGGCGCAGTGGTTAACATACTGGACTCGCATTCGGGAGGACGATGGTTCAATCCCGCGTCCGGCCATCCTGATTTAGGTTTTTCGTGATTTCCCTAAAACGCTCCAGGCAAATGCCGGGATGGTTCCTTTGAAAGGGCACGGCCGAATTCCTTCCCCGTCCTTCCCTAATCCGATGAGACCGATGACCTCGCTGTTTGGTCTCTTCCCCCAAAAACAACAACAACCCTATGTGTGTTACCACTCACCATTCGCTCATAGGTATCGGCATTGTGTTTTCTTGTTCTATACATGAAACTTCCGACGGATTCGCCGTGTCTTTTTGACACACCATTTAACTGCTCCCGATAACACCTCACGAGGAACCCCTTGAGTGTGAGGTTGTAAAAGGCCGTTGATGTTTACCGCATTCGACGCCCTACTTGTCTACGAGCATGAGGCTACGGAGCGTAGTTGAACTGCTTAGTCGACGAGTAACTCACAACAGTGCTAAAGTGCTAGTGGTGTGATACATTTCAGAGCAGTGACAATGATAATCAAAGCAAACATTGCGTTAGGTCTACAGTAGTTGCCGAAGTTGACATTTCGTCCGAAAGGAACCCAAAGAATTTCGCAGATTGAGAAAGAATTGGCAGATGAAGTATAAGTATGGCATTTACGAAGATGTCAAAAATTTGCAATGAACACTTACAGTGCATACAGATAACTGCAGTTCACCTATATGCTGTATGGCGCAGTGGTTAGCACACTGGAATCACATTCAGGAGGATGACGGTTCAAATCACGTCCGATCATCCGGATTTAAGTTTTCCCTAATTTCCCTAAATCATCCCATGTAAATGCTGTAACAGGTCCTATGTAATGGCATGGCCAAATTCCATCCCCATCCTTGACACATTCCGAGTTTGTGCTCCTTCTCTAATGGCCTTGATGTTTATAGGATGTTAAACCCAGTCTTCCTTCCTTTCTTCCTTCCTATATGTTGTAAGATGGTGGGCCTTGGAAAACTTTGCTCAGGTTAAGACAAAGGAAATTATACTGCTTAAACCAGACGGGAAAAATTATGCATTAACGTCAGCAGACAAACTATGACATTTCCGAACAAAGCAGTTTATGGTATGCTCGTCGAGAATGATGCAGACTGCCATAGGGATATGTGAAAACTGTTTCTAGGGTGGATAAGGGCGGAAGGGAGCTCAGAGGACGCCCTAGCAACGCAATCTTATTTCCAGGAGGTCGGCCAACATTGGGTATATTCAATATATTCAATATACGACGGCGTGCTGAAAAGTAATGCCTTCAAATTTTTGTGTGAAGACTTAAGTTTTATACATAAAACGAACGTTATTAACATTCTACAACTTTATTGTTCGCGTCAACATATTTGCAGCCGTTTTACGCTAGAGGGCTCCAAACTGTAGCGTGTACCATGGTGGTGCGTTGAAAGAGCGTGTTGCAATCGAGTTTCAAATTCTAACAGTTCGTCCACACATGAAGCACCCTCTTCTTCAGCATGACATTGCCAGATTGGACACGAGTATTGCAATATGTGCAACAATCCGATGCGTTGCCTTCACTGTCGTCGATCATTCTCCATACATTCCTGACTTGGCCCACCCGATTTTCATCTGCTTCAGAAACTTAAAGAACACATTCAAAGGCTTCACTTTGTTAGAGGCTGAAGTGATGAAACCAGAGACGAGGTTGTGACTCCGTCAACGAAATTGAATTTCTGCAGCGACAGTATTAACAGACTGATCCATCGTTGGCAGAAATGTGTTCGTTGCCAGGGCGACTATGTTGAGAAATAAATGTGTAGACATGAAGGATAAAGAAGTATAATGTTAACAAGTTTTGTTTTATTTAAAAAGTAACTTTTAGAGCTCTTCAGCAAATCACCGTAGTTATTGCAAATTACTTTGCTAAGGACTGTCTGATGGTACGAAACGCATGGGACTGTTAGGCAGCGGAATACTGCGAAATGATATGAAGTTTTGTCATCAACGCTGAACCTAATGTATCGATTACGGTAGTTGCCCAATAAACTTTTGGGAATATCACCAGCTAAGGGCCTGACCTTCCTGAACGATACCTTGGATCCTGCGTTACTCAGTTCTCTGGACGCGCTTACAGCAGCAGAGAAGGGACGCATTAGTGGGCAACAGATGTTCCAACGTATTCAACAATACTGCAACAGATACCACTACACAATCATGGCTTAGGAATCTCATCGTCCAGTACCACGTCGATTCTGGTTCCTACATGTGCATGATTTTTCTCAGTCTGTGGCCGAGAACCAACCCCTCTCCTCCTCCTCAACTCTCAGTCCATGCGTCGCCCCTAGAGTTTATGTGAAAGACACCAGCCCATCACAGTGGCAGGCAGAGTTGGGTCATGTCGCGTCCTGATACAGCGTCACTTCGTGACCAGAGGCGTGACCCTGTCGTAACGATGCTGGGAAAATTTGCCATAAATTCTCGCCACCGAGATCTAGCAGTATTTTTCTCCGATCCTTGCCTATACCAGCCATCAGCCCAACGTGGATCACGCAGTCTCATCTGCCTCCACAGGACGCTATTCTACGGGTCGCTCCTGGATATAATAAGGCCGGTGTTTCTTCTAGGCTGACATCAACCGCTCATGCGAGTAACGGCGCTGACACGCTTCACGAATATTGGCGGAAGTTGTCGAAAATTACCAATGCTAATGACAGCCGCGTGAGGGCATGTACACGCGGCTGGCTCAGCCGTTCGAACTACGAGGATTTCACGCGCCTACACTCTTTTCTACAGAGGCTGCGAATTTGCAGTATACGCATGCACAGTACGCTACGCTTGGCATCAGACTTGGGCGAAATTTATGTGAATAAGGAATAAGGAATACAGATGTAACTTACCTTTCGTTATTCTTGAAGAACCAATATTATTCTAAACTACTTATTCGTGATCTGTGTATAAAAAGTGTTCAGAATAATAGATAATTTGAAATCAATTGCATTTACGTGTATAGCTCCATTTCTTTGTCATTTATTAAACGAATGTTCACCGAAGAGCCAAAGAAACTGGTACGCCTTGTAACACGCCCGGGGGTACAAATGGGGGTGGGGGGTTACTTTAAGCCGGTTGTCGTTTCGACCGTGCGCCCTATCCACACCTCGTACCTGGTAATCCCGCGGTGGTCGTATTGTTCTGCTCCACAATGCTGCTGGCGTGCCTGGAATTATCTATCGAAATATGCAAGCGAGTTAGGGGAGCCACTCAACGTCAAAACACAACACTTTCTTAATTTTGGTATGAACAACTATATTCCGAGACGATAAAAGAAAAACGCAGGTGGCACTGTTTACATTCTAAGTCGTAAATGTTTATCTCAATTAATAATCTTGATGATTATCTGTCCACAATATCAATTCAGACGAGTGTACGCGTAACCGACACGACGCGGGTGATTGTTGATGATGCGGAAGCCGAATGATCGAACGAAAGTTATTATGCTCGTCACACATACAGATATCTGGTAATAGTCCTCCTTGACGCTAGTAATGATAATTTAACTCTGTTAGTAAAGTTAATTTTTCAGTTCTCACTTGTACTAGCGTGCGCGTGACCGTCGCGGCGAGCTGATTGTTGATAATGAGGAAAAGCGATGATCGAACGCACGTTCTCACGATCGCTACAAGACACTGGCACTTAAATGCTCTCTTTTGTGGTAATTAGTATTACTGTTTCACATTAGTTCATTCTTGGAGACCGAACACGGCGCGGATGATTGATACTGTGCGGTACGACACGCAACGAGAGGATACACAAATACGTTATCAGCAGCACTGCTCATTTTTAAATTACTTCTTGACGCACTTTCCTCTGAATCATTTACTTATTTTATCACATTACTTTAATAGCAATTGTAGCAACACTTCAACTTCCATACTAACAATGCCTCTCACATGCAGAGCTACACACTACACACATAACAGTTCCGTGTTCGATGCTCGACTCTCTAGACGCGGTTGCACGCAAAGATACTCCACAACTAAACCAGCGATATGTCAGTAAACTTACAACCTGCCTAATATCGTGTCGGGCCGCCGCGAGCATGGAGTCGATTAATGTCTGAAGTAGTGCTGGAGGGAATTGACACCACGAATCCTGTAGGGCTGTCCACAAAACCTTAAGAGTACGAGGGAGAGGGGATCACTTCCGAACAGCACGTTGCTAGACATCCCAGATATGCTGAGTAATGTTCATGTCAGGGAAGTTTTGTGGACAGCGGAAGTGTTTCAACACAGAAGAGTGTTCCTGGAGCCATGCTGTAACTATTCTGTCGCATTGTTCTGATGGAATTGCTCAAGTCCGTCTGAATGCACAATCGATATGAATGGACCACCTTGACACGCAGGGTCCATGGATTCATGAGGTTGTCTCCATACCATACACGTGCAATCGCTCGATACAATTTGAAACGAGACTCGTCCGACCAGGCAACATTTTTCCAGTCATCAACAGTCCAATGTTGGTGCTGCCAGACCCTGGCGAGGGGTAAAGCTTTGTATCGTGTGATCATCAAGGATACACGAGTGGTCCTTCGGCTTCGAAAGCCCATGTCAATGATATTTCGTTGAATGGTTCTCACACTGACACTTGTTGATGGCCCAGAATTCAAATCTGCAGCAATTTGCGGAAGGATTACACTTCTGTCATGTTGAACGATTCTCTTCCGTCGTCGTTGGTCCCTTTCTTGCAGGATCTTCCTCCGGGGTCAGCGATGTCGGAGATTTGATGTTTTACCGTATTCATGATATTCAGGGTACACTTGTGAAATGGTCGTACAGGAAAATCGCTGTCTCGGAGATGCTGTGTCCCATCGCTCATGTAACACCACGTTTAAACACGCTTAAATCTTGATAACTTGCCATAGCAGTAACCGATCTAACAACTGCGACAGACGCCAGTTGTCTTATACAGGCGTTGTCGACCGCAGCGCCGTATTCTGCCTGTTTACATATCTCTGTATTTGAATACGCTTGCCTATACCAGTTTCTTTGTAACTTCAGTGTACTATTCATTCCCTCTAAATTAGTTTTCATAACAATTCTTTTTTTGAAACATCTCATCAGAAACTTTGTTTGATTTACGGAGATTTACCGTTGTGACACTAAATAAAGTATGTTAAACACACGTAATGCACTCCTGAATTTGTCTTGAATCATGACTTCGATGTATTACTTTCAGTTCATAATCATCTTCAGCAAAAATTGACAAATCATTTGTTCTGCTGTAGTTTTTGGCAAATAATTCGTTGTGACTCCACTTTAACTTCACTTCTCAAATCAAAAAATATTCATAATAAAATTTCCATTTTACGTCATAATTTCGTCCGTCTTTTTATATTTCTTTGGATATTTCATGTCTGAAGTTTGTAGTAGGCCTCCCTTGGTCATGGTCAGCAGTAGAGGCGAACTACTTGTTTTTACTGCTGCAACAATCACAGTTGGTATAGAAAGGCGAAAGACTTCTTCCAATAGTCTCTTCACACTTTCACAATAGAAAAATTGCAAGTAAGCTGCAATATTATGAACTCTTTTATGTACTCGAATCTAGTGTCTCTTCCGAAATTTTTGAACCTCGTAGCTTTACATAATTCCATAGACGGTTGTTGGATCGAAGAACTATTCCATATTCTAACAGCTTCCTCACTTAGAGTGAATCTTAAAACAGTTTCGATGAATCTGGACGTCCAGAAGCATTCCATTAACGTTTTAGCAAACATTACATTAAAAGTTTGGTGATGTTAACCCTTAGGAACCACTGAGTTCTTGCTTGGTTCACTCATTTTATACCACTAAAACCAGAAATAGCGTAATAATACTAAGGAAACACGCATATCCGATAGTGTTAGCATTCTGAAATAGGTTTTGAAGATCGAAAGTTTTTGTTGGCTACATTCTCATCGTTGGCTGCTTACGCAGAGTCCTTTGTTAACAGAGGGAGGGGTGGACCTATTGGCAAATGCAGAGACAGATGAAGGGTGTCCAATGAGTAGCGTAATAGGGCTGTAATGCAATAGGCAGACCGCCTTCGGCAGCCAATAACAAAATAAAGTTAAAATGATGTGCATTATAGCCCGCTCACATGGCCGCCGCGACAGGCTGCTGGCTCCGCGCTGCCAGTTGCGAGCAGGCTGTCTCGTGGGGAACTTACGTGGCTTCCTTTAGTTCCTGTGCACTTGTCGAAGCAACCAGACCTTCCTTGCATCCTGAACCTAATTTCGTGATGACTTTCAACAGCTTTTAGGACTTGGGGGAGATTCCAGTTCTGGAGGGATGTACACTATGTCTTCAAATTTATAGCCATTTTTTATTTTGTAAAACAGACCATGAGTGTATTACGCCAATTGAAAATTCATCTTGAATATCCATCTTCCGATGAAAAATTTCCGTTCTTCATTTATTCGCCAGAGTGTATTTTATAAAGCACCTAGTCCGAGACAGCTGGTTCTTTTACTGTTTGCCGGATGGATGGATGTGTGTGATGTCCTTAGGTTAGTTAGGTTTAAGTAGTTCTAACTTTTAGGGGACTGATGACCTCAGATGTTAAGTCCCACAGTGCTCACAGCCATTTGAACCATTTCTTTTACTGTTTGTTAAACTCCTTCTACCATAGGGACCCATTAAATTTTCAGATGTGCCAAGTGCCTCGTCTCCGACATTGACGTATGGCACCGGTACTCCTTTGTTTTGTGCAGGGCTGGCTAAACTGGCTGCTAAACATTGCGGGTGCCTATGTGTTATAGCCCAAACTGCTGAGGCCGTCCGTCTATAAGCATTTTTATGTTTCATTTGTTATGCTGTAATAAAATAAAGATATGCTCAAATAGAAGTATGGTTTCAGCACTGCAGTGCTATACTAGGCATGGTAGTGTGCCCTTGCCTTCCTCCCACCTCTGAACCGATACAACCAAACAGAGGGGGATCTACATTTCAGTAGTCACTCTGAAATATGGTGCAACTTGATTTGGCTTTACTGTCATTGTTACAGGAGAAGGAAACGGAAAGAACAGAGAAAATCATAGGAGCAACTTTCGATCGAACCCTAAGCCCAAGTAGTCTGGAACTTAAGCCTGTGAGCCATAAAGGCACATTTCTCAACAAACCATTAATAAGTTATTTGTAAAAAAGAAACTGCAGTGAGCCAAGGGAACAAATTCTAATTCTGTACAAGAGGTACACAAAGAAAATACAGTGGCATTGTATGTTATTCGTTATTTAATTTACAGATAATTTATTGGCAAATAAATTTGTTTGAATGATCTACTTATTCGAATAATTATCCAGTTAGAAATCTGCTAGAAAAATGCCCATCTCTTTTCACCGCTACACCCTAGGCTTCCTTTCTCTTTCTCTTCTTACCCGTATATCAAATGTAGAAAGTCCTTCTAGTTAATTTGCTCTATTTACTCATAAAAGCCCACAGTATAGCTGGAATGAAGTTTCTTTCTAATTATAAACAAAGTTGACAATTATGGTCTGTTGTCACACTCGCAACGTAATTTTTTAAAGTTTGTTCTGTTCAAAATATGTCTAAATGTCAGTATGAGGTTCGAGTCCTCCCTCGGGCATGGTTGTGTATGTTTGTCCTTAGGATAATTTAGGTTAAGTAGTGTGTAAGCTTAGGGACTGATGAAGATTTCACACACATTTGAACATTTTTTGTCAGTATGATTTTAGCAGGTGACTCAAAGCAAACATTAATTCATCAGCTATTATATCACAGAAACATAGTTCCACAACTGAAGCAATGATCTTCAGTAGCGTTCAATATTCGGTTATCACTTTAATTTTCGTTATACCGAGGTAACACTTAGTGAATCTCAGGAATACAGCACACACTTTCTCCATAGAAAACGTGGAATATCGACAGCTATAAAGAAATTCTGACTCCTAATTTGTTTGAATGCTTGTCAGACCCATTAGTGTCACTACGTTGTCTCGAAGCTGTATAGATAGTGCCTATGTTTCCCTGCGCGTGTGGCAGGGCCACGCGGATGTTGCCCGTCACTCTATGAGCCAGCACCGCGTGATAACGAGTGAGTGAACGGCCAGCCGCATGCTACCGCGTGCACTTGCATAGCGAATGATGTAGACGAGCGCCACTCACTCGGATTCGCCACACGGTTGCAATGCTCTAGCTATCACTCTGCAGAGGCTGCCTTCCTATCTGGCATTTTCACGTCGACCACTGCCAAATAAGCTGTCTTGTGTTTTGATGAGATGGACTCTTCCGATAGAGGTCAGTGCAATTCACTGAGACACTGCCGGGGGCTACTGTTTGGGTTCTTGCTCAATAAAATATGACTGGTATCAATGCATTTCTGGTTCTGTGATTGATCACACCCATCACCCTGCTTAGTTAGTTACTTAAATATTCCATAAATCATTTGAACAATTCGTTTCTCGAAATGATGTGTAAGAGATCAATTTATGGGTCATGCTCACCACCCTTAGCCGGTGTCCTGGCATTTAAAAATGTCGGACGCCAATGGACCAGTTTGGCATCGTAACAATACCACAAAATAATTGAGATCGAAATATGACGAAGAAGAGTATGGAAGCTTGCGAGTGACAGTGTTTAGAGAGCATGAAATCAGCACCTCCAACATATTTCTACACGATAAATCCTTTGTTTCATCGACTCTCTCGTACTTACATGAGACATATGCAGCTTGCAAGTGTCATACTGAAATGTGCGGAAAATTATATCTAAACGGTGGTGTCACCGCCAGGCACCACACTTGCTAGGTGGTAGTCTTTAAATCGGCCGCGGTCCGTTAGTATACGTCGGACCCGCGTGTCGCCACTGTCAGTAATTGCAGACCGAGCGCCACCACACGGCAGGTCTAGAGAGACGTCCTGGCACTCGCCCCAGTTGTACAGCCGACGTTCATAGCATTGGTTCACTGACAAATCACGCTCTCATTTGCCGAGACGATAGTTAGCATAGCCTTCAGCTACGTCATTTGCTACGACCTAGCAAGGCGCCATTACCAGTTATATTGAACTTATTATACTTTTATATCATCAAGAGCGATGTACTCCAATTATGGATTAAAGTTAAGTATTACATCATCTACGTACTTTATTTGCAATTCTCAAGACATTGTCCTGTTCCAGACCTCACGCCAGTCTGCGTGTAATTAAACTCGCGCATTTCGGCCTCCTCTAGCAAAACGGTTTTGGTTCTTCTGCCAACACTTCATAAACTGCATCATGAGCAGCTTGAAAACTGCATGGCAAGGAAGCTTAACAACATTTTACGTTGCAGGAGAAGATAGTAGTAAAAGTATGGAGACCATGCTAGCTCGGCATAGTTCCAGAGAGTTACAGATATTACATAAAAGAAGAGTATATATTCTGAACAAGAAGTTGGAAATGTTAAGAACATCGTAAAACTTCCCAAATGAATCTGGCTCTCTGCGGTTGATTATACACTGTTTCGAAACGTAGCAGATTAGAACTCGGTGCCGGATGAGAAATCAAAGCTATAATCTCGGATTTTGCTGACAAATTTCTTAGCGCCTGACCTATTACGTATGACTCAAGATCAATCATCACAGTCTTATTCTGTCAGTACCCCTTCCCAGCTACCTAGACTTTACAGAAGTTCTCCGGATACATTGGTGGACTAGTGCTCCAAGACGAAAAGATGGCCTAGTCCCATCTCTAAAACGGACGATTCGACGTCTTCAAGGGGCACTTTGGCGCAAGAGCAAATAAAGTTGTCGACACTCTTGGGAATGAAAATGGTTCAAATGGCTCTGAGCACTATGGGACTTAACTTCTGAGGTCATAAGTCCCCTAGAACGTAGAACTACTTGAACCTAACTAACCTATAAGGACATCACACACGTCCATGCCCGAGGCAGGATTCGAACCTACGACCATAGTGGTCGCGCGGTTCCAGACTGTAACGCCTAGAACCACTCGGCCACAGCGGCCGGCCTTGGGAATGAGATATTGCGCATTGTGTTAAAGGAATACAGCCAGGTTCGACACACAGACCTACTCCACCATTTACCAATGTAAATTAGAGCCAATTGGAACAGCAAACTGCGTCTTTCATATCAGTTTAATGGCTGGAACTATGCGGCAACAGTCTTGCACATCCATCACAACCTTTATATGACTATCGGACATCAAAGGAAGTTTCTTGTAATCATAATCTCCCATAACTTCACTCGCAAAAAGTTTGAAGAGCGCCTTTTTCGCTTACAATGAACTCAGTCCCCCTGCGCGAGTGCGGCGCAGGGCACACTAACCATACCACTCCGGCTCCACTCAGAGGCCATAGGAAACAACTTGTTTAGAAATATACCCTAGCAAAGCGTGGGAAACAGTTGCTTTCTTGTGTTAAAACTCTGCTAGCAACAAAAGATGTGCTGGTATACAAACAATGATTTATCTTTTTAACCACTGAGCCAGTAATGCTGTAAATATTAAAGTTGTCCGCCTATAAAATTCTAGAGGTGTGTGTGTGTGTGTGTGAGAGAGAGAGAGAGAGAGAGAGAGAGAGAGAGAGTGTGTGTGTGTGTGTGTGTGTGTGTGTGGTGGGGATGGGAGGGGGGCGGGGGCAGGGTGTACACGAGTAAGCAGTTATGAGACTTACGTGGATAAAAAATTCTCCGTTAACTTGCCGCGTCAAATTCGGGCGAAATCGCATGCTTTTGATGACTCCTCCATCATCGTCTTTTGGTGGTAAGCCTGACTGAGTGGCCGAGCAGAAATCATTAAATAATGCACATACCATGAATCTAATTGATAAAAGCAGAAAATATAAAAATGCAGAAAATGAAGCTGGCGAAAGGAAAAAAATATCTCTAGAAATGAGACCGACAGGGAGTGCAAACTGACGAAGCAGGAATGGCTAGACGAGAAACGCAGGGCTGTAGAACCATGGATAACTAGGAGAAAGATACAGGGTGTTTCAAAAATGACCGGTATATTTGAAACGGCAATAAAAACTAAACGAGCAGCGATAGAAATACACCGTTTGTTGCAATATGCTTGGGACAACAGTACATTTTCAGGCAGACAAACTTTCGAAATTACAGTAGTTACAATTTTCAACAACAGATGGCGCTGCGGTCTGGGAAACTCTATAGTACGATATTTTCCACATATCCACCATGCGTAGCAATAATATGGCGTAGTCTCTGAATGAAATTACCCGAAACCTTTGACAACGTGTCTGGCGGAATGGCTTCACATGCAGATGAGATGTACTGCTTCAGCTGTTCAATTGTTTCTGGATTCTGGCGGTACACCTGGTCTTTCAAGTGTCCCCACAGAAAGAAGTCACAGGGGTTCATGTCTGGCGAATAGGGAGGCCAATCCACGCCGCCTCCTGTATGTTTCGGATAGCCCAAAGCAATCACACTATCATCGAAATATTCATTCAGGAAATTAAAGACGTCGGCCGTGCGATGTGGCCGGGCACTATCTTGCATAAACCACGAGGTGTTCGCAGTGTCGTCTAAGGCAGTTTGTACCGCCACAAATTCACGAAGAATGTCCGGATAGCGTGATGCAGTAATCGTTTCGGATCTGAAAAATGGGCCAATGATTCCTTTGGAAGAAATGGCGGCCCAGACCAGTACTTTTTGAGGATGCAGGGACGATGGGACTGCAACGTGGGGCTTTTCGGTTCCCCATATGCGCCAGTTCTGTTTATTGACGAAGCCGTCCAGGTAAAAATAAGCTTCGTCAGTAAACCAAATGCTGCCCACATGCATATCGCCGTCATCAATCCTGTGCACTATATCGTTAGCGAATGTCTCTCGTGCAGCAATGGTAGC
Organism: Schistocerca nitens; assembly: GCF_023898315.1. Lineage (NCBI taxonomy): Eukaryota > Metazoa > Arthropoda > Insecta > Orthoptera > Acrididae > Schistocerca > Schistocerca nitens. Next base: position 675,682,646 of record NC_064615.1, read on the forward strand.
GGCGCTGAGGGGTTGCCGCGTTTGAATTTTGTATGGATAGAGGTGTAAACTCTGGCGCATGAGACGATACGTGGACGTTGGCGTCATTTGGACCGCAGCTGCAACACGGCGAACGGAAACCCGAGGCCGCTGTTGGATCACCTGCTGCACTAGCTGCGCGTTGCCCTCTGTGGTTGCCGTACGCGGTCGCCCTAACTTTCCAGCACGTTCATCTGTCACGTTCCCAGTCCGTTGAAATTTTTCAAACAGATCCTTTATTGTATCGCTTTTCGGTCCTTTGGTTACATTAAACCTCCGTTGAAAACTTCGTCTTGTTGCAAAAACACTGTGTTCCAGGCGGTGGAATTCCAACACCAGAAAAATCCTCTGTTCTAAGGAATAAACCACGTTGTCTACAGCACACTTGCACGTTGTGAACAGCACACGCTTACAGCAGAAAGACGACGTACAGAATGGCGCACCCACAGACTGCGTTGTCTTCTATATCTTTCACATCACTTGGAGCGCCATCTGTTGTTGAAAATTGTAACTACTGTAATTTCGAAAGTTTGTCCGCCTGAAAATGTACTGTTGTCCCAAGCATATTGCAACAAACGGTGTATTTCTATCGCTGCTCGTTTAGTTTTTATTGCCGTTTCAAATATACCGGTCATTTTTGAAACACCCTGTAGATGCCGCCTATAGGAAAATTAAAGAGGTCTTTGGAGAAAAAAAGCAGCTGTGTGAACAACAAGAGCTCAGATGGAATCTCAGTTATAAGCAAAGAAGGGAAAACTGAAAGGTGTAAGGTTATACAACGGAAATGAACTAGATAACAGTGTTGTAGAAAGAGAAGACGGACCAGATGAAGATGTTATGAAAGATAGGACGAGAATGTCACGGAACTCTGAACCGTCTCAGCCAAGAAAATTCCCGTCTAGTAGACGACCTTTCCTAAGAGTAGTTGAGACCATTGAGAGAGACATCCGCGATAAAACTATTGCTGTGGCCGAGCGGTTCTAGGCGCCTCAGTCCGAACTGCGCTGCTGCTACGGTCGCAGGTTCGAATCCTGCCTCGGGCATCGATGTGTATGATGTCCTTAGGTTAGTTTTGTTTAAGTAGTTCTAAGTCTATGGGACTGATGATCTCAGATGTTAAGTCCCATAGTGCTTACAGCCATTTGAATCATTTGACAAAACTATTCTAACTTGTATGAAAGATGTGTAACACAGGAAAAGTACACTCGGACTTCAAGAAGAATGAAATAATCTTTATTCCAAAGTAGGAAAGTGCCGAGAGGTGCGAATAATGCCGAACCATCAGTTTAATAAATCATGGTTGCAAAATACTGACACGAATCGTTTACAAAATAATTTGGGTTCTGAAGCAATGCAGGAACATGTAAGGCCATATTGAGCCACGACTTATAAATCTGAAGGAAGGCAAACCTACGTTTGTGGCATTTGCAGATTTAGAAAAAGCGCTTAATAACGTTGACTGGAATGCAGTCTTAAGAATTCTGAATGTAGCAGAGATAAAATAAAGGAAGTGAAATTTATCTATAACTTGTAAAAAAATGAGACTAAAGTTATAAGACTCGAAGGGCACGAAAGAAGGTCAGTAGGTGAGAAGGAGTGCGACAGATTGTAACCTCTACCCGGTGTTATTGCTTCTGTACATTTCGCAAGAAATACATCAGCAAAAACTCCAAGATAGGCGATCTTTTGCAGAAGCTCGAAATTTAGCGCGGTTTGGAATGCCATATGATTATTATAGTTAAAACAACGACACTTTGTCTCCAAACCTGACAGAATCCCCAAAGAGATTCTGATCGTATGTAAAGTATGCTTGCGGTAAGACGCAATCAATGCCCTTTCTGCGCATTAGCAGTGGAAATACGTAGTATCGATGACAGTGCTGCTAAAGCAGAGTTACTAAACACAGCCTTCCTAAATTCTTTCACCTGAAACGACGAAGTAAATATTCCATAATACGAATCAAGAACAGCTAGCAGCATGAGTAACGGAGAAGTAGATAGCCTTGGAGTAGTGAAACAACGTGAAACACTTAATAAAAGCAAGTCTTCCGGCCCAGACCGTGTACCAATTAGATTCGTTTCGAAGTATGCTCATACAAATGTCCATACGGAACACTCATATACAACCGGTTGCTCGACGAAAGATTCGTACCCAAACCTGGAAAGTTGTACAGGCAAAAAATGGGAAATTTGTGGTAAAGCCTTATGGGACCAAACTGCTGAGGTCATCCATTCCTAAGCTTACTACGCATCACTTAATCTAACATAAACTAACTTACGCTAAGGACAACACACACACCCATGCCCGAGGGAGGACTCGAATCTCCGACGGGGGGAGCCGCACGGACTGTGACGGATACCCCACAGGTCACATTAATATTCAAGAACTAAATTACAAGCTCATAATATTAACGTCGATTTTCAGCAGGATTTTGGAGCATAGATTGTCTTCGAACATTATGAATTACCTCGAAGAGCACGGTCTATTGACATACAGTCAACAAGGATTTAGAAAACATCATTCTTGTGAAACACAACCAGCTCTTTAGCCCCACGAAGTGTTGAGTACTACCGAGAAAGAATTTCAAATTCATTCCGGATTTCTAGATTTCTAGAAGGCTTTGGACACTGTACCTCACAAGAGGCTTGTAGTCAAATCGCGTACTTATCGAATATCGTCTCAGTTATGTGACTGTATTCGTGATTTCCTGCAGAGAGCTCACAGTTGACAGTAACTGACGGAAAGTCATCGATTAAAACAGAAGTGATTTCTGGCGTTCCCAGTAGTTAGGTAATGGGGGTTTTGGGACACATTTTGGGACGTATATACGCAGCTAAGGTTAGCTGCGGTACCGTACCCAAGCTGCCGTCGCTTGTCATCTGTTCATTACGTCACACTTGGCAGCCTTCCAGCTGGCGGGCTACACAGGCACGCACGCACACACACACGTAAACACACACACACACACACACACACACACACACACACACACACACGTAAACACGCACACGCACACACACACACACACACACACACACACCTAAACCAGCATATGTAAGATGTAATTCAACATTTATTATACATATTATTTTTGCAAATTAATCCAGCTGTTGTGTGCACTGCTGAATCCAAGCCACTTTACCAGTGCCTTATTTCCTTTCTTACATATGATTCTCTCAACAATGTACGTTGATGGATATTTTGTTTTTTGTAGCTCTTCTGCATAGAAAGCTCCAGCTATGGGCTGAGATTTGTAATCTTCAAGGAGATATGTTCTCGGATTGGTTTCTTGCACTTTACGTATTTTGAAAATTTCCGTGGACCAGTTGGCAGTGTATGCTTTGTCAAAGACTGTTTTCTCTTTACTAATTCTGACATAATCACCAGTTTTGAGTTTTGAGCGACGTGGATCAATCATTTTGATTTTGTTATACACAGTAGATAGAAGGCTATTATCTTTTACGTCCACCGGTCTCATTTGAATTGTTCTGTGTTTCGTGTGATTATACTGTGTGACCAGATCTTGTACAGTCTGAATCCATTTGTATGAGCCCTGAGCAGTAAATTTTCTGAACATAAGACCCTTGAGAGTTCTGTTAAAGCGTTCGACTACAGAAGCTTTCATCTTTGAAAAAGTGGAATAATGATTAATTCTGAGTTGTCGCATTAACTTTTTAAAACTAGTATTGTAGAATTCTTTCCCGAGATCAGTTTGTAAATGTACTGGGATTCGCTTGCTTTTTGTGTATATATTTTTAATCGCAACAGCAACTGCAACACCAGATTTAGTCTTTAGAGCAGCAACCCATGCGTATTTGGAGTAAACATCAATTACTGTTAATAAATATTTATATCCAGAATTCCATTTTGAATATGCAATCATGTCAACTAAGTCTGCCTGATGGAGATCATCAAGTCCTTTTGTGATAACCGGTCTCCTAGGATACGTTCGACGAGCAGGACGATGAAGCTCATGAGCAATTGCAGCTTGCATCATGCTCTCTCCTTAATGCGTGTTCCTTATGGAAGACAATATATCTTTGTAATGACAGAATTTTCATGAAATGATTGCTTATATGGACTGGAGTGCGGGAAGAAAAAGAAGGGAGGGAAATAAAAAAAAAATAAAAACGAAAGAACACACATATATTCTAAGAAGAATTTTTATTATTCTCAAAGTACCATCTCATAATAAGTCTTGCATTAGTCTTTGCTAACAATCGATCTTCAGGAATATTAAAAGATGCTCTCAGAGTTTTCAATGAAGGACACTCGAAAGATTGCATGTTGACTACTCTACCATGATGTACACCCAGTAAAGCAGATGTCCATTCTACTTTTTCTTGTCCCATTACCATAATATAATCACAGCATTTACACAACTCCCACAAAGTATTCCTTGCAGTAAGTAATGACACGCCGTCCATTCCCCAGTGCTCGTGGTGATGATTACGTGTCAGCCACGAATTTATCTTCTGAGTCTTTTCTGATAGGCTGTTAAAGGCTACAACTTGAGCGATAGTGACATATTCCTCTGCAATAACATGCATTCCATCTACTATGATAGCAGCTGCTTGTTTAGGCACAAAATTATTTGCATCATCTTTGAATCCTTGCAGATCTATGAATGCTATCTTCATTCTGTGAGAGGAAGAAGTAAGAAGAAAGAAAAAAAGAAAGAAAAGTCAGCGGTGGCATACTACTGCTGTGACTGAAATCGTTGTATGTGCGTATGTGACAAGAAAATTTCTCTTACCTGAAGCACGACAAGATGATGATTGATTCTACAGAAACTCCAATAGCGTAAACCTGCTCAGTGGAACAATATCGACTGATAGTATTTCTCTAAAAGCATCTCGTTTTATGTGTTATGTGTACGAGCACCCTTATTTTTTATTATTATTCCCCTCCTCTCATCATATCACAGTCTTCCTGCTAGCACTGCTAAACTATTAACATCTATAGTTGAAAGAAGAAGAAGAAAACGAAAGGAAATTCTTTATTATTTTCGGAAGACGTGTTGTAAAATGCAGAAAACAGTATCGTTCTTCCTCCAAAAGCTAAACTGTATGTGCAAGCACGTAATGTGCACGCAGGGAGCCAGCAGATATCAACAATAACAGCGACGAGAACATGGGCAGGAGGTTTGGCATCTGTTTCGGAACATGTGAAATAACATCAGCAAGCGTGGCCCTCCAGCTCTCCAGCACGTGGCGAGGAGCAGCTGTCGCAGCGTTTTTTGTTGTGCACACGCGGAGGAGGTCAATGTCATGTCCTTCTCCATACCATGCTACACGTGTGTTACGTAATACTGCTATTACCATCATCACGCTGGAGGCTGCGTGGAGGAGGACAAAAAAAAAACGTAAACATTTGTACACATGTCAGAGACTGCTCGTATGACCTATTTCTGGTCTTCAGCGTGTACCTCAGTGCCTGAGGAGGGCAGAGCAGTGTTATGCCTAGTGGTGAGAAACAGTATGTAAAATTTAGCAACTTCAGAAACAAGCTAAAGCTGCCTTTTATAATTTATGCCGATACGGAATGCATGCTAGAGCCAGTTGCTACTTGTAGTCGTAGTATTAATTCAAATCAAGTACATTTACATACTCCATTCAGTATAGCCTATTATATTCACTGTACCTACAATGATGAATATTCAGAGTTTAAACTGCACAGAGGTCGTGATTGCATGGATTGGTTTACTCAACAGCTCTATGCAGTCGCTGACATTGTGAATGGCTTTTTAGCGCGAAATAAAGAGATGATTATCAGTGCTGAGGAAGAATTAGCTTTTCGCTCTGCGAAGAATTGTCACATTTGTGAGAAACCCTTTCAGGAGGATGACGTGAAGCATCGTGACCATTGTCATTTCACAGGCGTTTACAGAGGCGCGGCTCATGCCGGCTGCAACGTAAACTATAGACCTCGTTTTACAGTACCTGTAGTGTTTCATAATCTGACAAACTACGACGGGCATTTCTTGATGACAAGCATTTGCGAAAAAACTGTGCCTGTTGATGATAATGATAACGATGATGATGAAAAAATTACATTAAATCCAGGCTCTGTTTCCATTCTACCAACAAACATGGAAAAGTATAAATCATTTACGAAGAGCATTCCAGTAATGCACCGAGGTAGGAATTGTAGCATAAACTTTCGATTCATAGATTCCTTAAATTTTCTGACCTGCTCGCTTGAAAAGAGTGCCTCATACTTGAAACCAGAGGAACTCAAGATAATTAGGAAATACTTTCCCGATGATCAAGAGTTTAATTTAGTCAATCAAAAAGGTATATTCCCATATGAGTATGTGAGCAATGAATCTGTTTTACTAGAGGACCACTTACCTCCAATTGATAATTTTAAAAGTTTATTGACAGGCGGTAGAACTGTCTCGGAATCCGATTACCAAAGAGCATGTGATGTATGGCATTTATTCAAATGTAAAACACTAGGAGAATATTCTGATTTGTATTTGAAAATTGATGTATTGCTGTTGTCTGACGTTTTTGAGAATTTCCGCAACCTGTGCATTAAAACATATGAGTTAGACCCTGCTCATTACGTTACTTCTCCTGGCTTGGCATGGGATGCTTTACTTAAAACTAGCAAAATAGAACTACAGCTTATTACTGACATTGAGCAACTTCAGTTTATTGAGCGAGGTATTAGAGGTGGGATTGTTCATTGCTCTTGTCGGCATGCTGTTGCAAACAACAGATTTATGTCTAATTATAATGCAAATATAGATGAATCTTACATTATCTATCTCGATGTTAATAGCCTTTACAGCTGGGCAATGATGCAACACCTTCCTGTGTCAGACTTTACTTGGATTGACTCAGAAACATTATTAGATACTTTTGATGTGACAACAGTGCCAGATGATTCCGATGTAGGATATATTTTAGAAGTAGATCTTGAATATCCTGAAAATATCCATGATCTGCATTCCGATCTACCACTGTGTCCTGAGAAGATCCTACCACCACCACCACCACCACCACCACCACCAACAACAACAACAACAACAACAACTGACTGTAACAGTACCAAATCTAGTGCTCCAAAAAAGTTAATTTCTACTTTGTATGATAAGAAAAATTATGTAATACATTATAGGAATTTAAAACAGTGCTTACAACATAAGTTACAATTGCGAAAGATTCACAGAATACTATCATTCAAGCAAGCGCCATGGATGAAACCATACATTGTCATTAATACAGAGAAACGTATGAGAGCAAGTAATGACTTTGAAAAAAATTTCTTCAAACTTATGAATAACAGTGTTTTCGGCAAAACCATGCAAAATGTAAGAAAAATGGTAGATATAAAACTAGCAACACGCTGGGGTGGTAGATATGGAGCAGCTGCACTGATTGCTAAACCTAATTTCAAAAGGAGTGTAATTTTCAATGAAAATTTAGTTGGTATCGAACTAAATAAAGTTAATGTTGTGTTTGATAAACCAATAGCAGTAGGTATGAGTATTTTAGATATATCAAAGACTCTTCTCATAGAGTTTCATTATAACTACATACTAAACAAGTTCCCAGCAAATCATGTGAAACTGTGTTATACAGATACTGATAGCTTAATTTACCACATTAAAACTTCCAATACTTATGAAGATATTAAGACTGATGTTCATAAATGGTTTGATACCTCAGGTTATCCTGTAGATAACAAATATAATCTTCCAATTGTCAATAAGAAAGTGGTAGGGTTATTAAAAGATGAATTAAATGGTGATCCTATAACAGAATTTATAGGTCTGCGAGCTAAAATGTATGCTCTTGAGACTGAGTCACAACGTGTAATGCGTAGGGCAAAGGGTGTGAAGCAATCTTCTGTCAACGAGTTGACCATTGATGATTACAGAAACTGTGTATTGAATTCAGATGTTAAATCTACTACACAGTATGTTATACAGTCCAAAAGTCATGTTGTATACACTATTGAACAGCACAAGCTAGGTTTATCAGCTCAAGACGATAAACGATTTATACTTACTGATAAAATTAATACTTTAGCTTGGGGTCACTATCACCTAAAGAAAGATGATGATTCTTAATTTTTTTTTTTTACTGTTTGAAAACTGATTTATGTATATAATACATTATATGTGCTTTGAAACTGATTTATTGTGTGAAAACTGATTTCTGTATGTAATGCCTTATATATGCTATGAAACTGATTTATTGTGTGAAAACTGATTTCTGTACATAATACATTATATATGCTTTGAAACTGATTTATTGTGTGAAAACAAACAAAAAATGTTTTGTAACTGATTTACAGTGAGCAAGGAAAAAAAATGTGATTTGTAACTGATTTATTGTCTGAAAATAAAAATACATATTACATTATTTTTCTTTCATTTCATCACGATGTTCCTTTCTGCAACCTCTACAGTTCATTTTAATAGGAGGTGGACCATCAATCTGACAACGTGCCTTTAAGTTGTAATGCTTATAACCATGCTGATACTTAGAAATAAGAGCATCATTCTTAAACACTTGTGGCAACCTGTGAAAGTTGTGTGAAACATCACATATAGATGGTAACAGTTGTGTAGGAAATAAATAACAATCAATTGCATTCAAATGTTGACACTGGACAAGTTTCTTATAAATTTCAGAAAGCACTTTACAAATGTTTTTCGATTTAATCCACTCGAACAAGAAGTTAGCATCGGCATCAGCCATAAAAGTAGTAGCTCCCTCTTTCTTTCCAGCACACCAGTTGAATCCATAGTCTTCCAGTCGGAGCATTTCGACATCTTCAGGAATAATTTGTTGCAGAATACTTAAGACGAACGGACACAGTAGGTCTTGTGAAAACACCAGCGTTTTACAGTCACTGTTTTCTTTTAGTAGTGATTGAATGGAAGAGTTCAGTGCATTGAAAGAGGCTTCTGTGTCTAGAACCTGTAGTATACATTCACTTCCAGCACTTAAATTTGCCACTAACACTCTCACTGACTGCTCGTCTGAACTGGTATTAATTATCAAAACTTTGTTCATTCTGTCCTGTTTCTTCACCCCCTCCGACGATGTAGCACACTAATGATGAAATGGTTGAGAAGCACTTCCTTTTATATCTGTGTACGCTTTGCAACCTGATTGCTTGATGGAGTCATTTCAATTACTGAATCATGAATGACCAAGCAGTAAGCTATTGTATTTTTTGCAAATGCTTTTTTTGTTTCTATTTCGATCTTCATGTCAACGATGGAAGATTTCAGTGTTTCGTCTTGATGTGAACAATCAATGAAAAATATAGGACAGTTCTGAAATTCGTTACGGTTCATGAGTGGATTTCCTCTTCTTCTTACACCGCTGTCTCCATAATACAGTGACTGAAAATTCGCGTACATTTCAAACGCTTGTGCTGTATTCTTAGTGTCAAAATCGACAGCAAAATTCTCCTCTGGGAATTTAGATGAATTTAAATATACTTTCAAGTCTGATATGTTTATTTTGTCGAATACACTAGAGTCAGCAGTAATCGAATTTCTATTTGACTGAAAAGCCAATATTACATACCTTGCGGTTTCAAGGGCTGTATTAAATTTAATTTGCCATGTCCAGGAGTTAATTTCTGGTGCAATGCTTTCAATCAAATCCCAGTGACGAAAAGCTAATCTGAGACTGATATCATTTTTCAAAATATTCCACAGTGATATTTGTTGCTTTTCAGAAACTTGGACATGTGGCATTTCCCAGTGCATGTTCTCCAACACAATTTTCGATTTGGTATCTGCTGTTTCTGAGACAATACAGTTAATATCTTGTCTACTACGAATCAGTACCAATTCATGACGAGCATTTAAAATTATCTTTTTGTAATCCTCTGCAAAGCCTAAGATCATTTTAAGCGGAATGCAAAAATTGAAACGTCCATCGTTATCGACTAACTCTTTCAATTCACTTCTTGTCCCCCATCCGGCATTTTGTAATGAGTTTGCTTCACCTGGGGTAAAAGATGCATATCCTTTCATTAATGCTGCAATTCCAGGATTACGCACATGGTCGATAATTTGGTTATTGAGACGGTACTGAATTTCTGAAAACAGATGAAGCGCGCAGTTTTTTGTTAACTCAATATCAGTAGCTTTTCCCTTTCCCTGTGCATTGACAAGTCGTCCTTCTATATACAGCAGACTCTCAGAGGGCAGCAGGTAAGTATTTTCATTTTGTATAACAATTGATATGGAATCGTTCTGAGCAAAACCTGGTTGACCAAAAGGTTTATACTTATGATACTGAAGGCGAGTAACCGAGTCGTCGACGAGAATTTTTTCTCTTACATTCAACATTTTATTTTCCTCCTCCTTAACCTCCTTCTGTTTGATCAGTGAAAGTCGGAAGACACGAATGAGAGGTTACAGAGAAATGTATCAGTATTTATAGCACTCTATATCCCAGTGATGACAGTATTTGTCTATTGTACGGAGTTAAAACGTTTTTCACTTTACTCTTCTTTGCTTTTCTTTTCTTCTTATTATTCTTGTTGTTGTTATTGTGGCTCGCATTGTCAAGACATCTAGTGTCTTTGCTTATGCAGGCATCCTGTTGGTATATGATACCCATTCCTTTCTCTCTTTTTTTTTAACGTATTTTCCTCAAATGCAATCGAACAGTTATCTCTTCCCCGTCAAAATCCACAAGATTCCCGTCTTGATCTCTAATTGCCACACTTAATTCTGAAACGTATCTTGCAACTACTGGCATGTAAATGGGTGAATTCGGCGTTTCCACAATCTTATATCCCGGTGGGACAGTAGGCCAGAACTGATGTAATGTATGTGTAGGTTCTCCATTGTGAAACGACCCTCCTGAGATATTACAGTCAACACATAAGACGTTAACACTTTGAATGGTAACTGCATATTCAGCCGTCTTCGTGACTCTTTTGTCAACTACAGTATTTGCAAAACCTAAAACAGAACCTATGTTGTTAGAGATATTAAAATCAATAGTAACATTACTCTTAATCTGACATCGATTCAGTGTTTTATTGAAGGAAATATTTAACTGTACTTCATATTTTTTCTTGATGGTTGAGTTATCATTGGCAATCTTCAAGTTGTATGCTTCAATTTCTTTCATTAACGCTGAAAAAGTGTCATGCAGTTCATATGTTCCATGTGGCAGACTAACTTTGTCCAAAATTTCTACATCGTTTAAGTAGTTGTAGAAGTAGAAATTATTGTTTGCTGATGTAATATTTGGGATGGAATTATACGTAAAAAGGTTTAGCAGAGCAATTTCGTAAACATGAGAGGATAAATTTAGTGCAGGATTGAAGACAGCAGTTAGAAGTGACTCTTTACCCGTCAGACTTAATGTTACACCGTGTTCAATGTCCATTGTTAGACTGAAACAGTGACCTGCAAAGCTGCCTGTTTTATTTGGAATTCAGAAACTTTAAACATAAATGACCACATCTCTGGCTGTTAAGTGACTGAAACGTATTGTAATTATATTTTATGGTACAGTTTTTCAGATATCTTACTATTTCTGGAGGAGGTGGTAAATTTCCAAAGCTGTCGAAATAGTACACAATATTACCTTTCTTTTTGTAAGCTACCCAATGTGAACCTGGTTCATCTTCGGTATTAAGATTAATAATTGCACTCTCACGAGTGTTAGACTTTGAAGGTAAAGTATCTCTCATAAAGACACCTCGAAAGTGTGGTATCTGCAGCTTTTTAGCATAGTGCTGTAAGTCGATGTTGGAAAGTGGTCTTGTAGGAAGGCTATTTATGGAGAATTTTTTTTTCCTCATTCCATTTATACCAGTTAGATACAGACCGAATCCATTTTTCCTGTATGGACCTAAGTACAGTCCTTTTCCATCGCGCAAAGCAATTGCCTCAAGTACACGATTATGCCTTTGCATTTCAGCTAACTGCTTTCGAGCACTCTTTGCATCATTAACTGTCTTAGCAATTCCAGCAGCACCTCCGGCTAGTCCTCCGAGTGCCGATAAAGCAGCAAATATTGGAATTAGAGGTATTATTCCACCTGTTTTGGGAATAGGTATTATTCGTTCTTTGTCGAGCAATTTCCCCCTGGCTTTTGTCGGTGCAACTTGTGAAGTAATTTTACGAGCTACTTTCACAACTGTCATCAGATTACTGCCTGGCTTCACATACTTGAGACCACTTCGAACTTTTTTAATTATGTTATTCAGTACTGCACCAGCTGCTTTCAACCTTTTCTTCTCACCCATCCCCATTTTAAGTTTAGCTTTCATTGCACCGGTCACAGCTAAAGCAGCCAACTTTTCCTTCAAATTGGCATCTTTTGCCTTTACTCTGCCCCACGCTTTTCTAGCCAGAATTCGATCTGCTCGATGTCTGTCAGGCAAACTGTCTGGGTGAGTTGCGTACGCTATGTCATGTTCTTTACACGCTTCATCTAGTGGATTGATACCAGTGTCACCTGTTTTGAGTCGTTCCTCTAACATTGTCGCTGGACCGCAGTACGAGTAACCAGGTAAATGAAGTTCGACAGGTAACTTATTAATCATGCGATTAAGAAGAGAACCACCATGCTTCTTCTTCCTTTTCTTTTTCTTCTGTTTATTGTTGTTACTGTGACACATCTTCATTGCTCGAGTGTTAACTAAAGACTGGTCTTTTACAGTTTAGAATGTTGTCTTATATTAGCAATTGTAATATGAGAAGACTTCTTAGTGTGCCTGAAGATGCATTTCAAGAAACATGTACTTCAGCTTCCCATCAGTCCTATTAATGAACACAGAGATGGAGTGCTAATGCAAGATCGAAGACATGGTGATCTATTTCCTGATACTATTAGATGTATAGTAGCAGGTCCCTCCAACTGTGGAAAAACAAATGTGGTTGTTAATCTCCTAATTCACGAAAATGGTCTCAAATTTAAGAACGTTTATGTGTTTTCCAAATCGCTGCAACAATACAAGTACAAATTTCTAGAAGAAGTTTTAGAGAACCTAAATGATATTGGGTATTTTACATTTTCCAGTAAGGAAGATGTTATACCACCAGATCAAGCACGTCCGCTTTCAGTTTTTATATTTGATGACATTGCTTGTGACAAACAAGATCACATGAAAGCTTACTTTTCCATGGGACGCCATTATGGTATAGACAGTTTCTATTTATGTCAAACATACAGTAAAATCCCGAAGCAATTAATCAGAGATAATGCTAATGTTATTGTGCTCTTCAAGCAAGATGAGCGTAATTTGAAGCATGTCTTCAGTGATCATGTCAATCCCGATATGACATTCAATGAATTCCTTGAAATGTGTAAGCGAGCATGGAGTGGGAACACCTATGATTTTCTCGTTATTAGCAAAGATGATAATTTAAACAATGGACGTTATCGAGTAAATTTTGACAATTATATTTGTATTTAAGTCGAGTCTTGGAGCAATACAGATTATTAACGCCATGGCTTCTGCAAAGGCAACATCATCATCATCATCATCAAGCATGAGCTGCAGCAACAATAACAACAACAGCAGCAGCAACGCTCTGCTGCTGGTGCTAGATCCTCAGTACAGTAATGACATTGCTAATAAAAAGTATGTGGATTCAAAATTCCAGTCATACTCCAACGTTATAACAGATCTTATCGATAAAGTACATCAGTTATTTCAGAAAAACGTAACAGATACGAATAGTGAAGGTTTGTCGCCGAAAGCAAAAGTAAAAGAAAATGCTGAAACAAAATCTTACACTGATACTCTCTTGGCAAAATTATTGCCGCAGATGGCTTCTTTCTTTTCTACCATATATGCTACTGACACAGCAGTGTATTTCAATAATAAACGTTTAAGTGGTTTGCATGAACCTGCTGAGAATCATGACGCTTGCACGAAAGCCTATGTAGATAACGCAATGGAAAAAAGACATGCATTCGATGTAACTGAAAGCTCACTTAAGCTCAAGAATCGTACAACTATCGGTAATTTAGCTGATCCCGCAACTGATCATGATGCAGCTACGAAAAAATATGTTGACGATACTCGAAGAAGAATTGAAAATTCTGTGAGACATGTGAAGGAAAAAGTCGATTCTGAGATGGCAAAGCCACAGAGGAGTGATGTAGCAAGTAAACTGTATGTTGATCTGTTGTTCCATAAGCTGCAAAATCAGCTTAGCAGCTTGAATGAGCTAAAAAACAATGTACGTGTAAATATGGCTGCAAAAGTTGAAGAGTTTTTTGACCTGATTAATGTAACTGAACGCGTTTTAGACGTTCAGAACAAACGTATTACAAATGTACGTGAACCGATTTTGGATTCAGATGTGATAACGAAAGGATGTTTTGAGAAGCAAGCAAACTTGAAGTTTTCTTTCATTCTTAGAATTGACGGCATTCCTTCGGGAGATCCCAACGAATTGGCTTACGTTTTACACAATGGTCAGTATGAATATATATTACCCTATGATGGCGAAGTTACTTTGCGCTCTATTAGCCCAGATATCGAAACAGTTGTCTTTGAACTGAATGGCGACATCCGCCAACTTTCGATGAACACAGAGATTGCTGTACGCAAGGGGGACAGATCCAAGTTCACCAGAACCGATCGCTTAGCAATCGGAAATAAATCACTTCATGCCGAATTTGACTATCATGTTATATAAATTAAAGGAATCACTTAAATTATGTTCAGATGGTGACTGGTCAGTTGGCAATGACAACATGCTTCGGAATTCTTCTTCTTCTTCTTCTTCGTCTATCGAAAGAAACATTAATCTTAAAAAACAGATCGTCAAAGCTCGACAGAACATTCGAAGAAAGCTGTTAGCTCTTCACAAAAGAGAAGCTCTAACCAAGTCTGCGCTAGAGAAGACATTTAGACCCCTTTCACAGCCGCTAAAAGAACTGATTTCCATTAATAAAGAACGATTTCCGAAACAAGAAAAGGATAGCACTACGGCTGCTGCTGCTGGTGCTGCTGATGATAATAATGCTGCTGCATATGATGGCGATATCAATATCTGTGATGTTAAAGAAAGAAAAAGTAAAAAAGCGTCAAAAACACGTGTAGCAGAGACTGCAGCAGCTCGACTGCCAGCCTCATACTTTAATAAACCAATAGACAGAACCCGTGACACCGTGTATGGTATCAGATTCGAGCCGTCAGGAGCTGGATGGATGATTGGAAACTCACCAGTGGACGTCGATGAAAATGATTTAATAATTCACAATGTAAGATATCCGGGAACTAGATGTTTATACAATTTACTGTTCAAAATCAGGCCTAAGAATTACACCACCCGTGATCTTCAAAATTACGCCAAAATTCTCAAAGCAACCAATGCCTTTAGACAGCATTACTTGTCCTTCAAACCTGTTAATGCAAACAGAGGGTATAAGTATACACACATCATAAAGCCATTGATTAAACTACTTGAGTCTCCAAAACATCACACTGTTGGTGCAGAAGGAGCGTCAACTTCTTCCCTAGCATACTCTGCAGTAAAAGATGACGACGATGATGATGATGATGATGATGATGATGAAGAAAAAGACACTAGCGACAATGATGATGATGAAAAAGATGATGATGATCACAAAAGTGACAAAGCGGTGAAAATCAAAAGTGAAAAACGTGCAGGAAAAGGAATCTACTATGAACCTGCCAAAGGAGAAGATAAAAAAGACGAAGAAAAAGAAAAGATTGACATTAAAGACTGGAAGAGGTACTCCACTAAATCACGTACGGACTACATTCACTGGAATAACCCTAACGAACTTGTCGAACGTTTAGTTTTCCTGCTTGCTTCAAAAACAGCCGGCAACAACTCGCACGACAATGAAATTATTTCAATAGAGGAAGAACTTCGAGAAGCTGCTATTATTGATTAATATATGAAATTATGTAGTCTATTAATTCATCATTCAGTGTACGTTTATAGAAAAAATTATTTGTAAGCTAATCCTGCAATAAACATTTTCTCACTTAAAAAGCCTTGCTTTAATATTTTTTTAAATTTGTTTTCCTTTTCCCTCTCCTTTAAAGAGATGAGTCCAAGGAATGTCCTTCATAAAAAAAAACCACATCTGCAACATCTGGTGTATTCTAATATGTGTGTGTGTGTGTGTGTGTGTGTGTGTGTGTGTGTGTGTGTGTGTGTGTGTGTGTTTACGTGTGTGTGTGCGTGCGTGCCTGTGTAGCCCGCCAGCTGGAAGGCTGCCAAGTGTGACGTAATGAACAGATGACAAGCGACGGCAGCTTGGGTACGGCACCGCAGCTAACCTTAGCTGCGTATATACGTCCCAAAATGTGTCCCAAAACCCCCATTACCTAACTACTGTTCCCGAAGGCAGTGTTATAGGCCCTCTGCTGCTTCTTATCTATATAAACGATTTAGGAGACAATCTGAGCAGCCGTCTTATGTTGTTTGCAGTTGATGCTGTAGTTTATCGTCTAGTAAAGTCATCAGAATCAAAGCAAATCTCAAAACGATTAGAAAAGATCTCTGCACGATGCGAAAATTGGCAATTGGCCCTAAATAATGAAAAGTGTGATGTCATGCACATTAGTGCTAAAAGGAATCCGTTAAACTTCGGTTACACAATAAGTCAGACAAATCTAAATGCCGTAAATTCAATTAAATACCCGAAATTACAATTAACATCTTAAACTGGAAAGAACAAATACAAAAACTGTGCGGAAAACGAACCAAAGACTGCGTTTCATTAGCAGAACACTTAGAAGATGCAACAGATCTAAGGAGACTGCCTACACTACGCTTGTTCGTCCTCTTTTGGAGTACCGCTGCGCGGTGTGAGATCCTTACCAGGTAGGATTAACGGAGTACATCGAGAAAGTCCAAAAAATAAGAGGAGCACGTTTTGTGTTATCGAGAAGCAGGGGAGAGAGTGTCACTGAGATGATACAGGATTTGTGGTGGAAATCATTAAAACAAAAGCGTTTCTCGTTGCAGTGGAATTTCAATCATCAACTTTCTCCTCCAAATGCGAAAATATTTCGTTGACGCCGACCTACTTAGGGAGGAACGATCATCATAATAAAATAAGTGAAATCAGAGCTCGCATGGAAAGATATAGGTCTTTTTTTCTGCGCGCTTTTCGAGATTGGAATAATAAAGATTTATTGTAAACGTGGTTCGATGAGCCCTCTGTCAGGCGCTTAAGTGGGCGAGTATCCATATAGATGTAGAAGCAAACCGTAGAGAAATTTGGAAAGGGAATTTAAGTTTAGGGATAAGATATAAAAATGTTTAGATTTCCTGATGACATTGTGGTTCTGCCACAGACAGCAAAGAACTCTGAAAAACAATTGAAAGGAATGGATAGTGAGTTGAAAAGAAGTAATAAGATGCATGTCAACAAAACCAAAACAAGGGTAAGAGGATGTGGTCGAGTTAAATCAGGTGACGCTGAGGAAATTAGATTAGGAAATAAGTCACTAAACTTAGTAAATAGGTTCTACTATTTGGGCAGAAAAATAGCCACTATGGTCGAAGTAGAAGGGTCTAAATATAGACTGGCAACTCTAAGAAAGCGTTTCTGAAACAGGAGCATTTGTTAACATCGAATATAAATTGTATTAGGAAGTATTTTCGTAAGGTATTTGTATGGAGTGTAGCCTTGTACGGAAACGAAACGCGAACCACGAGCAGCTCAGGCAATATGATATTAAAAGATTTGAAATGTTACAGAAGAGTTTTGGAAATTAGGTCGGTAGATCGAAGAACTAATGAGAACAACATACGTCCTTTTCCCATAAAATTGCAGAGAATCGCTTTTTGCTCAATCGAAATGTCAAAGTGCAACAGGAAAGTGCATGGAAAGAAAGATGAGAGAAACCGAATAGCTAGCTAGCACTACGTATTTACTTGCTGAGAGAGAGAGATAGAGAGAGAGAGCAAAAAATTACAGTTGGGACAGATCAGCCACCTCAATACTAATCGATAACAAAGTATCACTTGTTCACGTCTGCTGGCCTAGTAGCATTAATCGTCGAGACTCCTCGGTGCCGCCGTGTCAGCGTGATTCCCTGGATGACGTCACAGACGATTCTACGGCCTGAGGGGACAAAAACGGAGTAACGAGATCGGCGAGTGGGCATGAAAAGTCCTCATTAGCAACAGCCACTAATCTCTCACGTATCGTGTAAAAAGTAGTGTAATGCGTGGTGATCCAAGCATACACGTGTTTTTCTGTAGTTTTGTTCCAACAGAGTGCCTTACTTGACCTACATTATTCTGGAAGCGATATTGAGAATGACAATACAACACGCGGAAATATTTCTAGATATTGTTTAGATACGGGAAAAATGAAATCCAGCAATGCAGTCAAAAATTACGAAACAGAACGTAATCTACTGGTTAAGGTGGTGAATTTGTTTAAAATCCTACATCAACGCTCTACTAACAGATTTGAAATTTAACGTGCTACGAATCTGAACCTACCTGAAATAATAAAAAGAAGGGTTTGAAAATGGGTAACATGGAATCGCAAAGTTATTTATCCAACAGCCGGCCGCTGTGGCCGAGCGGTTCTAGGCACTTCAGTCCGGAACCGTGCTGCTGCTACGGTCGCAGGTTCGAATCCTGCCTCGGGCATGGATGTGTGTGATGGCCTTAGGTTAGTTAAATTTAAGTAGTTCTAAGTCTAGGAGAGTGATGACCCCAGATGTTAAGTCCCATAGCGCTTAGAGGCACTTGAACCATTTATCTAACAACTGCAAGAACTATACACAGTGGAAAAGCCGAGGCGCCTCAAACACTGGCGTAGTAGCCCCTGTGGATACCTCGCAAATGATCTTTAAAATCAGCGCTCTAAGCTAAAAAGACCAAACTCACAGAGACAAACACCGTAACAAACTCACGAAACAGTATTGTTTAAAATCTTGGCGTTAGTGCTTAAACTTTCCATGGAGCAGCAACGCTGGGTCGTAGTCGTTTCAAAAGGTGATTTATAAATAAATTTGCCTCATACTGAAAAATGCGGGGTAAATAATGAAATTTAGTATCATTCTTGCACCCTGAAGCAAAATTGGAAATTTACCTACAATTCAACTTGGCTGTTTGCCTTTCCCTAACTGCCGCTTCCTTCTTTTCTCTGAGATAATCATTTTCTTAACTGTAGAGAAATTTTCTTGCCATACTGACCTAGGCAGCGTCGAACTTCTCGTCGTACTTCAGGTGTTTCTGCCGAAACTTGCCTTATCAGTATACACTCATCAACCAGACCATTATGACCACCTACCTAACAGCAAGTATGTCCCCCTTTGGCACGGATAACAGCGGCAGAGCGTTGCGGCATGCAAGCAGTGATGCCTTGGTAGATCGCTGGAGGGAGTTCGCACCACATCTGCACACACAAGTCACCTGATTCCCCTAAATTCCGTGGAGGTGGGAGATAAGCTCTGACGCCACGTTCAGTCACATCCCAGAAGTGTTCGGTCAGGTTCAAATCTGGGGAGATTGGGGGGCCAGCACATTAATTCGATCTCACCACTGTGTTTCTCTATCACATTCGTGACCTTGTGACGTGGCACATTATCTTGCTGAAAAATGCCACTGCCGTCGGGAAACATTATCGTCATGAAGAGGCGTACGTGGTCTGCAACCAGTGCACAATATTTCTGGTCATCAGGGCGCCTTGTACGAGCTCCACTGGATCTATGGATGCCCACGTGAATGTTCCCCAGATCACAATGGAGCCACCAACAGCCTGTCTCCGTCCCGCGGTACAAGTGTCAAGTAGCTGCTCCTCTGGAAGGCGACGGATTCGCACCATCCCATAGGCATGGTAAAAGAGGGATCGGGCTTCTTCGGACCGTGTAATGCTCTGCCACTGCGCCAACTTTCAGTGCCGATGATCACGTGCCCATTTTAGTCGTAGTTGCCGATGTCGTAGTGTTAATATTGGCACATGCGTGGGCCATCGGCTGCAGGGGCCCATAGTTAGGAGCCGTGGTTGCACTGTGTGTTCAGATATATTTACGCTCTGCCCAGCATTAAAGTCTGATGTTAGTTCCACCACAGTTCACCGCTGTCCAGTTTTACCATCTACCTAACCTATGGCACCCTACAACTGTAATGAGGTGTGGCCACCCAGCCCCATGACGTCTGGACCTTGTTTCAACTTGATTTCGGCCCCTGTTGAAGACACTCAGAACTCTTTGAACACCCAAATCGTACAGTTCCGAAATGACCGTGTCGAGCCTCTGGGCCACCAAAATCTGCGCTCGATCAAACTCCAACAGACCGCGCGCCTTCCCCCTTCTGCTGACTGATACTACATGCACCGTACGTGTTCCTCGCCAGATGACGCTGCTGTTGCCTGGACGGATTTATATCAATAGTGGCTCGGTGGTCATAATGTTCTGGCTGATAAGTGTACATTTCTGTACTCAGTACTAACAGATGCTTGAGGTGGTGTAAAGAATGACACCACAACACAATGGATGACCGGACGAGAGTGATTCAGAGTGATGAATTCACTATGTATCATATGGCAGTCTGATGGAAGGGTTTGGGTTTGGCGAATGTCTGGAGAACGTTATCTGCCATCGTGTTTAGTGCCAACGGTGAAGTATAGTGGAGGTGGTGTTATGGTATGAGGGTGTTTTTCGTGGATCGGTTACGATCCCCTCATTGCAATCAAGAAAACGCTAAATTCGAAAGGAGATGAACACACTTTACAGCACTGTGTTCCACGTACACTAAAGGAACACTACAGAGACCATGATTCACTGTATCAGCACGACAGTGCAAGCTGTTATAAAGCAGAATCGGTGAGACACGTTTATGGACAATAACGCTCCTGAATTACACGGGCCTTCTCAGAGTCCCAACTCTAACCTAGTGGAAAGCTTTGGGGTGAGTTAGAACGTCAACGATCATAATGGTATGTCTTATCGGTGTGTTACATTGGTGCAGAGTTTTTTCATGTTGGTATTCCGGTAGCTTTGGATTTATTTATCGGCTGTCATTTTTTATTTCTAGTTCACTGTTGCTATTTGAGTTTACGTATTCCCGTTTTTTCATTTGGCGATACGCAATGGAGCTCTGGACGCTAGAACATGCAGTTCCACATTAAGAAATCTGAACATTTCCGACCTATACTTGTGTTCGAGATCATTAGGGGGATGACAGCAGTGGAGGCCGGCAAAAACATTTGCTCTGTATACGGGCATAATGTCACTGGACAGAGCAGGATAAGAAAATGGTTTTATCTTTTTAAGGAGGATCATTTTGACGTTAGTGACTTCCACGTTCAGGAAGACCTTCGGGAATTGATGGAGATCGTTTAGAAGCATTAATCCACTGTGATCCACGACAGCGTACTCGAGGACTGGCAGATGTCATAAACTGTGATCATTCCACCATTGTACGATATTTGCATGCACTGGAGAAGGTCAAAAATAGGGTCTATGGGTACCGAATGCTCTAACCCAAAATCACAAAAATCAGCTGGTTAGAGAAACTCGCTTTTTCCAGCCTATAGTATGGTAAAAACGGAGCGTCAGAATGCCAGCAGACCAAGTAACTACCACGTTTCCGTAAGAAAGAAACTAATTGGTTTTAATTTCAATCGCTGCTTGCGCGTCATGTACAAAACAGTCCATTCCCAATCTCTATCGCTACTGGTGAGGAGAAAAGGAGTCTTTACGTTAACATAAGGAAAAGGAAGGTACGACTGGGCCCAAACAAAGCAGCAACTCCCCTTACAAAGACCACCGTGCATCCACAAAAGATAATGTTATGGCTCTGGTTGAACAGAGGTGTGGTAGACTACGAACTTGTTCCCCGAAGTATATCCATCACTGTTGACATTTACTGTCGACGACTGAGACGTCTTGCAGGCGCACTCCAAGAACAACGGACAGGAAGATTGCGTGAAATGATGCTACTCCACGACAACGCCCGCCCGCATTCTGATAGACTGATAGAAAGCACTAGAGAAGAGTTGGGTTGGGAAATCATTCCGCGCCCACATTATTCATCCGATTTTTCCGGTGCAGGTTTTCACCTTTTGCAGTCTCTATAGAACAACCTTCAAGGAATTTCCTTTCCAGATGAAGATGCTCTTCGTACATGACTCGACGAGTCTTCGCCTCAAAACCATGTGATTTCTATACAGTCGCTGAATGGAAAAGTTACCCCAGTGTTCGCAGACTGTTGTAAATAATGAAGAAGACTATATTATTGACGACTAAATTCTCTATTATGTGTATCTGTTGTGTTTATTAAACTTATGGAAAAGCGCTACGAACTTATGCACCAACCTAATACCAGAACAGGTGGAACGGTTAGAAACGAGAAATACTTAATGGAATTTTAACATGATTTAGATATATTATTCACACATATGAAAGCTTAGGCAGCCCCTTCACTTTAAGGTCCACTAATCTACAATGCTGGGTTTCTAGTGCTAACAGCCCTGTCACTCACGGGAAAATAAAAAAATGGTTCAAATGGCTCTGAGCACTATGGGACTTAACATCTATGGTCATCAGTCCCCTAGAACTTAGAACTACTTAAACCTAACTAACCTAAGGACAGCATACAACACCCAGCCATCAAGAGGCAGAGAAAATCCCTGACCCCGCCGGGAATCGAACCCGGGAACCCGGGCGTGGGAAGCGAGAACGCTACCGCACGACCACGAGATGCGGGCACGGGAAAATATTTGAACGGAAAAACTGGTAAGGGTTAGAGATGTTCGCTTTTTCCAGCCTATAGGATATTAAAAACGGAGCATCGGAATGGCATCAGAACAAGTAACTAGCATGCTTGCGTAAGAAACAAACAATTTGGTTTCACTCTGAAATGCACTCAGGGGACAGCTATACAAAGAGAGGGAATGGAAGTTCTAGTGATTCGTCGCAAGGGACGGCATAGACCGAAAAACCCTCGATACACGGGCTTTGAGAACGTCACGATGAGCGTGCCGACTCGACTGTGCCGCTGAACGCTCAGAAATGATGCTGTTTGTGCATACGGCACGCGAGGGGCCAACGAGATACATAGACCCTGCAATACGTAGACACTTCGCGAACGCCCGGCTCCGTGCAGGGCCCATGGGAAGTCAGTATGTAACTGAAAAGATATTCACTATAGGTCTTAATTTTGTCGTGTGCTATAGAGAACTTGCATGCATTTAAACACGAGGTCAAGAATTATTAAACTCGTCTGAAATAGTTACTCGCTCCCTGCCGGAGACGGCTGCTGGCACTCATAAGACCTGCAGTGTCACGTGACGTGACGTACGAGCCACGGCATGTCTGTCTCATGAGCCTCGGTACGTGTATCTCAACGTGGTATACACGATTGCAGCGCGCTATTGGCTGTATCTGGCTCGCAAATCAGACATTCCGTTTACGAAGTGTACGGGCATAAAATTACCATCAGCTCTATTTAAATGCACGTTACCTCCCTTGTCTACATGCTAGTCATATGTTTCTGTTCGTAGTATATGTGGTGGTGATGGTTAGTGTTTAACGTCCCGTCGACAACGAGGTCATTAGAGACGGAGCGCAAGCTCGGGTTAGGGAAGGATTGGGAAGGAAATCGGCCGTGCCCTTTCAAAAGAACCATCCCGGCATTTGCCTGAAACGATTTAGGGAAATCACGCAAAATCTAAATCAGGATGGCCGGAGACGGGATTGAACCGTCGTCCTCCCGAATGCGAGTCCAGTGTAGTATATGTGAATAGATACTTAAATAGCTATGTACATGGTACAAGGCAAAAAGGAAAGTTCCATATTAAAAGGACATCAGATTAAAAAATTCTATTACAAATACAAAGATGTTCTTCCACGTGAGATAAAAATTATTTGATCACTCTCACTTTTTAGTAAAACCCTAACGTTACCCTTATTTGTTCGCTCTTTGTATTCAGCAGCAGAATCTTTAGAACTTGTGAAATACAAAAGTAAACAAGAAAGTGCAAACTCGTTCTGCAAGTAGTGGGTGGTCTCTTGCGGACAAAGCCAGTCGAACACACAAACATCGAAGACAGAGTCTACTTATATTACGGAACATAGAAAATTACAGAATATATTTGTATTAAATTAATGCAGAAGCCTCAGAACCTATTAAAAAACGCCAAGGCGAGTAAAAAAAATTCATATGTAGTGAAATGCGAAGTAGCAACACAACAGGGATCATTTTGTAAGTCTGCATCACTATTCTTTACGCTCAACTGAACCTGGGTAGCGTACCTTCTGGTCTTGTGCGTTACTAATTTCTGAATATTTTTATCGCAGATATGTTATTAACTGGCATTTAATTAAGAGAAATCTTAGCAATAAAAGTGTTTTTGATTGATCTTTCATGTGCCTTTGCTCTGAAACGGCAGGCTTTCATGACACACGAGTTAGTGTGTTAAAAGTATTTAACTACCTATAAGACGCTTCCCATCCTTAATCACAACAAATCGAACCAATAAAGGACGAATTTTCAAAACGTCAGTTTGCTAGTGCTTTGAAGAGATTCATAATAGGTACGTTACAATGTAAACTGAAAGCCATCGTCTCCGACGCAGTATTGAAAAGATTTGGCGTGTATGTGATGTAAGTGGTGTTCTTCCATCTCTCTTGTCTACGTTCATACACACGTTTAGAACCTCTGTCATCCTTGTCTTTGCCCACACTCTCAGAAAGACTCCCCAGCTTGCCTTTTCCAAGCTCCGAATCAGAAACTTGGAACGCTCAGCGTTGACATTCGATTACACGGTTCGTGTGTCGACAGCTTTAGCGTACACCCCAGATATACATGGCATCTGATCCTTCACTCGACCGATTCTTGAGAACTTCTCTTCACTCTTGGACCCTTACCTGATAGTGTTAATAAATGACGTAAAGAAGATCTGAAGAAGAGCTATGTTTTTCGTTTCGGCTGCGACGCCGTTGCTGAGTAACCAAAGTCCTGTAGCAGACGCTATAAGAGATGGATTGTGTGTGGTGTCACAGCCAGACACCACACGTCCTAGGTGGTAGCTTAAATCGGCCGCGGTCCCGTAGTACATGTCGGACCCGCGTGTCGCCACTGTGTGATCGCAAACCTAGCGCCACCACAAGGCAGGTCTCGAGAGACTGACTCGAACTCAGCCCAGTTGTACGGACGACAGAGTTAGCGACTAGACGTACGAAGCCTTTCTCTCTCATTAGCCGAGAGACAGAATAGCCTTCAGCTAAGTTAATGGCTACGAACTAGCAAGGCGCCATTAGCCTTACAGTGATTGTAATTAGAGTCTCACTTGTGTTCACCATAGAGATGTACATGAAGACATTAAAGATAAGTATATGAGAAGCTCCGTTCTTTTCTTCATAGCATTAATTACGTATCCTGTTCCAGTACTTCACGCCCGTCTGCGTTAGTCTCGCGTGCCCTTTAAGCCACCTCTATCTACAAGGTGTTGGCCCAGCTGCCGAAACATCACATGGCGACGAGGATGGGATGTTTCGGCAGCTGGGCCAACACCTTGTAGATAGAGGTGGCTTAAAGGGCACGCGAGACTAACGCAGACGGGCGTGAAGTACTGGAACAGGATACGTAATTGATGCTATGAAGAAAAGAACGGAGCTTCTCATATACTTATCTTTAATGTCTTCTTGTACATCTCTATGGTGAACACAAGTGAGACTCTAATTACAATCACTGTAAGGCTAATGGCGCCTTGCTAGTTCGTAGCCATTAACTTAGCTGAAGGCTATTCTGTCTCTCGGCTAATGAGAGAGAAAGGCTTCGTACGTCTAGTCGCTAGCTCTGTCGTCCGTACAACTGGGCTGAGTTCGAGTCAGTCTCTCGAGACCTGCCTTGTGGTGGTGCTAGGTTTGCGATCACACAGTGGCGACACGCGGGTCCGACATGTACTACGGGACCGCGGCCGATTTAAGCTACCACCTAGGACGTGTGGTGTCTGGCTGTGACACCACATTGTGCATCACAAAGACGTATACTGTTAACATTCCGAGAGCCTGCATCCAAGAATAGTCGTGCAACGTATTACTTCCTCCGTGCTTCATCTCATGAAATAATCACGCTCAGAAAAATTAGAACATCTACGGAGGCTTACCGACGCGACAGATGTTCTTCGCATGAATTTCATACCTGTTGCTAAGGCATAAGAGGGCAGCCGTGCGATCGGTATACACATTCGCCTTCCACCTAGTGATACACGTACCGATCACTGTCCACCACTCAGAGTTGCTGTTTCGGAGAAGGGCGGCGGGAGGGCAAGACTAAGGATCCATTTTACATTTATAGGAAAACACACCTAGACAGCTGTCTTCAGTAGACTACAAAGGCACCAGATGTGCCACTTATTTCGCCATAGGCATCCCAGAGTTTATGCAGCCCAAGGCAGAAGTCTGTAGCCCTACAGTATGTCGACCACTGCCAACGAAACATCAGCCTCTAAGCAGACGACGGCCACATCCCCTTGAGTCCGAAACCAGTTCAAAAATATCCTTTCATGTCAGTTTGACGCGTAATGATGATCCAGTAACGGCTACAAGCCATCCACAAACATAGATTTACTATGGTAAGCGTTACGAATGTGCTATGTTTGATGGACTTAAAATTCGCCACTCACACATACACTCTGGTATACAAACGTTTCTCATATTCATGTTATTCAATAGTGGACTTGACGGTATATCAAGGACAGAGGATCAAGTAACTTGTACTTCGGCGTCTCTTCTAAGGATTAGGGGACTGATGCACTGTCATTTCGCAGAGTAATAGTGGAATTTCGTTTCACGCTCATGAAATAATACAGTTACACATAATGATTGAAATGTTTTTCCATATTCCTGATTCGAACATCGTTTATGTGGTCTATCACAGTACTTTAAATGTCTTGGATCGGCTAGTATCTCGCCGCCCAACTTAGGTATTTTGATCTTCAACAGTAAAAATAACACTGGTAGGGTCAGATCAGCTACAGAGGGAGTATGTGAGGGTAATATAATCATTTCTTCGTCAGAAATTGCCAAATGACGATAGCCGTATGGGAGGAAACGGTATTGTGCAACAGAAATTGCGTGTTGGACCGGTACAGTTCGAGTTTGGCCAATTGATCGACGAGCGTCTGCAGATGAGTCCATTGACAGACTGCTGTTGTGGAGGAAAGTGGACTGTGGCCTATGCAAACGCAGCATTTTCGGTTAGAGATAATTTTATCCTGACCACAGCACAGCCCTGCTAGCTGTGGAAGGGTGATACGAGGGTCTTCTCAAAAGTTCTGCACACTGTAAGACAGAATTGAAGAAAGTAATTTATTTTACGAAATGCCTTTACATGCCTTCACTATAATCTCCTTTCACGCTTATGACAGTTTCCCCACGTTTTGGCCACTTCTGTGTTCGCAATAGGGCACCTCCATTGTTGAGCGTCTGATTGCTAGTGTTACCTCACAGGAAGTTTCATCAATTGTATCGAAACGTTTTCCTTGGAGATTTTCCTTCCATTTGAGAGTAAAAGTCTGTTGGACTCATTTCAGGACTGAAAGGTGCGTGATGAAGTATTTCACACCATATTTTTCGAGCGTTCCTTTCACTGGTAGGTCAATATCAGATCTTACACAATCTTACAAAATGAGGACACCAGCTGCAAGCAGGCAGACCTTCTTTGAGGAGTTTTCGGGCGCAAAATGTTTTTCGGAAACAGCTTTAAGTACGCGCCTGTTACAGGCGTCCCCTGGGACACTCGGCTTGTAACGATGACCCCATTCATGTCATATGCAAAGTTCAGAGTTAGTTTCAAAAAAATGGTTCAAATGGCTCTGAGCACTATGGGACTGAACTTCTGAGGTCATCAGTCGCCTAGAACTTAGAATTAATTAAACCTAACTAACCTAAGGACATGACACACATCCATGCCCGAGGCAGGATTCGAACCTGCGATCGTAGCGGTCACTCGGTTCCAGACTGTAGCGCACAGAACCGCGCGGCCACTCCGGCCGGCAGTTAGTTTCACATTTGACTGTTGACGACGAAATTTTTTTGACATGGAAAGGCTGAACTTTACCATTGTGACGGCTGAGACTTCCTCTACGGTGTGTAATATGTAGAGGAGGACTGAAGCAATCACTAAGTTCCATTGTCGCACTTTGATTTTTTCGAGGTGGGAATTAAAATGTTTACACTGATCCTCGTATATACATTGGCTAACGGCCTTGGCGCAGTAATAACACCGGTACCCATCAGATTACCGAGGTTAAGCGCTGCCCGGCTTGGCTAGCACTTTTATGGGTCACACCTCCTGGGTCTATGGAGGGATGTTGACAAGCGGGTTGCATTCAGTCCCTGTTAGGCCAATTGAGGACTACTTGACTGAGAAGCAGCGGGTCCGGTTACGGAAACTGACAACGACCGGCAGAGCGGTATGCTGGCCACACGCCCTTCGATATCCGCATCCAGTGACTCCTATGATCTGAGGATGACGCGGCGGTCAGTCGGTACCGATGAGAACTCAAGGCCTGTTCGGATGGAATCGTATATTCATTCACTGAGAGTTCTACAACTACCATGCCGCTCGAATCAGATTCCCGTCACTCCAGAAAGCAGAAGATGCGGTGTGCCTGGCCGGCCGCGGTGGTCTGGCGGTTCTAGGCGCGCAGTCCGGAACCGTGCGACTGCTCCGGTCGCAGGTTCGAATCCTGCCTCGGGCATGGATGTGTATGATGTCCTTAGGTTAGTTAGGTTTAAGTAGTTCTAAGTTCTAGGGGACTGATGACCACAGCAGTTGAGTCCCATAGTGCTCAGAGCCATTTGAACCATTTGAACCGGTGTGCCTGGCTATACTGTAGGCGTTAACCTCGCGCCGAGGAAGTCGTAAAAGAGTCGCGTGAGCGCCGACGGCTGCGGCGCCTTCCGCAACGGCGAGGTCGCGGCCGGGGTCAGGCCGGACAGGGGCGCAGGGCGCGGGGCACGACACGCAGAGATAATCGCGCTCGATAGCGGCGAGGTGGCGGCCGACCTCGGCCCCACACCAAATCCGCCACCGGTGACCTTTCAGCAGGTCCTACCGGGCGCTACATCTCCACTGGCCGACCTCCCCGTATTTTGGTTTCGAGGCCTCACGAGCTATTCTGTACTGTAGGCGAGCATCCCCACTGCAATATTCTGACGTGTCGTCTGTGTGCTTACAGCCATTCTTCAGGTATCGCATGTTTCAGTGCTTCCGAATGAGTGCAAAAGCAAGCAGCATAATAGCGTGTTCCGGTGCCTTTCACTGTTCTCAGGGCCATTACACGAGTAGGATATTTTTTCTATAAATATACATTACAAACATGGCAGTTGTGGTCTACGGTTTGGCAGCTTTTGGTACAATGCATAAATCAGGTAGTAAATAGTAGTATTGTTGTTAGTGTTGGTAGTATTGGCACAGAAAGAAAGATAAATGAATGTGTGACAGAATAAATGGGAACTCATGACCTCTCTTTTTCTTGTTAGTTTGTCTGCTTGTTTTGCACATAATTAGAACCATACATCGTTCAGCATTAGTCCATTGTGTATTTTATATCATTTTAAAATAAAAATGGCCTTTTTTAAAAGTAACAAAAATTAAAATCTTCTCAGTTTACAAGCCGCGTCACTTGGAATAAAGAACCCGAGCTCCCGATAGCTGTTTCTACCTTCGTCATCAGAAGTTAAAATCGATCAATGCCAGGGCTGGCACGGTGGTCCGCTCTATACAGATGTAATGGCAGCGTCTGGAAGCTTCCAGAGAGGGTCGAAGTGACGCATGCATGGCAGACAAGTTGGGCAGCTCCTAGCAGTCAGCGATCTTAACTCCCGATGACGAAGACGGAGACAGCTATCGAAAACTCGAGTGTTTTATTCAAAGTGACACAGCTCGTAAACAGAGAAGATTTTATTGAAGCATGCCACCGCAAAAGGATTCGAGGACTCTTGATTGGTTAACTTCTTCTGTCTTATGTAACCGAAGCAATTAAGTTTGTTACAAGTACAGTTTACATGCACAAACATAAAAAAAAAATCTATACAATTATTTTTCTTATTTTGTATTCAATAGAAGATTGTTCATCATGATCAAAGGCAAGAGTTTCCTGTTATTATTGATAAGTGCGAAAGCTTGTGTATGAATAAGAGAAACACGTTTCATACAAGCTCGATGGAGTAATGAAGCAGTTTGTGATACGTTTTTGTTTTGCGGTCTTCCTTTAATTTTACCTTTTCTTGAGGAAATTACGTTTTCTACTGCTATATGATGAACATGTACTTTTTTAACTTTTACTACAACATCCCTTTGTTTCACATTAAAAATCATACAATTTTCGTGTAAAACATTAATTAAACATTGACAGTTTCAATTTGCTATAAATACTGTGGTTTTTTTTTTGAGGTAACAGGAGGAGGATAACTATGTAGAACAAAATTATTTCGTAGGTTACACGGCCCTTTATATACTCTCACTGAGTTCTCGACGATTCACCTCTTCCAGTTTCTAGAAGAAACACTGACCGCATATGTAAACAAAGATGTCTCAATGAAGTAAAGCCCAATACGTAAGTAACATACCTAATGTACAGGTGGCACAGTTTCGATCTTAGCTGACCAAGGCCACAAGGAAAACTACCGTAGTCCGTGCTTACTTACGATAGTCTACAGTAGCATGTGGTAGTTTACAACTCTAGGTACTCCGCTGGTTACTTTCCCTGGAGGTCCCAGCTCCAGTCCCGGAAAGGAGCAGCGATTTTTTCTTGTTCCAGTCCCTCCAGGACGGCCCATGGTGCACTCAGCATGCTATATGAGTCCCGGATATCTTTTCCAGGTGTAAAAGGCAACTAGGGAGGGCGATGGGTCCGCCACCGTTCCCCATCAAGTGCCGCAGCGATGAAATGATCCATTCTGACTGCAGTCAGATCAGTATCACGGTCACGGATTTTGTCTTTTTTGCATTTGAAAGATACCTACAGTAAAACACTGAGTCAGTGACCATGTATAATTATAAATTTTTTCCACTGCTATTAATATTTGTGACTAATCTCAGATTCTGTATATCGCGTTGCACGTCTACTTGACTTCGCGTAAGGGAGCTTCCTATTTCTGGTAAAGAGTTTTTCATTCTTGTGCCTATTCTAGCTGTCGTGTTGGTCAAAGGCATCACGTGAACTGTGCATAAGACACTCAGCAAAATCTGGGTTGGAACACTTGTGTCGAGTGACGTGCTTGGAGAGACATTTGCTCGGAGCCTAAGGTTGTTGCTGGGATAAGGGGCCGTTCACAGGTGTTACAGAGGCACGCTAAGAATTTGTTTTCTGTCCAGCAGTATAGCACAGCGTGCTGTGCTCTACGACACATTTTACTGGGAATTAGTTTTAAGAGATCTACCAGATGTTGAAATGTTGGACAAACTGTGATCAGTCACCTCTTTACGATGATTTATTTTACTTTTACCAGTTTCAGGTTTCTCTATCCATCTTCAGACGAGGTCTACATTCGGTTGGAATGTGACAGTTTGGTTGAGACTTGGTGAATCCAATAAATTTGAAACCAAAAAAATACCTGAAGTGTCTTGGGGTCAGCATAAATGCCAACAGATTCCATCTCCGCAAAAATGTCTCTCCGTACAGCCGCCACAGACCCACAGAAGCTGTGGACAGGGAATTGTGTTTCATTTCGGCCATTGCAGGTATCAGGAAGGATTTTCGCCGCAAACAGCAAACAAAGCAGCCCTCGGGCCATGCAGTCGTGGAGAGGGCACAGATGGGTGCAGCAACGCAGCAGATGCTTCGCAGTAATCTGATGATATTCGCTACTTGTGCGAAGGAGGAGGATGAACTTTGACTACAGTTGCCATTAGCGATCTCCACCCAGATTAACAGTTTGAACCATATCTTGCTTGTTGAGTCATGGAGTTAATAACCAGTCTTTTCTTTAGTGGTGCTTCTTCTGAGCCCACGTCCTCAAAAATGGTTCAAATGGCTCTGAGCACTATGCGACTTAACGTCTGAGGTCATCAGTCGCCTAGAACTTAGAACTAATTAAACCTAACTAACCTAAGGACATCACTCACATCCATGCCCGAGGCAGGATTCGAACCTGCGACCGTAGCGGTCGCTCGGTTCCAGACTGTAGCGCCCAGAACCGCACGGCCACCCACGTCCTCACCTGACTACTTAGGTATCATATTATTTTGCTTATTTATCATATTAATGCATTGTCTTGTTATATTTTATGGTAGATTATTTCTGTATGTATAGCACTTTCTGAACTAGCGTACCCACTCAATAACTGTAGCGTCTTTCTTTGTTCGCTTGTGTAAATTCAGATACCATAACTGTGACCGCATTACGGCTATATATATTTCGCAAACTATTATGAGTTTGTCGAAATATGTGTTATGTCGTGATATTTTGGAGACTAATTGGTGGCTGTCAGTGACCACTGAGCCTTTTCGTCTTACCACGTTGTAGTTAATAAGTTCCAGATTCTGGATCCTTACAGACAAGTGCTGCGGTCTCATGGTGTGTGCGAGTTTCTTTTCATAGCCAATTTCGATACTTCTTTAGGCTTAACTGCGAGGAAGTAAAATCTCTTCACTCATATGTACAGAACGCGAATGATCGTCTGAACGATTATCATTTATTTAAATCATTAGCTCTACGTTTTCTCAGTCATGTCGTTTCTGCTGTTGTCTGTACAGTTTCTAATTTATGCTGCTCTTGAAATGTAAGTATATTTTGTGGGTTTTGTTTCAGGGATGAGAATTCCCAATTTTTCTGAATGGTTTAGTCCTGACATGCACTAGATGCTGTGTGTGATGAAGAGGCGAATATCTGGGCTAAACGTAATTTGGGATTGTATGTGGAGCATGAAAACAATATACTTCTATTTTTCTTTTCCTCAATTTTGTTCTTCTGTATTCAGATCTGTATCTTGTTACCTACAAGCCATATGTCTCTGCAGTTCGATCTTTTATGTTAAAAGAAATGTTCTGTTTTCAAAGCTAGTTCTCTATTTTACCAAAAAGATCATAAAACTTACCGAAGTGTACATAAATTCAATTTCTACATAACCTATTCAGTGTCAAAGTTACAAAATCTTAGAAACCACGTGTCAGTACCAAGCTGGTCCATCACACGATCACTTGTTGTTAGATATAGCATAGCATCACTTTTCTTTCGCCTTTCTTTACCGGTATAAAGCAGTCTACGAATAAGATTATACGTAGGTGGGTAACTGTACTCTAATCTCAGAGCGTTTTTAACATCTCTACAGTGATTCGATACAGACTTATACGACAGATAGTTTAGGCTGTATTTATGCAGTTAAATTGGTTATACAGTGCGTATTTTCGCTTAAAGAATAGTAAAACAGTTTTTTTGCGAGTCATGATTTTGTCTGTTGTGCTTTTTTAATGTACCTTACTGATTAATCTTTTGGTAGATAAAATTGTTTTCCGTTGCGCTTAAATATTTCAGGCGTAGTCAGATGCATTATTCAATACTAGTCGGGTGGAACTGAACATTCACTATTACTCGCTTGCACTTAAATGATCAGTATCAGTCAGATGTGGTGAATATTTAATGTCAGACAGGTGCCCTTTCAACATTGCCAGGTTTAAGATCGAAATCATGACCAGTTTACAGTATGTGTGTGTGTGTGTGTGTGTGTGTGTGTGTGTGTGTGTGAGAGAGAGAGAGAGACAGACAGAGAGCAGGAACTTCATTTTTAAACAGCATAAATATGAACTTTCTGCAAGCAGTAGCGTCCAAGCGTTATTGCTAGTTTCTTACCGAAAGCCTAAGGTTCCAGCAGCGATGCTGTCCTACACTGTTATCGCTTTCCAGCTGTTGCCTTCATTTTGGCTTAACTGCTTCGTTCAGCGTCATCAATAATTTATTTTCATACTCGTATATAGGCCTGCGCCTGCTACTCTTTATTTCCACTCGTCCTTCAGCTAGTATTCAGTCGTCATATGTGTCGAGTCATCCTATCTATTCGGTTCCCTTTAATGTAACATTCTTCATAAATACTCGTTGGGTACGAGTTGTGTGTTTGATGTATAATGACAACGTCTTTGATCACGGGTTCGACCTCAGCCAAAGCATAAACTTTGAACAAAAGACATAAGCGCTGGCGGCCGAACGCTACCAGTGTAAGAAGTAATCCTCGTTCTGACAACGGGCTTGTGAAAGCGGGCAGAGAAGCGGACAGTGTTTCAGGGTAACCTGTTGTCCTGTGGTGGGGAAATTGCCCATAAAAGACGGAAGAATGAGCAATGATCAACGACACGAGGATGCAGCAGGTACTGGAAGCTACTGCATTAAAGACACACAATGCACATCATCGGGATATGTGGCCTGTAATTGAGAAAGTGTCATGATGACCTCTCCATCGGCAAAATATTCCCGATTTATCCCCCATTCAGATCTTCGGGAGATAACCATGGGAAAACGATTGAATAATCAGCAAAAGACACACTACGAATTGGAGAGCCGAACGTCACAAGTTTGAAAATGACAGGAAAGCTAAAAAATCTAAAAAGAGAACTGCAAAGACTCAGACTATATATTGTGGGTGTGAATAGAGCGAAACGGCAAGAAGATAATGATTTCTGGTCGGACGAATACAACTACAGTGTAATACCAGCAGCAGCAGCAGCAGCAGAAAACTATATAACGGGAATATGATTCGTTATGAATAGGAACGTAAGGCACAGTGAGAGTTAATGTGAACAGCAATAGAGTTTTTCTCATCAGAAGCGATAGCAAACCAATGGTAACAACAATTCAGGTATACAGGCCGACATCACAAGCAAAAGATGAAGAGACAGCGAAACCGTATGAGCATATTGAACATGTAATTCAGTATGTAAAAGGAGATGATAATGTAATAGTCATGGGGGATTCGAATGTAGTAGTAGGTGAAGTATAGGTTAAAGAGTTCCAAGACAATACGAGCTTGGTAGCAGGAATGAGAGGTGGAGAGGGCTGACTGAGTTCTGCCGTAAATTTCAGCTGGTAATAGCGAACACACCGGTCAAAAATCACAAGAGCAGGAGATGTACTTGGAAAATACCTGGAAATAGGGGAAGATTCCAGCTGAATTACATCGTGTTCAGACAGAGATTTTAAAATCAGATACTGGATTACAAGGCGTACCCAGCAGCACACAAAGACTCGAACCACATTTAGTAATGATGAAGAACAACTTTAAGTAAAAGAGACAAGCCCGGGAGAACCAATGTGCTAAGAAGTGTTATACTGAATTACTAATAGATGATTAGATGCATTTTAAGTTCTTTGAGACTCCAGATACTGCGACAATCATAGAAGTTGAACAGACAAATATAGGTACAAGAAAAATTGCCTTGGGTTACAGAAGAAATACTTTAATTGATCGACGAAAAAAGGAAGAAAAAAGTATTCAGGCAACTTCAGGAACACAGCAACATAAGTCACTTAGGAATGCGATAGGCAGGAAGAGCGGGCAGGGCAACGCGAAGTGACAGTAGCAAAAATTTGAAAAAATCGAAAAATAAATGGCCGTCGGAAGCATTGATTTAACGTACAGAAAAGTCAAAACAACCTTGGTACGGGACAGCATCGTTACTTAGAGTGTAACCTGAATTCCACTGTTAAGCGGGCAGGAAAGAGAAATGGGAGGCAATGTGGAAGACAGGAGATCCAGTATTTTCGTCAGAGTTTAACAGACGTCTGGACGACTTGCGGTCACATATGGTAGAAGGGACAGATAATGTTCTTAAGAAATTTCTGAAATCAGTGGAGAAGTGGTAACCAACCGGTTATTCAAGCTGGTGTGTAGAATCTATAAGATTGGACGCAAACCATCAGACTTTCTAAGAAAGACATCTACACAATCCAGAAGATAGCATGAGCAGGCAAAATAAACGTAACATCTAAGCACGAAGAAGACGAAGTTAAGGAATTCTCCCTCCTTGGAAGCGAAAAACACACTACAGACGAAGCATGGTCATATAAACGAGGCTAGCACTGGCAAAGAGGGCATCCGTGGCCAAATTTAGGCCTCAGACTATAAAATAGACTAATTTGAGGACTAAATTTCTGTTAATGTGTGTGAAGCACAGCATGATAGTGAATCGTGGACTGCAGAAAAACCAGAAGAGAAACGAAACGTTTGAGATACGTGCTGTAGAAGTATATTTAAAATTAGGACTGGTAAGACAAGGAATGTGGGGATTCTCCGCACGATCGGCGAAGAGAGGGACGTATCGAGAACACCGACAAGAAGAAGTGGCAGAATAATAGGACAAGTGTTAGGACATCAGAGAACAACTTCCCTGGTATCAGGGAGAGCTGTAGAGGGTAAAAACTGTACAGGAAAACAAATATTACACTACATCCAACAAATAATTGAGGACGTAGGATGCAAGTACTTCTCTAAAATGAAGACGTTATGGCAAGAGGCGAAATCGTGGCGCGCCGTAGCAAACTGCTCAGAAGACCGATGACTTAAAAAAAATTAATAGGCATTTCTTTTTCGTTGACTTGTGGCAGAAACATCTTCATTCCTCACGCGATTACGCCGTTTGGTATTCAGCATTGTCCTGTAACAATAAATTTCAGAATCCTCTAATCATTTCATACTTCATTCTGCCCCGCATATAGCGTTCATGGACGTTTTTCACGTTTCGTGATTTACATTTTTGGATGTTAGCAGTTGTTTTGGTTTTTGCACATTTGTACCGTGTTTTGCGTCCTCAGTACTATGCCTTCTTTCCATCTTCCTTCTTAATCTTTTTTGTTTGTAAGGTAATGAAATATAATAGCCGACAGTTGTGGCCGAGCGGTTATAGGCGCTTCAGTCCGGAACCGCGCTGCAGCTACGGTCGCAGGTTCGAATCCTGCCTCGGGCATGGATGTGTGTGATGTCCTTAGGTTAGGTTTAAGAATTCTAACTCTATGGGACTGATGACCTCAGATGTTAAGTCCCATAGTGCTTAGAGCCATTTGAATTTGAAATATAATATGATACAAACGTAAAACTTCCCCCAGTCCGAAGCCTTGTTTGAACACCGTAGTGTTTTACTTGGTTTGGTCTTACTGGAGGTGTTATGCCATTGCCTTCTTCCGATACTTGAACTAACTTACGCAGGATGCTACAATTTAGAATGGATTCAGAAGCACAGTGCAACTTGGCATTTTGCACGCCAATAAACAGTAACACGCTTGCTCCTGACGTAAAAACTGTGGCTGTAGGGGCTGTGCACAGGCAGTGACTTTTTGGGCAATGTTACTCCACTTAAGCTATTCACACACACCTCACGGACCGAATGACGCGTTCAACCTGACGCTTCTCCTTCCTTTTCAAATTTTACGCTTGCCGTTGTTTTAGATCTACCATCGTGAGACAGCTGATAACGGGCAAAGAAGGGGTTTTTCAAAGCCTCGGGACTATTAACGGAGGAGTATCTTTAAATTATGTCGTACTATTCGTGCATCAAGTATTCAACACTTCGCTAAACAACGCACTCTGTAAAATTTTTATCGACGGTTTGTGAGACTGAAAATACGAGGGCTGCCCATAAAGTATTGCACCACCTTTTTTTTACTTTATCATAATGAGAATTAATCACACGAAAGAATGGTACTATATCTACACATCATATTTTTCCACGTGATCACCATCCCGTTCTATGGCCTTGTGTGTGAATTCCTAAGGGACCAAACTGCTGAGGTCATCGGTCCCTAGAGTTGTACACTACTTAAACTAAATTATGCTGAGAACAACACACACAGTCATGCCTGAGGGTGGACTCGAACCTCCGGCAGCAGGAGCCGCGCAATCCGTGACACTGCGCCTGAAACCGCGCTGCCACTCCACGCAGCTCTATGGCCTTCCTCCAGCGCGAAACAGAGGCGTGTATGCCCTGTCGGTATCAATCCTTGTCCTGGTGGTGGAGCCAGTGCTTCACTGTGGGAACTTCCTTTGCTGATGGACAGATGCAGCGCCAACTGCTGAGTCGTAATGCCTCTGTCCTCGGGAATGACAGACAACAGCAGCTCCCTGCAACATGTCAGGTGTGACAGCTGTGGATGGTCTCCCCGACCGTTACAAATCGTGGGGCTCCGCCGAACCGCCTTCTGATGACCTCACTCTCCGTGCCCAGCAACTAACTGCACTTCTCCATAGACTTTGCACAAGCGTTTGTGAATATTCCCCACAGTTTCTTTCTCTACAGTGATAAATTCAACGGCGGCACGTTGCTTGTAACGTACATCAACTACACGCGCCATTTTCAGACTGTCCTGCACCAACGCTATCTGTCGGAAGTGACGGAAACTTGGCGCGCTCACTCAGGAGACTTCAAATAATACATACGTAACGTTTAGCATTCGTAGCATTGTTTTCGGCTGAGAAAAAAAATAATATGCGCTGCGTTACTTTCTGGAGAACGCTCGTACTTTAGCGAGTATGGTGGCGCAGTGGTCCGTCGTACACCTACTCGGAAGGAGCGAGACTAAGAAAGACTCCGGCCACCCAGCTTTAGAATACTGCTCTGGTTCGTCGAACTAAGCTACTGCTTCCTCACTAACAACTTATCCATCAGCGTGACTTTATTCGTCAACTTAAGACTGTCTTACGTTTTTCTCTCCATGGTTTGCACTAGTGAACCAAAAATTACGAGTGTTGTCGACCACGAGACTGACTGCCGGCTGGTGATGCTGCGGGTGTGTGGGGCGGTAAGGAAACAGTATAAGCAGAGCAGAGACGAATAATAAGTCATTCTAGCGATGACACGGGCTGCAGAAGGGGAAATACGCTGACATAAGTAAATCTGACAACGGCCAGGTGATTCTCGACCGACTTCTGGGAAGGAGCATCTCGGAAACCATGAAACTGGTCTGCTGTTAGCGTGCTGCAGTCGCGAGCATCTATGACAGGTGGCTGCAGAGCGGTGAAACCACGAGTGTATCATCAAAGAAATTTATTTCAAACTCTAGTTTCGGCGTAACACTTACGCTATCTTCAGGTCCACTTTAAACCAAAAGAGTACTTTCATTCCTTGGCCCTTGTAACGTAGAAGCCTTATAATACTAATTGTCGTGGAGTGTGTAGTCTACAACGTAATCATACCCATGTGCTGACATAACGGTTTAGAGTATACACTCCTAACGTAAGCATCCGTGACAACTAGTATTATGTGTTCTACAATTCATGGGCTGAGGAATGAAAGAACTCTTCTGGTCTATAGTGAAGCTAAAGATGCCGTAATTGCTGCGTCGAAACTAGTTACTTGAAATAAATTTCTTTGGTGGTACGGTAGTGGTGGACATCAGCCGCTATCCCAGGTCCATAAGAACGATGGACCTCCACAAGTCGAACACGCTGTTTAGCAGATGGTCATAGAGTGTTGGCTCATAGGCCTACTACTATGCGGTGGGTACTAGTCTGCCTTTACTGCCGATACGCCTGGTCGATTCTGAAACTACTATGACCCTAGTAGAACAACACAACTAGGAATCTTTTGTCTTCTACTCTCTGGCACTCTTCATTCCTCGCAATTGTTTAGTCGAACCATTCCGTAGTGACATTAGGCTACACAGATTTTATAACCTTACGCCACTTAAAATTTCCGTTTTAATTAAGCGAATATCTTCGTCAATGATTTAAGATACACTGCCGTGTAAATGTCTCCTCTAGACGCTTAAGTGCATTTCAGTCAGCTACACACATCTACGACACATTAAAAGTTTGACATCGTGAGAATTCCATTTTTTATACATTAGACATCCTTATGATAACACTACAGCCAGCATGAAACGTGCTCCTACCACAACAGAAAAAGACGAATATGTCTTGGGGGAGTTAGGGATGTCAAAGAAAATAATTCGCTTTTCGGCTTCTCTGGCAGCTTCAAAGACATTGAAATCAAAACATCTTGACATGTTCGAGCAATTTTACTTATAATTAGTACCCATATTATGTAATATAATGCGTCGAATAAAGTAAAGTACACACGATACATGATGTCATGCCACCAGGAACAAATCCACCCCAGAAATTTTATCCCCCCCAGAAAAACTTTTTTAGCTATTATATATATGCTCTTCAGCCATGTGATATTATATATTGTTTACTTTGTCTGGTGAATGTTCTGCATTTTAGGCATAAGATCAGGGACTTCAGCCTATAAATTGCAAGATGCAGCTGTGCTAACACCTTGTTGCAAGAAGAGCTCATCGAGCCTGGGAAATAGAGTTAACGCGTAAAAAAGCATGAATATGTCAAGATGCTTTGATTAAATGACTTTGGAGCTGCCAGATAAGCCGGAAAACTAGTACCCTTCTTTTACATCCCTAGCTTTTGACATTAGACCGTCATAGATAAGACTTTTGGTCACTCGGGCGACGAGTGATCAGGTAGGCCTATGATTTTTTTAATTACCTTTCGAACCACATTGCTTATATAGTGGTAACGGAAAAGCTTTCACAAAAAAACAAGGCAACCGTAATTACATGTATTTGTCCACCTTCTTACAAAAGTGAAACCGGTTCGAAGAAGTTTGAAACAAAAGTGGCGCGGGAAAAAGGAAAAAAAAAACCTGTAAAATCCGTATGATCCTGAATTTTTTGATGCAAGTTTTCAATTTTACCATAAGAATACATTTTTTAATTATTTGAATCATTTTAAGACGTCTCAGCTAATTCAGTTCACGTAAGAATGAATTTTACACGCTACATTTTGCTCGACTTTAAACCATCGTACCCTGACAACGGATAAAGATTATTGTATTTAAAAACATCAGTTTTAAGTGTATCCATTTACCAACCTTAGTGCTAAGTTTGAACCTATTCGTATCAGTTTAAACCACAGAAGTGCAGCGCTTTCAAATGGTTCAAATGGCTCTGAGCACTATGGGACTCAACTGCTGAGGTCATTAGTCCCCTAGAACTTAGAACTAGTTAAACCTAACTAACCTAAGGACATCACACACATCCATGCCCGAGGCAGGATTCGAACCTGCGACCGTAGCGGTCTCGCGGTTCCAGACTGCAGCGCCAGAACCGCGCGGCCACTTCGGCCGGCCCGCAGCGCTTTAAAAACCCTCAGAGTAAAGTGTTTTTTGCACGTATTTGCAAGTAAAATTCTAAAAAGTGCATATACAAGTCGTGCCATTATCTGATCATTAATTTCAGCGCAGTTAATATCTTTGGGAAAAATAATTAATGGATTTGCACAATTTTCCTTGACGCCACCTCCGGTTCGTCTTTCAAACCTTATGTAATGTACTATATCGTAGCTAGGGTAAGACAAATGTTCGAATGGCTTGCTGAATCTGCTGATACAATACAAACCGGACAAACAGGATTCCTGTAAGAAACCGATATTTCTAATGTTGAAAGCACTTACCACACATTTTGATAGCATGAACTGAGAATCGATAGCAACTAAAGACCACAGTTGGGTAATTCGTCACGTGGGGGACAAACTCATTTGGCTAACTCGAAAATTCTGTCACAAAGAACGAAGGAAGCTGTTACGTAATATTCACATTCAAATAAATGTTTGGTTTGCAAAGTAACATGTCTTCAGCAGATGTTGGAGGACAAATGATCATGACTTTCACAAACTTCTGTCATCCAGTCGCATTAGCTGAATTAATACTACTAAAATAAAAATCATAATGTTAATTGCTCCATACTTAGAAAATATTGCATACGGTAATTTTGGAATCAGCACGAAAATTCCTTTAAGGGGATACATTTTATGCATAAATTCTCAGTCCTTTTGAACTGTGTAAAAATTTTACTCATTTTATTTAGCTAAGATGACAGACAGATTTTGGGAATAATAATTGATTTAAGTGTGGCTGGTACCACGATAAAATATGTTCTAATAGACTGTATATGCAACAGAAAAGTTCTGTAAGTTAATTTTTATGTAAAAGAAAAAGAACTAGCCTTCAGGTAGGATGTTTCTAGTATTATACAAATTTTTATATTTCGTTTGTGGCATCACATCCCTCCAACTGTTAGGAAGAATGATGTCTTTATATACATTTAATGTAGACTCTAAGATTCACTTGAAAGTGAGTTAGTGATTGGTAGGTCAGGCGGACGTACAGTGCTCTTATTTTAATGGAATTTAACCAAATGTAAATTGGCAACAGAGAGTAAACATTTTTGATGACATTCAAAAAAAATGGTTCAAATGGCTTTGAGTACTATGGGACTTAACATCTGTGGTCATCAGTCCCCTAGAACTTAGAACTACTTAAACCTAACTAACCTAAGGACATCACACACATCCATGCCCGAGGCAGGATTCGAACCTGCGACCGTAGTAGTCGCGCGGTTCCGGACTGAGCGCCTGAACCGCTAGGCCACCGCGGCCGGCCGATGACATTCATACGGAGCTTTAATGAAGACTTGTTTTATTTATCAATATTGATCTTGCACATACCTATAAGATCTGATAGCACAAGCGAACTTTGGGATAAGGAACGTGGAATCTATTGCAGCCATTGAATTCATCATATCACCCGACATATGTTTCTCCATTGCTTGCAGAACCATCTTGAATTTTTTATTCATTCTTGCAGTTAGCAACCATATCTCATTGCTATACATGGGCGTTGTTAATATATCCTTTCCTTTTGAGACACATTGTAAGCTTCATCTTGAAAACTATTCAGTTTACTAAAATCACTCTTGCTCATTTTTACTCTTGTGATTACTTGTTTTACTGTTCATCCAGTCATTCTCTCCAGCTGCCCCAAGTCAAAAGCTCATCAATTCTTCTTACGATTTCCATGTTACTTTTCACTAGTTTATTTTACAGATGTGCATTGTATATTATTTTTATAACAGATTTTAGGAACTGGATTCAACGCATTACAATACATAATCTTGTATCCCAAAATATTATAAGTGATATTGTGGGCACATCTCACACAATTTGAAAATTGTAAGGACATATGAAAATGCCTAACTGATGCAGCTGTAGATGTTTGGCATCTTTTTGTTCTACATATGTGTCCCACACTCGGGTGCCATAATGCGTTTGGGATTAAATTTGTGTTTGTATCCCACCTTTGCAGCCTTGTTGAGTTGTAAGGCAGATTGTAAAAATAATTGTGGAAAGAAAAAATAAATGCCAGTGTGTAGGTTTGCATCCTTTATCCAACAATTTTCATGAAGCGAAAAAAGTATTCGATTGCCCACAACCGAGCTGGTATTCAGATTTTACCTTAAAAGCAGTCAGCAGTTACTGTACCAGCAAGCTTTACTTTTTTATTTGCATTCCCTTGTCTAGACAGGGCGGGCTGTTCGAGTAATGTCCACTTGTAGAGTCGGTAGTGGAGCAGAGAGAATCCGAACTGGGAAAGTAATATGGCAGTGTAGCGCATCGCCAGTGGAGAGGATGGGGCTAACTGCTGCGTAGAAAAAGGCCTTATCTCCTACGACTGCGAAGCTCTGCTGCCTTGGTGGGCACGGTTCCGGACACGGGTTTCCATCTGCAGTTTATTTTTCTCCAAGAACACTCTCAATCGAAAATAAAGAATAGAAAAATAAACCGCAGATGGAAGCCCATG
Organism: Schistocerca nitens; assembly: GCF_023898315.1. NCBI lineage: Eukaryota > Metazoa > Arthropoda > Insecta > Orthoptera > Acrididae > Schistocerca > Schistocerca nitens. Next base: position 675,726,222 of record NC_064615.1, read on the forward strand.
CCTCAAACCGTCATCCAACACGGCAAAAGAGCATTGCTTTTGTAGGAGATAAGGCCTGTCTACGCATCTTCTCCAATGGCGACAGTGCAATCAGTCGCGATCACTGAATAACAAACAGCAATGCCGCCTACAGTCCATTTGCTATGGAAAGGGTGGCCTAGCGGCAGGCGCCAGTGCTATAGCTCTGGCACTGTAGCGTCGTTGGAGGATGTTTCTGGATGAGGGTGCCTATTCTCGATTTGTCCCTCAAGACACCCTCTCCAAACCCTCTAAGATTGTGGTGTCACCGCCAGACACCACACTTGCTAGGTGGTAGCCTTTAAATCGGCCGCGGTCCGGTAGTATACCTCGGACCCGCGTGTCGCCACTGTCAGTGATTGCAGACTGAGCGCCGCCACACGGCAGGTCTAGAGAGACGTCCTAGCACTCGCCACAGTTGTACAGCCGACTTTGCTAGCCATGCTACACTGACAAATACGCTCTCATTTGCCGAGACGATAGTTAGCATAGCCTTCAGCTACGTCATTTGCTACGACCTAGCAAGGCGCCATTACCAGTTAATATTGAGATTGTAAAACATGTACCGTCAAGAGCGATGTACACCAATTATGGATTAAAGTTAAGTATTCCAGCAGCAACGTACCTTATTGGCTATATTAATTACATTGTCCTGTTCCAGACCTCACGCCAGTTTGCGTGAGCTTAAACGCGTGCATTTCGGCCTCCTCTAGCAACACGGTGTTGGCTCTTCTGCCAACACATCAAAGATAACCGCAACATTTCTGGGACACCCTGTATGCGGAATAACGTCCATGACTTGCTCTTCATGTACAGTGGACCTTTGTCGTTGAGAAAGGCACATTAAAACGATTTTCTTAATAATGAACTGTTTCACAACCAAACTGCAAGTTTTTAGAAGATTTCTAAGTACATTATTACATATGCGAATGTCCAGACAAAGTAGACAAAGTAGTTATTTGGCAAGATTTACGCAATTGTTGAAACAATAAATAAACAAGAGAACGAGAGAGAATGTTACACAGACCCATGAAACCGATGTGCTGTTACCTCCTATAAATGACTGTCATTTGTGTTCTCTTTTCGCGTATCGCTCTCGAACTTCATCATACTCGTACTTATAAATACGAGTGCTAGGGCACAGAAAAGTCTACTTTTATGGCGATACTGATTCATACTCCCCATTTACGCTCTTTTGAAATTACAAAAAGATATTTGGGTCATTTTACATCAGCTTGAAATTATTCATGACGAGATTAAATTATTATTGAATATACCATAATTACAGAGGTAGTACTGATGATTATAAAGATCTTTGGAAAACAATGAATCAGAATTACTATATAAAATGTGTGACACACAAATGCTGGCTTTATTTATATTTTATTCCAACCGGTTTTGGTCATAGACCACGTTCATGGTCCTGTGCGAAATAAAAAAAAAAAAAAATTCACGTCAAAAGCAGGATGGAAATGTCCTTCAAGGTCATCGGGCTGTATTGGTTGCAATAACAGAAAAATTACTTACATGGAAAAATTAATCTGCAACCAACATTGCTTGTCACAACTAAAAATTTCATTCATTTCAAACATTTGAAGTATCAAATCTGGCTGAGGAGCAAGTAACTGAAGAGAACCAACACGAGAAATACACTGGAATTACAATGCCAGAACTCATAGCAAACAATTGAAAGATCAAAGACTTCAAATATACTACATTCTTAGCCAGGATGAAGATAACACTAATCATATATCTCACAATAAATATTGTATTCTAACCAAACATTTTCGAGAAGACAAAGTAGTAAACATTTAAAATTACATTACATAGGGTATTTTCCCTTATTTCTCATCCTTTTATGTTTCTTATTTTATTTGCTTTTATTTAGTTAATTACTCTACGATAAAAACATTCTTCATCGTCACAAAGTCTGAAAAGTAATATTTTTACCATAAAATATAACAGAGTTATTAGAAAGGGGTAAATACTATACTGAAAATACACAATTTATGCTGACATACATAGCCAAAAGGTATTAACTCACTTTAAAGGCTTTTTAGGGAAAAACCAGGAAGTAGAAGACCTACCTACTCAAAATGTATGAAATATAAATAAAGTCAACATTTGTGTGTCATGCATTTCATAAAGTATTTACAAGCTGTAACAAGATGTTTGAATCAGAATTAACCAGAAGATGGTGACAGAGAGGAATTACTTCATTCACAGCTTAGTCCCCTCATTCTCAAACGATAAATTACCACCTCGCGTGCATATGAACTAAACACAGATTAGAGAGCATATTAGAACAGAACCGCTTTCAGAATGACTAATTCCATTATTATATATTGTTATAAATGCCCCAGTGAGCTTTCGTATGCCACTGAAACAAATAATTTTAATACTTGCTCCATATTTGTCGTGTCCAACAATAAACAGTTTGATAAACAATGATAGCTATGGGTTTAAACTGGTTCTGTAAAATGGAATACATCTTTGCATCCTCATTTAGGTACATATGATTTTCGCTGAAACATATCATTTCAGTCTCGGTGAAAATCACACTGTAATTGAAAATTATGCCTGTAACCTGGCTACTGTTAAAATTATTCTTATTTATTCTATTTAGGACTATTCATCACACTTGAAGAGTTTTAAAAAGCCAGTACAGGGTTGAAAAAGCGATTTCTCCTCTTACCTCTGTCTCGTATACACAATTTATATTCGGTTGGAGTGTGACGTAAACTTCCTGGTGTTGCAACACACAAGGCCGCAACAGCAATAAAAATCCTGTATTAAACGTTCTGTTACTCCTTAATTTCGTGTTAGATGTAAATACACTTTAATTTTTAATTTCTTTTTAGATCTGCAAAAGAGTAATCTCATCGAGATAAGCTATTATTGTGGCAAAAAATTACGTAGTCCCACTCAGAAAAAGTTGAAACTATATCTGACTCATTAATATAGTTGTGAGATCACACTGCTGTTGGTTTAATTTGTTTCATGAGCCCCTACATACATACGTATACAGGGTAGTCCATTGATAGTGACCGGGCCAAATATCTCCAGAGATAAGCATCAAACGAAAAAACTACAAAGAACGAAACTCGTCTAGCTTGAAGGGGGAAACAAAATGGCGCTATGGTTGACCCGCTAGATTGTGACTATTACAGCGCCATCTATCACAAAGCGAAAAAAGTGGTCCAACTAAAACATTCATATTTCTTTACGCACTACACGAATATGTAATAAGAAATGGGGGTTCCTATTTAAAAAAAAATGCAGATGATATCCGTTTGACCTATGGCAGCGCCATCTAGCGGGTCAACCATAGCGCCATTTTGTTTCCCCCTTCAAGCTAGACGAGTTTCGTTCTTTGTAGTTTTTTCGTTTGACGCTTATTTCGTGAGATATTTGGCCCGGTCACGATCAATGGACCACCCTGTGTATAAAACATGGTCTGGTTTGTGTACTATGGCAAAATTAAGAGTTTTATAAAACTAGAATTGTACGCGATGTGAGCTATCCCCAAATGAAGTGTGCCGTAATTTCATTGTTTTGTTTTCTGATTTTAAATGTGTATATGTAGTCGATAATATGATTAAAATCTGTAAGCACCGACTGAGTTTTCGCACGGTAAATACAAAGTGTAAATAGAATTTTATTTATTTCCGCTTCAACTACTGACTCTCTCATATCGATTCAGTTAACTGCCACTGTCAACGTATTAAACAAGAGCTATGCAAAAAAAGCACTTAAAATAAAAGCCAGCAAGGAAAGCTTGCGTAGTAGTAGTAAGAGTATAACCTTAATTTCAGTCTACAGCAGTTTGATTGCGTCATGCGTAACATTCAGACAGCAGAGCAAACGGCTCAGGAAGACGTGGCACAGAAGCAACGCGAACTCTCTGAGTAATGATATAAAGAAGGAAAGTGTTTAACAGCTAGAAAGCCTTGAAAGCAACAGTTGTATAATTATGACTAATTTCCATAACGTCCTTGTTGACGCTGACAGCAGCTATACGAAACTTGGGATTCTTTATAGGAGTAAAATGCCACAGATGTAACTGCGAAATTATGATACCACATGCAAAAAGCAGTTTAATTCTTGGTACCTTAATAATTTAGCGCCACATCAACAGAAAAAGGCGATGACATTATTGAAGGTGATTATTTTAAATCGGCAGGCTTTTTGTTTGCAACAGCAACGGATGCCTTTTAACATAAAATCTGGATACAATTAAAAATGTATTTGCTGTTGTACAGTCGCTTGATACTCTTATTTCTTTGTGGGTTCTTATGTAGTGTACAGCGCGCTAGAGGTTCAACAACCTGAGAACGAACTATGGAATAAGTTTAATACATCACAATTTGGATATTAACAACAATTTATTTGGACAGAGAGACTAATGTATAGAATGGTGAGTACAACATCATTTGATTCCGTTCTTTGTGCAGTCAAAGACCAGGAAGCGAGTGACAGAAGTATTTAATGTAAAACCTCAAATTCATACAGTATACATTACTAACGATATTTTTATAACAATTTATTTTTTAAACGAATAGGTCTCTTGAGACTTATACAACACTGAGGCAATTTATAAAGAGGGAAAACGTTCAATTTTGCTACGCCCATTACAGCACGCACGTCGCAATAGTGCTATTGTTATTGTCTCTTGCGTAGGAGGTAAGTGTAGGCCTTGAAAGACAAGGAGGGTACCAGAGAAAATGGATTTCAGCCTCTTTACATAATGAAGGCGGTAACGTTTACAAACACGTAACAGACTTTTTTACGACGGTCGATGCATTAAAGCAGTAAATACTGTATTCCTATAGTTTCTTTTGGAAGAGCATGGATGACCACGTGGCCCTACTCACCGTATCGTCGACGACGTGCAGCACCCGGCCTGTTTCCCCCGGCTGCAGCGGCCGAACTCGCACCGCAACCTGGAAACAGAGTACATATCTCTAAGTGACCGCCGAACCAAATAAACCATACAAGCAAGGAAAATACTAAACCTCCGTTCACTAAGAGTCGGATACAAAATATTGCCTACGGTGTGCTACTGGTGCGTCAGCTTGCTCTAAACAATATGTTGGACTTCCTTCCGTAAACATTTGTATGTTAGTGTGTTACGATATTATTGTTATTATAAATATGAATAATGCAAGACCAGAAAAAAATGAAAGGTCCTGAAGGATAGTGTTCAGTTCCATCAGGGTAATGATATGTGCATACTGAGGAATTATATTGTTAGTCATTTGTCACTGTCATAGTCAATCAGACCGCGCTCAGGAGACCTGTCTGTTCACCCTGCGTTTTGACTTTGCAGGTCATATCTGTGCAGAGTTTAGAGGCGAAGAGTGTTTTCAACATTCATTCTACGGTACAACAATGCCCCACCAACGAATACATACTCCTGTTGAACAGCTTCAGCCATTTCAATGGGGTCGCATCGTGAGTACACGAAAAGCAAGTGGATGTTTGGCTCATTGGATCGGTGGCGTGTCACTGCTTTCAATAGTGGTCTGTGGAACATTCCCACACCTGGAGACCAGTTTCTGGACGTCCGTATGGTACAGATGGTGTGTCGCTGCTTTCAACAGTGGCCAGTGGAACACTCCCACACCTGGAGACTAGTTTCTGGACGTCCGCATAGTACAGATCCCCTAGCTGGTGCCATTTCTTCTACAAGAATGTGACGTGATCTTGCAGCACGACAATGCCCACCCACATACGGCTGCCACGACGCAGCGTGCTCTTCGTACTGCACAACAATATTCTAGCCCAGCAAAATCAGAAGATCTTTCATCGACGATGAAGGGGGAACCTACTCGTTCTGCAGGGCCTGCAAGAACCATTGCCGAATTGCAACAAAAGGTTCAAGATGCTTGGGACAATCTATCGCAGGATCCCATTAGGCACCTTCACATTCATTTGCATGCGAGAGTACACGTCTTCGTTGACGGCAGAGAGAAGGCGGGCTGGGGAGGGGGGGGGGGGTGCGGGGGGGGGGGGGAGGGGGTGCGCGAACATCGTATATTGATACGACTGTTTGGACACCATTTACTGTGACGTGCGTGTATCACTTTCTCCTGCAATAATGAACTACATGCCAAATCACCTGTCAATAAAATGACCTTGTCCTTGAGGGGGTTGCACTTTTTTCCGGCAGTGTGTTACTACATGTTGACAAACACGAGATAACACGCAGGCTAAGAAAGCTGCGGCTCGCAGCAGGTCACACGTCTATAGAGGCAGCACGATGAAGTGCGGATAGAATCCCTAGACGCCCTGCTTGCTGAGTTTTTCGGTAAAATTTCTTACAACATTACAGAAAAATATTTCATTCTTGCCATAAAAGTATAAGGTGCTCGATTTTAATGACGTCTTTGTCTTATTGAAAACAGAAAATTATGAGTCATCTGAGACCCTGGATGGTGGCCAAGGCGCTGAAGCGCTGCATTGTGGTACGAGGTACGCTGCTGAAACTGCTCTTAGAATTTGATCAGTCAGTGCAACCGATGATACCATATTGGTAAACACAGCGAAATTGGCACCTTTTGTATATTTTGTTGCAATTTGCCCTGTCATAACTAAACCGGAAACATGACGACCTTTTTCTATATTATCCTCCGCTTGTTATCTTTCATGTACGCAGCTGTTCCAAAAAGGTTCCTCCTATAGTTTCCGTTTGTGGTGAAAACTTCACGGCATTTACAGCGGTTCCAAATCATTCGTATCTTCATTTTCCTTTTACCCCTATTATACTTGATTTTCGTGAGTTACAATAATATTTCTCTGAAAATGCAATGTCAAATAAAATTTCATAGACATATGAGCTGCAGATCTATAAACAGGTCGTTAAATGTACTTAGAAATAAAACAGAACGAGATACCCAAAATAATTATTTGATGAAGTGATGTGGTCAGCCTCTACATGCTGCGACATCACGTGGTAATAGATTTCTCACGTGCCTCTCAGCAGCTTCTGTCCTAGTCATGAGTTCAAATTTATTGAATGAATTTTTGAATATGGTGTCGATTTATAGGTTGTGAGCCAGTTTTCAGATAAGATAATAACTGATTATCAGCTACAAGGACACTTTCGAATCAGAACGTGGAAAATATTACTAAAGGACAAAACCTTTGGGCATAATGAGAGTTTCTTTCTAAGTTGAAATAAACTGTATGAATGATGTAACTTCTTTTTCCTCATTCGCTGTATTAATTTTAAAATAAGTCATTCCTTTATTTCATTGTACTGCTAGATACATTCAGCTCATATGTCACTTCGACGACTCACGTATAAAACCACACATTTGATCCGTTACGAAGTCAGTTCATTGCCACTGGTTTAGTTAGGAAGTGGTTTAGTCAGTTTCCTTGCACTGATATTACGCATGTAACACTTAAAGAAACTAGTAGAACTAACATGAGTTCACCCTTCACAGCGAGCTCGTATGAGTACATTATTCTAGGAGGTAGCAGGTAGTAACCTTCACGTCATGACTAGTAGCTTATATTTTACTTTCCATGGTATGTTACAAATACGGAGAAATACAGAAGTTAAGTCAGGGTAAATAACAGTCATGCAAAAAATAAAATAGATAAAAATAGTAGATCAAAATCATATAGATCGATTTCTCGTGCATTGTGCTAATCAGCATTAATTTACAAATCAGTAATGACATGTACCCAGAGTGTACAGTCACATGCAACAAAATATCGTCTTTGAACTGCAGTTCACTGAATGAATCGTAGCATGCCGAGCGAAAATAGAGAGACGCTACAGTACAAAACGCAAAATACCACTCGAGGAAAATTTTTACCAGTTTACAATATGAATAACAAATAGCCACAAAATTTGTGCCTACGTGTATAATGTATATAGGTGATATCTCTTCTTTATGGCACGTCTCAAAAAACAGAGATCATTTTTGATCCAGCAGTCATTATGAATTAAGACACAAAGGAATCACATACATTAACTGCAAGCGGGCTTTAATTGGAATCAAAGGGGAAAGAGGAAAATTTGTACCAGTCCAGGAATCGTACCCGGGTCGCCTGCTTATCAACAATGCTCTGAGCACTAAGTCATTAGGACACATTTATGAGTGAATCTGCATGGACTATGCTTCCCCCGTCGAAGGTTCGAATCCTCCCTCGGGGATGTGTGTGTGTGTGTGTGTGTGTGTGTGTCGTCCTTAGCGTAAGTTAGTTTCAGTTAGATTAAATAGTATGTAAGCTTAGGGACCAATGACCTCAAGAGTTTGGTCCCATAAGATTTTACACATTTTTTTTTTTGCACGGACTACCCTAGCACGCCACCCGTCAGGCCCAAATTCTCACCTTGGCCACACAGTACTAACTTAGTGCCGCTTGCCCGTTATCCTCATTACTCGCGGAATTTCGCCAGACTCCCGTCTGGTGTGCACCTACACTGAGGAGATCATTGGCCGTCTAGCCTCCTCCCTCCCTCTCCCCCCTCCCTCTCTCTCTCTCTCTCTCTCTCTCTCTCTCTCTCTCTCTTCTCAGCGATCACAGGCCCTGTAGACTACGGGCTGCATCAACGATCTGCTTGCACCGCCTTCTATCTCTCGCAGCCTCTCTCCGCCCTGAGGAAATTCCTAATGCTGCGATGTCCTCTATGTCATCTTTCCACCTTGTACGGGGTCGTCCCAATGGTCTTGTTGCCTGGAGAGTACCTTCAAATGCTTTCTTGGTGATTCTGTTGTTTTCCATTCTGGCCACATGTCCAGCCCATTGCAGTCTCCTACTTGTTAATTTCTGGACGATAGTGGGTTGCTTCATTAACTGATAAATTTCATTGTTCTTTCGAATTCCCCATACACCATTCTCCAACAGAGGTCCCCAGATTTTTCTCATTACTTTTCTTTCGAAAACATTCAGTTTTTCTCTTTCATTCTTTGTAAGCGTCCAGCTTTCTGAACCGTACGGTACTACAGGGCAATGACAGTGTTGTATATCTTCATCTTTGTGGTGACTGACAAAGCTTTACTTTTGAGTGGGTTGCTTAGTGAGTACAGCCAACTTGACCCTGAGGCTATTCTTTCGTTTATACCCATTGTTATGATATATTTACTGTTGAAACGTGATCCAAGGTATTTAAACTGGAGAATTTTTCTGAATTTAGAATTCTGGTCTAGCCCTAATTATACTAATTATAGAATAAAGGTGAGACGGCCAATGATCTCCTCAGTGTAGGTGCAAACAAGTCTCGAACTGTTACGGGAATCGGCGAAATGCCGCGAGTAATTAGGATGATGGACAAGGGGAACTACATTAGTAGTGTGTGGTACAAAATGAGAATTTGGGGCTGACGAGAAGCGTGCTACGGTATTCCGTGCAGTTGCACTGACCACTGTGTGTGGATAGCTTGGTCAAAACATCTACCTTGTAAGCAGGCGACCCAGTTTCGATTCCTGGACTAGCACAAATTTTCAACTTCCCCCTTGATTTCTATCAATTCCACTAGCATCCAGTATATGTAATTCCTTTGTGTCTTTATTACGTGTATAATGTCTGCACACTAAATTGCAGAATTAAGTGTACATCAAAATAATAATAGATGATAAAGTACACAGAGCAGAAGCAGTATTCCTTTCACCATACAGATAACTGTTTCCCGGTTAAATTTCAGCTCCACAATCCGATGGAGGGAGGATACCATTCAAAGGTCTACGGTTTACCTTATGTAGAGGGTCGTTATTAGAGAATCCCATTGTAACACAACCGGTAATGTACGGCGCTTCATACATTCTGGCCGAGCGCTCTCGCAGTAAGATGTTCTGAGAGAAGACGTTTGCCTTTGGCTCATAATAAGAGCACTCCGTCATCATAGAAGTCATCTACATCGAGAACTGGCAAGTAATACGAGACTGCATATAACGATTTCAACCGAAGAAGTCATTGATTTTTCAGTCAGGGTTTCGCTGCCAAAAGGAATAGGCAGACGCAATCGACGGTGATGTCAGTGCCTACGGGTTTTTGTTGATATCCCCATACGAGCGCTGCAACACTGCACCGATCCCGAGATGCTACTCCATATGCCACATAGATGAGGTGTCTGTCATTACTTGCTTGTATAATACTTCATTATCTTCTGTTTTCATTGTTCACAAGCTTAGCACCTCCTGTTTCGCTCACGTTGACTGTATTGTTTTCACAGACCTTTCTGTTTTTCTTTAATCGAATTTGTATGTTGTATCACTACGCCCATTGCTCATGTGTAAAACTACACACTATAAAAGAGTTAGTGACCCTTTGTATGGCTAACCAGCCTTAATCCCGGTACTGAATTCTCTCGTCTCAAATGGAAATTCCTGTACATGCGATCGTTTCAACATGGTATCTATTTTGTTGTCAGTAATGATTAGTTGGCATAGTAATTACAACAAAAGTAATTTTATAAACATTTATTAGGCCTACTGAGAAATTAATGTATTGAAGGTCCGTTTCTTTTTCTATGCAATTTTGACAAAGCTGATTTGTCACAGATTTGTCTGATTTAATTCGCAAACCGCAACTTCTTCTAAACTCTTCACGCTGAGGCCATAGAAGCATGGTCTTTTCCGAATGCACTTCTGACCAAAAAGCGGTTCTGCTTTCATGATGACAGCCGGCCGGTGTGGCCGTGCGGTTAAAGGCGCTTCAGTCTGGAACCGCGTGACCGCTACGGTCGCAGGTTCGAATCCTGCCTCGGGCATGGATGTGTGTGATGTCCTTAGGTTAGTTAGGTTTAATTAGTTCTCAGTTCTAGGCGACTGATAACCTCAGAAGTTAAGTCGCATAGTGCTCAGAGCCATTTTTTTTTTCATGATGACATAGTTTATAAAACTTTTCATCCCCTGTTTCACTCCTTTGTAAGTTGCACTTTCTTATTCTTAACCGAGAAGTCAAATACGTTTTCTTAGATGTAGTTTTAGAAAGGCGTTAGTAATTCTTCGATAAAGATTTATTTCTTTTTAAAATCTTTCACTCACTATTTCACCCCCTTAGGAGCTGAATTTCAAAAAAATTTGAAACTTTTTTTTCAGACCGTCAAACCAAATGTAGTTCTAAATTCAAATTTACCTACTAGCGCCTTTTTTTTTCAAAAAATCTTTGTGGTGGAATTTCGAAAAAATCCGTTCTTAAACGATTTCTACAGTATAATATCAATATTGTCGCTAGATTTGAAGTTTCCATCCTTAGCGATTTGGGCTGGGCGATAATGAGACAGTGAATCAGTCAAACGTTTCCTGTTGTTACATCAGGAGATTCAATCGTCTTTGAGCAACACTTCCAACATGGGTGAGTAAAAAAAACCTCTTCATAATTAAATGCAACTTCAAGAAATAAAAATTAAAACTCAGGTCCTCAGGAAGACGGTTAATCTCTCCATCTGAACACTGTACCATTATCTGGTGGGTCGCCTTTGATGCTGTGGAATCATATGTTTATCAGACAAGAATGTCCTCAGTTCGGCTGTCAAACCTAACCTGCAACAGTTCTTAGGGTGCTAATCAGTCCTCACTTCTCTTCTTTTGCTTCATTGTCATTATCTTCAACCTTAGTCCTAGCGTAATAAGACTCCAAAAATGATGTACAGGGCTATTACAAATGATTGAAGCAATTTCATAAATTCACTGTAGCTCCATTCATTGACATATGGTCACGACACACTACAGATACGTAGAAAAACTCATAAAGTTTTGTTCGGATGAAGCCGCACTTCAGGTTTCTGCCGCCAGAGCGCTCGAGAGCGCAGTGAGACAAAATGGCGACAGGAGCCGAGAATGCGTATGTCGTGCTTGAAACGCACTCACATCAGTCAGTCATAACAGTGCAACGACACTTCAGGACGAAGTTCAACAAAGATTCACCAACTGCTAACTCCATTCGTCGATGGTATGCGCAGTTTAAAGCTTCTGGATGCCTCTGTAAGGGGAAATCAACGAGTCGGCCTGCAGTGAGCGAAGAAACGGTTGAACGCGTGCGGGCAAGTTTCACGCGTAGCCCGCGGAAGTCGACGAATAAAGCAAGCAGGGAGCTAAACGTACCACAGCCGACGGTTTGGAAAATCTTACGGAAGCCTTACCGTTTACAATTGCTACAAGCCCTGACACCCGATGACAAAGTCAAACGCTTTGAATTTTCGGCGCGGTTGCAACAGCTCATGGAAGAGGATGCGTTCAGTGCGAAACTTGTTTCCAGTGATGAAGCAACATTTTTTCTTAATGGTGAAGTGAACAGACACAATGTGCGAATCTGGGCGGTAGAGAATCCTCACGCATTCGTGCATCAAATTCGCAATTCACCAAAAGTTAACGTGTTTGTGCAATCTCACGGTTTAAAGTTTTCGGCCCCTTTTTCTTCTGCGAAAAAAACGTTACAGGACACGTGTATCTGGACATGCTGGAAAATTGGCTCATGCCACAACTGGAGACCGACACCGCCGACTTCATCTTTCAACAGGATGGTGCTCCACCGCACTTCCATCATGATGTTCGGCATTTCTTAAACAGGAGATTGGAAAACCGATGGATCGGTCGTGGTGGAGATCATGATCAGCAATTCATGTCATGGCCTCCACGCTCTCCCGACTTAACCCCATGCGATTTCTTTCTGTGGGGTAATGTGAAAGATTCAGTGTTTAAACCTCCTCTACCAAGAAACGTGCCAGAACTGCGAGCTCGCATCAACGATGCTTTCGAACTCATTGATGGGGACATGCTGCGCCGAGTGTGGGAGGAACTTGATTATCGGCTTGATGTCTGCCGAATCACTAGAGGGGCACATATCGAACATTTGTGAATGCCTAAAAAATTTTTTGAGTTTTTGTATGTGTGTGCAGAGCATTGTGAAAATATCTCAAATAATAAAGTTATTGTAGAGCTGTAAAATCGCTTCAATCATTTGTAATAACCCTGTAACATTTTTATTGCAGTTCTGCGACCGGATACCTTTACCGTCGCTACAATGATGAGTAGCCCTGAGGAAAGAATGGGTCATCTGCTTGTGAATAGTGCTAGCTTCCTTCTATGTATATTAGCATCTTTTGAATTATTTGTGAGTTGTATTTCAAAGGTGAGGATTGGGAACCAACCTCCGGTTCGCTTGGACGAATGTAAAAAACTGCCTAAAAAGCACACTCAGATTGGACAGATTGTCAGACCGGTGTCCTTAATAGGTCGCTGGGACTCGATCCAACTGTGGCTCACCACCTAGACTCGCAAGAGAGCGCGTAACGTTAAGCTGTACAGACATGTATTCTGTCTGTGATCCTTCTCATTTGCTTTGATCGTTCTCTGAAATTCGTGCCATTTCACATTTTATTTTGACAAACAGTTGCGCGTATTTCGGTTGCAAGTAATGTGTAACTAAACCCACGTAACTGACTAGGCTCCTGACAAGGCTAAAATAAGTACACCTATTTGAAGAATCTCTTTTAAATCTGGTCACGAGCTGTTCGGTGCGCAAGTTCCCATTTAAATTCTTATGATAGTAATGTTCATGTTGCAGTTGTTTGAGCGTACACGCAGTTCGCTAGTGGAACCACCTGTAGCACTGCAAGTGAGTAAGGTCACCGAACACACAGCTGCAGCAGATGCGGAAATGTGTGTCAGTCTTGGTTTCTGCTTCCGTTTACGATTTCTTTAAAGTGCTAATAATAGAGAACAACAGAATATCAGCTATTTTCACCTGTGCCGAGACCATTTCTTTCAGCTCCAGTCGTCCTAAAAAGATCATAAATTGCAAACTGAAATTTACAATCTGGCGCCAATAGGTCAGTTACACTTTGAAAGTTATGTGGTCGGTATATGGCATATGAGTTTTCCAAACGGGAAGCTCTGCTGCATGCAGATCCCAATGAAACGGGTTAGCACGACTCTGGCTGCTGATCTACGAACGGAAAACACGCTACGCTGCAAAAGTCGGTTTCCATCGTCGCAGCGTTGCGGTGCGGGACGCGTAAATCACGAGATCCAGAGGCGCGTGCTCGGCTTTAGGCTTTCTTCGGCGGCGGACAGTCAATTGCCCAAGGGCAGAGCAGCCGCCCAGCTACCGGTCAATACCCCAGGCAGCCACGCTGCCGAGGCGAAGCGGAGCCACGTGTTCCGCCACGGATGCTACCAGCATCTCCACCCAGTACCCAAATGTCCCCTACTTCACGTCCTGAACTTAATATCTACGTCGTCAGTAGTCGCACAGACAGATACCTTAACTGTTTATCTAACGGCCGACTTATATCCATTAATTTTCCGTTCATCGCTTGTCCTTCGAAAGACTTCCCATCTACTTTCGTAGATTCTGGCGTCTCTTCGCCGTAAACAAGAACATTCAGGTTAATTGCAAATCCTAAGCGGACGCATCTAAATGAAGATAATAGTTCAGGTGCATGAGAATTCATAAATGATTTGATGTTGTACAGGACAGTTATAGCTAAGCTTTCACTTCTTGAGCCAGTGTCGTCGGAAAACTACACTGAAGCGCCAAAGAAACAGATACAGGCATGCGTATTCAAACACAGAGATATATAAACAGGCAGAATACGGCCCTGAGGTGGGTAACGCCTATACATGACAAGCGTCTGGCGCAGTTGTTAGATCAGTTACTGCTGCTACAGTGGCAGGTTATCAAGATTTAAGAGAGTTTGAGCGTGGTGTTATAGTCGGTGCACGAGCGATGGGACACAGCATCTCCGAGGTAGCGATGAAGTGGGGTTTTCCCGTATGATCATTTCACTAGTGCACCGTGATTATCAGGAATGAGGCAAAACATCAAATCTCCGAAACCACTGCGGCCGGAAAAAGATCGTGCAAGAGCGGGACCAATGACGACTGAAGGGAATCATTCAAGCCGGCCACTGTGGCCGAGCGGTTCTAGGCGCTACAGTCCGGAACCGCGCGACCGCTACGATCGCAGGTTCGAATCCTGCCTCGGGCATGGATGTGTTGATGCCCTTAGGTTAGTTACGTTTAAGTTCTAGGGGACTGATGACCTCAGAAGTTAAGTCCCATAGTACTCAGAGCCATTTGAAACATTTTCAGATTCATTGAACGTGACAGAAGAGCAGCCCTTCCGCAAATTGCTGGGCCATCCACAAGTGTCAGCGTGCGAACCATTCAACGAAACATCATTGATACGGCCTTTCGGAACCGAAGGCCTAGTCGTGTACTCTTGACGATTGCACGACACAAAGCTTTAAGTCTCGCCTGGGCCCGTCAACACCAACACTAGAATGTTGATGACTGGAAACATGTTGCCTCGTCGGATGAGCGTCGTTTCAAATTGCATCGAGCGGATGGACTTGTACGAGTATAGAGACAACCTCTGAATCCATGGACCCTGCATGTCAGCAGGGAAGTGTTCAAGCTGGTCAAGATTCTGTAATGGTGTGGGGGGCGTGCAGCTGGAGTGATATGGGACCCCAGATACGTCTAGATACGACTCTGATATGTGACATGTACGTAAACATCCTGTCTGGTCACCTGCATCCATTCATGTCGACTGTCCATTCCGACGGACTTGGGCAATTCCAGCAGGACAATGGGACACCCCACATGTCAAGAATTGTTTCAGAGTGGCTCCGGCAACACTGTTCTGAGTTTAAACGCTTTCTCTTGCCACCAAACTCAGCAGATATGAGCATTATTGAGCATATATGGGATGCCTTGCAAAGTGCTGTTCAGAAGAGATCTCCACCCCCACGTGCTCTTACGGATTTATGGACAGCCCTGTAGGATTCATGGTGTCAGTTCCCTCCAGCAGTACTTCAGACATTAGTTGAGTTCATTCCATGTCATGTTGCGGACCGTCTCTGTGCTCGCAGCTGCCCTAAACGATATTAGGAAGGTGTACCAGTTTCTTTGGCTCTTCAGGGTATTTACCTTACGGGTACCCAACTTTATAGGTATGATGTTCAAACAATGCACTGCAGGATTCGCGTTGTTAGTACTTTTCATGAATGGCCGTTAGGCACCGGTACTGGTAAGGCAACGTGCGGTTGAAGCACAAGCATCTACGTGCATTACAGCTGCAGACAGTCAACGTGGTTCTGGACAAGGTGGGCAGAGCTTTACTCGTAAAGCTGTTTTATCAAAACAACAACGATATTGCTGCTGCTCTTCGCGAGAACAAAAGCATTCAACGAATACGGAGAGTTCCTCTTTCCGTGCTGGTGTTGTAGAGCATGATTCGGAACTTCGAATTACCCAGCGATTTGGGAACCGCTCCTGGAAGTCGCCGACGGCCAATTGTGCCACGAACTGTTGAAGAAGTTACTGTTGCCACGGTTGAGGAAAGTGAACGCAATGTGGATTCTTCAAGCAGTGCATGGGATGTGTCACGACAGTTGAACGCCCAAGATCCAAAATCCCACACGACATGTTTCGGACAGCAGTGGAGCGATCTCTAGTGAGATTCCAGGCTGTCGTAGATGCATATGCCTGTCACGCTGAGCAACGTTTGTAGCCACGTACGCAAACGTGATCGCAGTTAACAAATGTTACCTTTTCATGTGAAAATTAAAATGTGTTATTGCTCTTTCGCGTCTTTATATATGGTTGTATTGTTGTCCTACGATAATTCGTTTTTCTCGAGGGCTCTCTCAACTAGCGAAAGTTTACTTATAATCACTTTGTCATCATCAGTCCGAAGACTGATCTGATGCAATTCTCCATTCTTGTCTATTTTGTGCAGGTCTTTTTTATATCTCCAACATATGAAAAGACTATACCCATTAGAATCTGCTTGTAGTAGTCGCATCTTCGTGTCCCTCTGAGTTTTCCTCGACTATGAAATTTATTCCTTATGATACTCCCTGTCAGTCAGGTGTTTCTTCTAGTCCCGTTGTGTTCTTAATTCCCAAATTCGATTCAGTTCTCCTTCGTTACTAAACTGGTCTACCCATCTACGAGCGGCGTTCAGTAAGTAACGCAACACACTATTATTCTGAAAGCAGGTTGGTTTTATTCAGGATTCGAACATACGGTATTACTCCTCCACTATTTTGACTACTTTTCAACAGAATCTCCGTTCAGAGAGACAGCCGTACGCCACCTTTCTGGGAGGGGCTACATGCCCTCACGGTATTACTGTACTGTTCTACTGTTCGACGTCGGAGCCAACGTCTTGCTGCATTAATAACGTCCCCATTGCTTACGTACTGCTTCCTGCGGGGTACAACCTTCACTTTGCACAGATGATCCTTCGTTGCTCTTTATGATCCTCTGCTAGGCGGGGAAGAACCCAGAGGGCATTCCGCTTTGAGTACCCCAAATGGTGGACGAGCGTATCAGGACTACCGAAAGAGACGTCCAGTTGTGCAGCTAGGTGTCTGTTTGTGATCCGTCCATCACCTCGAATGAGAGTGTCCGCACGTTCCAACTTAGCAGGAGTCACAGCAGTATGATGGCGGCCGGCACGTGGGAGATGGGACAGGTTGGTGCGACCTTGCTGCGATGATGAAAGACCCTCTCCCAACAACAAACCGTGCTTTTGTTCACTACAAGGTCTCCGTAGACATTCTGCAAGCGCCTATGAATATCTACGATGCTGTAGGTTTCCTCCAAAAGAAAGTCACTGACAGCTCTCTGCTTGGACCGCACCACCGTTACAGACGCCATTTTGAAGGCTACGTACAGCGCCGACACCTTTCAAAACTTCATGAGGCTATAGCGGCTGAAACGAGAGTATTCCACAGTATCTCACAACTAATTCAGCATTTTTCCATCCTATAATGACCGAGGAAAAAATGTTACTTTACTTATTGAATGCCCATCGTATTTTCAGGCACTCAGGTGTAGCACTACGAGGTGAAGACATAATGTTTTAATTATCACATAGAAAAATAAAATTACCTAATTACTTTTTGTTTGTTTCCAGGTGCAGGCCTGTTGACTGGTACACACTGAAATCCCCGCGCAACCGTACTATAGTACGCCACTACAGGATCTAACGAAAATGGCGCTGCCCACATTTTACGAAATGCAGTATCGTGCCGTACTTTGTTCACTGCATCTGAAGAATAACAACGGTTCAAGAGTCAATGCTGAGTTTATGGAAGTGTACAGTAAAAATTCACCATCATATGACTATGGGCTATGTATCGCAGACGGTCCAATTATCTGAATGTCGTGGAGCGAAGTGACAAACCATCTCTCTGTGAGGAACCGGAAACGTAGGAGAATTTGAGGCCACATTATTGGAAGCCGGGTGCAGCTCAACCGATGCGACAATCGAAAAAGTAAAAACCGGTGACGGATCGGTTTTCGATACACTGCATGCCATTTGGAGATGATAAAGTTTTCCACCCGCTAGGTTCTGCGACTGCTCACACGCATTGAAAGGAACTGCGGAATAGAGGCAGCAGCAGATATGTAGCAGCTGTATCAGGCCAATCCATATCGCTTCTTTAGCTGTCTAATAACCATGGACAAATACTGGATGCACAGTATATCCTCAAGACAAACGAGGAAGGTAATCAGTGGAAATACGTGGATTAATTGGATTAAAAGAAAAATCTTAAAGGCAAATGTCCTAATTGCCAGAGTCATCATCGCCCGGCCCAAGCCGCTAAGGATAGAAACTTGAAATTTCTTCCCCCTAAGGGGGTAAAATAGGGGATGAAAAGTTTTTTGAAAATATGTCGCTGTTAAAGCAATTTAGAAACTATATCTATGAAAACAGATATTTGGTTACTCGAGTCTCAAGTGTTTGTCAGGTTGTGTGTGTAATTGGCGTTATTTCCTTTGACAAGTTATTTTCAATGTTGTCGGCGTTCTGCCTCTGAGAAGTCGGTTGTCTCATCGGGCGACGTGCAACTGGTTCTCTGAGCGCTTCTGGGCACCTTCAATTCTTGTGGAGCTTGGCTCGGTCCTTTCCTGGTGCAGGGATGTCGTTTAGCCAGTGGGCGTGTTTCCTCTGCTTGGTTGTTTCTATGGATGTTTTTTAATTATTTTATTGCTATTTTAATTGGATTTTTCTCTTGTTGATTTTTAAGATTTCTTGTTTGTAGGCCTTCAGCGGTGAAATGAGTAGCATTTGGTAAAGGTTCGGCTATGTGCCGCTTTGGTTGTAAATGTGTTATTAAATTACAATAAATTACAATTAGAAGGTGAAACTGATCCCAACCTTATTTGGCCCTTTCCACAATCCTAATTACCTGTTCTGCCCAACCGGTTTAGCGGGCGTTTCAAAGACTGGATCACGTAGGCAATCTGCTGTGAATTCCCATGTGTAACAACGTACGCGTTAAATGGTGTGCTATGAAGGACGCATGCCTACACCAGCATTGTACTCTCTCATTAGATCTGCCACAGATCGTCGCTTATCCTCCTCTACAGAGCCGGCACGCTCTGCGTGTGTGATGAAGCGTGGACGACCAACACACCTCGCCTACTTGTGGTTTCACTGTACTTCAGTCATTATCTGCGAGGCCGTGCTAGAAAGTAATCGCTCCCATTTTTCATGTGAAAACTATTAAAGCATTTTAAATAAAACAAAAGCTATTAACGTTCTCCGTGTTTATTCTTCATGTATTTATTTCTCAACGTAGTTTCTATGGCGACGAACAAATTTCTCCCAGTGAGAGACTAATTTGTTGATACCGTCACTACAGAATGTTTCACTCTGTTGATGAAGCACTAACTTGACCTCTGCTTTCACCGATTCATCGCTATCAAAGTGAGGTATTGTAAGGTCTTCTTTAAGTTTTGGAAACGTATGAAAATCGGAAGGGGCCAAGTCGGAAATTATTGGAGGATAATCTAATTGTTGCAGGGGTTGGAGCGCACTTGTGTTATCTAGCATTTTCATGGAGATGGAGAGGATGCTCCTTGGGTGGACAAAAGCTTCGAATTCTAAACTCGATTACAGTGCACTGTTTCTCACGCACCAACATTGTTACATTACACACCGGCATATTACAAACAACAATTCGGAGCCCTGTATCGGCAAGTGGTTGCAACTTGCGGCAGCAAAGCGGGAAAATCGATCGAGTATTACGCATGGCATGTAGTATCTTAACCGATCTTGAGAACAGAATATAATATTCGGAGCATTACTTACTCGTATAGATGCCCAAGACAGTAGCTCGCGAACAACCGGCCTGCTTTGCCGGCACTCCGCGGAAATTACCTGAATCCTATAGGACACCTTTGGGATGTTTTGGAACGCCGACTTCGTGCTGGAACTCACCGACCAACATCGATACCTCTCCTCAGTGCAGCGCACCGTGAAGAATGGGTTGCCATTCTCCAAGAAACCTTCCAGTACCTGACTAAACGTATGCCTGAGAGATTGGAAGGTGTCATCAAGGCTAAGGGTGGGCCAATACCGAATTGAATTCCATCATTACCGATGGGGGACTCCACGAACTTGTAAGTCATTTTCAGCCAGGTGTTCGGATACTTTTTATCACATACTGTAATGTTTTGGCTCCTCACAGTATGTCCGCTGCCGTTCAGAAGAGCAAGGTGCAAATTTTAGATGTCCGTGGTAGCGTCTAAGAAGTATTCCGCCGTCGTTATAGAAGCGATTGAAGTGAAACTGGTCCAAAAACAATCTATTTTGTGACTTAAGATGACAGCCGTGGCGTCCACATGCTCTTTGTAGTGTGAAGCGTTCAAGATTTCTGGGCAGTGAAAGCCGACACAGTGCCACCAGGTCACCCCATAGAAAGCAGCGGTGAGCCGCCGAAGCAGAAATTCCTATAAGGGCAATAGTGCTCCAGCACACAGCCAGCACTGTAGGCAGGCTGTTCTGCACGTCCACTACGGCAAGGTGGTTGTGGTCTCCTCGTCGCTGGCTGTGAGGTGCGTCTATCAATTAGTTCCACAAGCACATCACTGACGCAACAGAATACCACGTAAAATCTTGAATGTCACAGAGCTGTAAAATATATTTTCAAGGAGCGTAATGTTTTTGTGTTCTACGAGTTCATATGCTGAGATTTAATCTCAGTTTTTTTGTTTCTCTATGAGATCTGGTTTATAAGGAACAAGTTTATTTGCTTAAATAGTAAAATACAATTAATCTTAGTAAAGAGTAAATAACAAAATATAGTTCTCAAGTGTTTTCTCTAAAGGTTAATGATCTCTCTTTGTCGTTAACTTGGCATACTGGTTTTGTTCGACGGCTCTTCCGTGAATGAGCTTGGGGTAATGCGTATGGGTCTTTGGAACTATTCCATATTGCTGTCGACATAATGTCATAATGATGACTGATGTTCTGGTGTCATACGTTTACAAACAGTGATAAATCAGAACACTGCCAAAACTCATTTTGTTACTATTTTTTTTTTACGTATCCTGCGACGACATACTGACCTATAGCGTAACCAGAAGTCTAGATTAGTTACAAAGCGACAGTCTATCTGTGAGTTGGTGAAGCCAACGAATTTCATATCATGAGAACAACTGTAATTCTTTTTATGGCGTGTAATTTACGCGTATTGGATTTTTATGATTGGATTCTCTCCGCCATCTTGCTGATCGTTGTATGTCAAAACAAAAGGGTGGTAGCGTTAGTTTCAACATTTCCCTTAATTATTATTGGTACATTATGCTACACGTCCACAGATTTGTGATGTACTTACACCGCAGCGTACGTTTAGACAGATGCTCACTAAGGGAGAGGATTTTTTTCTTGTTTTCACGCGGGTGCAGTTACCGATGTAGAATCAAACATATATCATATTTTGTAGCCTACAGCGTTCCTCATTATAGCGTGCAGTAGTCACACAGCACGCGTCTGGACGTTATATCACACATGTAAACGTAAACAAACCATTTTATTTTGCAAGGCTCGGTTAATCCTGCAGAAAAGTACTGTATCTCGGTGTACGTGTATATGACTGTCAAATTAGTTTAACTACATAGTTTTTAGTCTGCTACAACAGCGCGGCAAGGTGATGTGTTCCACACAGTAATGTAGAATATTATACTAAGAAATGGATTTCACTTTATCCTTTCGACTAATATGCAACACTAACAGTATTTGCTACGAATTCAGGTCGAGAAGGAAGCAGTGAGATGAATTTGTTAGTGAAGTATGTAACATACAGTGCCAGGTGACTTTTTACAGTGATTAAAGCAATTGATTAATCACCACGAATGGAGCCACTTTAAACCACTAAGCTGGCAGTGACTAATAAAGATTAAACTGAAGCCTGTTTTAAAATGACGGCGCAAATAATACGCACCGCCTAAAATGTCAGTACCATCAAACAATAAGAATGATTTCTATGGACTTTGTGACCGTTTCGCGCGTAGTAAATTTCTCAGCAAATTCGAAACATTCGTACCTGAGGCATTTTATTACAGAATTTTTTGTATTCTCATAATTAGAAATCTCAGTTGACGTTCTTCTCCTAATATTCGCGAAGCGGTGTCGACAGATATATTTGTGCTTGAAAGTCCAGTTTAACTCTCTTAAAGGCGACAATAGTGCCACATATGGTACTTCTGCTGCACGATTAGGCGCATACAAAATCACCTAATGTTACATTTATGGAGCGATTGACATCTGCATTATTTTTCGAGAAGAAATGTGATGTGCCAGATTTTTAATATTTTCTCAGATTCGCACCTAGAAGCTGGCCAGACTTATTCGATTATGAGTTGGCCCCTTGAGAGGTCTTAGCAGAGATGAGAGGTGGGCACTGGCGTACGCAGCGTTTGCACGGCAATAGGTACCTATTAGCAGCACCCGCCAGAGCTGGAGCGAATTACAGTGAGGTGACAAAAGCCATCGGATAGCGATATTCACATATACAGGTGGCGGTAGTGTCGCGTACAAAAGATATAAAAGGGCAGTGAATTGGCGAAGTTGTCATCGAATTCAGATAATTCATGTGAAAAGGTTTCCGACGTGATCAAGCTCGCATGACGGGAATTAACAGATTTTAAAAGCGGAAAGGTAGTTGCAGCTAGGCGCGTGGGACATTCCATTTCGAAAATCATTAGGGAATTCAATATTCTGAGGTCCACAGAGTCAAGAGTACGCCGAGAATAGCAAATTTCAGGCATTACCTCTAACCATTGACAATGTGGCGGCCAACAGCCTGCACTTAACGACGAGAGCAGTGGCTTTTGCATAGAGGTGTTGGTGCTAACAGACAAATTGCAGAAATCAATATGGAGCGTAGGACGAACGTATCCGTTAGGACAGTGCGGCGGAACGTGGCGTTAATGCGCTATGGAAGAAGACGAGCGATGTGAGTGTCTTAGCGAACAGCATGACAACGCCTGCAGCGCCTCTCCTTAGCTTGTGACCATATCGGTTGGACTCTAGACTACCGAAAAATCGTGGCCTGGTCCGATGAGTCCCGATTTCAGTTGTTAAGAGCTGATAATAGAGATCGGTTGTGGTGCAGACCTCAGGAAGCCATAGCCCCAAGTTGTCAACAAGACACTGTGCAACTGTTGGTGCTCCATAAAGGCGTGGCCTGTATTTACATGGAATGGACTGGGTCCTCTGGTCCAACTGAATCGATGATTGAATGGAAATGATGATGTTCGGCTGCATGGAGACCATTTTCAGCCATTCATTAACTTCACGTTAAAAAACAACGGTGAAATTTTTATGGATGACAATGCGTCATGTCACCGAGCCGCGGTTGCTCGCGATTGGTTTGAGAAACATTCTGGAGAATTTGAACAAATAGTTTTGCCGCCTAGATCGGCCGAACTGGA